>NC_138295.1:87837500-88265000 GCF_965601325.2 Salmo salar
CAGAAAACAACCACCTAAAAAACAACCACTCAGAAAACAACCACCCAGAAAACAACCCCACAGAAAACAACCACCCAGAAAACAACCCCACAGAAAACAACCACCCAGAAAACAACCCCACAGAAAACAACCACCCTGAAAACAACCACCCAGAAAACAACCACCTAAAATACAACCACTCAGAAAACAACCACCCAGAAAACAACCCCACAGAAAACAACCACCCAGAAAACAACCACCCAGAAAACAACCCCACAAAAAACAACCACCCAGAAAACAACCACCCTGAAAACAACCACCCAGAAAACAACCACCCAGAAAACAACCCCACAGAAAACAACCATCCAGAAAACAACCACCCAGAAAACAACCCCACAGAAAACAACCACCCAGAAAACAACCACCCAGAAAACAACCATCCAGAAAACAACCACCCAGAAAACAACCACCCAGAAAACAACCACCCAGAAAACAACCCCACAGAAAACAACCACCCTGAAAACAACCACCCAGAAAACAACCACCTAAAAAACAACCACTCAGAAAACAACCACCCAGAAAACAACCCCACAGAAAACAACCACCCAGAAAACAACCCCACAGAAAACAACCCCACAGAAAACAACCACCCAGAAAACAACCCCACAGAAAACAACCACCCTGAAAACAACCACCCAGAAAACAACCACCTAAAATACAACCCCACAGAAAACAACCACCCAGAAAACAACCACCCAGAAAACAACCCCACAGAAAACAACCACCCAGAAAACAACCACCCTGAAAACAACCACCCAGAAAACAACCACCTAAAAAACAACCACTCAGAAAACAACCCCACAGAAAACAACCACCCAGAAAACAACCACCCAGAAAACAACCACCCTGAAAACAACCACCCAGAAAACAACCACCTAAAAAACAACCACTCAGAAAACAACCCCACAGAAAACAACCCCACAGAAAACAACCATCCAGAAAACAACCATCCAGAAAACACAAAGAAAAAGCGAGAACAGCTATACTTTCAGGAGTCACATCTGGGGTCTCTCTCTCTCTCTCTCTCTCTCTCTCTCTCTCTCTCTCATTCCCTCTAATTCCCTCACTCTCTCTCTCATTCCCTCTAATTCCCACACTCTCTCTCTCATTCCCTCTAATTCCCCCTCTCTCTCTCTCATTCCATCTAATCCCCCCCTCTCTCTTTCTCTCTGTGCTGCAGTATGGAGGGAAGGTGGGGGGTGATAGATGGAGATAGAGAGGGAAGGAAGGATAGGGAGGGAGAGAAAGAGGGAGAGAGAGGAGAGGGAGAGAGAGGTGGAAGGAGAGAGCGAAAGAGAGAGAAAGGGGGGAAGGAGGGAGGGAGGTGGACCAGCCAGTCAGTTAGGCCAGGGGGACTGTGTCTGAGAGCAGACCCCACCCCAACTCTGCTCAGCCCAGATCCTCCACACTATGCTTTGAAGCTGCCAGTGTGTTTCAACAGCTAACCACTTTCAGATGTGTGACCAGCGCGGTTTATGAGCTGAATAATAGCTATACCTACACATGTGCAGGCTTGGGGTCCAAAAGAGGGGGAGGCTCGACTTTTAGAGCAGAGAGAAACAGAGAAAGAGAGAAGGAGAGAAAAAGAGAGAGAAAAACAGAAAGAGACATTGAACTTGGACTGAACGGGATGTGGGATTAGTTTTTTGTTTGAAATCAACACTAACTTATATTCTGGAAACAAAAAAGGAAGGAGAGGGGGAAATGTGGGTATTTACTGAAGAACTACATTAGCAGCATTAGCATATTAAAGAGGGGGAAAATGTGTGTATTTACTGAAGAACTACATTAGCAGCATTAGCATATTAAAGAAGGGGGAAATGTTGGTATTTTACTGAAGAACGACATTAGCATATTAAAGAAGGGGGAAATGTTGGTATTTTACTGAAGAACTACATTAGCAGCATTAGCATATTAAAGAAGGGGGAAATGTTGGTATTTTACTGAAGAACGACATTAGCATATTAAAGAAGGGGGAAATGTTGGTATTTACTGAAGAACTACATTAGCAACATTAGCATATTAAAGAAGGGGGAAATGTGGGTATTTTACTAAATAACTACATTAGCAACATTAGCGTATTAAAGAGGGGGGAAATTTGTGTATTTACTGAAGAACTACATTAGCAACATTAGCATATTAAAGATAGGGGAAATGTGGGTATTTTACTGAAGAACTACATTAGCATATTAAAGGCATGTTTCTGTTTTCTATTTTCCACAGTTATGTTTCAAGGTTTCCTCTACGATCAAATCAATGTGTGCTCTAACCCTTAAGACATTGTAGCTTTGAAGGACACCTCCATTAAAACTCATTGTAATACCTCCCCATAGTCTCTCAAGGGACTTCTGACCCATCATATTATACACTGTGCATCAACACCACAGCCTGAGTAGGGATGCTTTCTCTTCAGTTAAAGGGGCAATCTGAGGTTCAAACAACAACAAGGCCACACCCTGCCACAAAAATCCCTAAATGTATGTACCAATCCCAGATCGTCCCTTTAAAGGTGTAGTGAGCGGTGTAGTGTTTCAGCCCCAGTGGGACTCCCATGCAGCCTGCTGTCTTCAAACGAGGTTCAGCAGCATCCAAATAATGTGCAAACAACCAGCCCATCAGATCTCTCTCTCGTTCTCGCTCATATCTCCCTCTCTCCCCCTCTCTTTTGCTCTGTCTCCTACTCTGCCTCCTCCTCCCTCTGTCCCTCTCTCTATCTCTCTATCTCTCTGTGTCCTCCACTTATTTTCTTCTTGGCCCTAGTGTTTGTTTTGTGCTCAGGCAGGCAGGCAGCAGGCAGGCAGGCAGGCAGGCAGGCAGGCAGGCAGACAGACAGACAGACAGACAGACAGACAGACAGACAGACAGACAGACAGACAGACAGACAGACAGACAGACAGACAGACAGACAGACAGACAGACAGACAGACAGACAGACAGACAGACAGAAAGGAAGTCCAGGTTTAGGGTGTGTGTCACAGCAGACCTAGTTGAGGCTGTGTCTCCCCTCCCTAGCTCACAGCAGACCTAGTTGAGGCTGTCTCCTCTCCCTAGCTCACAGCAGACCTAGTTGAGGCTGTCTCCTCTCCCTAGCTCACAGCAGACCTAGTTGAGGCTGTGTCTCCCCTCCCTAGCTCACAGCAGACCTAGTTGAGGCTGTGTCTCCCCTCCCTAGCTCACAGCAGACCTAGTTGAGACTGTGTCTCCCCTCCCTAGCTCACAGCAGACCTAGTTGAGGCTGTGTCTCCTCTCCCTAGCTCACAGCAGACCTAGTTGAGGCTGTGGTGTCTCCTCTCCCTAGCTCACAGCAGACCTAGTTGAGGCTGTGGTGTCTCCCCTCCCTAGCTCACAGCAGACCTAGTTGAGGCTGTGTCTCCTCTCCCTAGCTCACAGCAGACCTAGTTGAGGCTGTGGTGTCTCCTCTCCCTAGCTCACAGCAGACCTAGTTGAGGCTGTGGTGTCTCCTCTCCCTAGCTCACAGCAGACCTAGTTGAGGCTGTGTCTCCCCTCCCTAGCTCACAGCAGACCTAGTTGAGGCTGTGTCTCCCCTCCCTAGCTCACAGCAGACCTAGTTGAGGCTGTGTCTCCTCTCCCTAGCTCACAGCAGACCTAGTTGAGGCTGTGGTGTCTCCTCTCCCTAGCTCACAGCAGACCTAGTTGAGGCTGTGGTGTCTCCTCTCCCTAGCTCACAGCAGACCTAGTTGAGACTGTGGTGTCTCCTCTCCCTAGCTCACAGCAGACCTAGTTGAGGCTGTGGTGTCTCCTCTCCCTAGCTCACAGCAGACCTAGTTGAGACTGTGTCTCCTCTCCCTAGCTCACAGCAGACCTAGTTGAGGCTGTGTCTCCTCTCCCTAGCTCACAGCAGACCTAGTTGAGGCTGTGTCTCCTCTCCCTAGCTCACAGCAGACCTAGTTGAGGCTGTCTCCCCTCCCTAGCTCACAGCAGACCTAGTTGAGGCTGTGTCTCCTCTCCCTAGCACACAGCAGACCTAGTTGAGGCTGTGTCTCCCCTCCCTAGCTCACAGCAGACCTAGTTGAGGCTGTGTCTCCCCTCCCTAGCTCACAGCAGACCTAGTTGAGGCTGTGTCTCCTCTCCCTAGCTCACAGCAGACCTAGTTGAGGCTGTGTCTCCCCTCCCTAGCTCACAGCAGACCTAGTTGAGGCTGTGTCTCCTCTCCCTAGCTCACAGCAGACCTAGTTGAGGCTGTCTCCTCTCCCTAGCTCACAGCAGACCTAGTTGAGGCTGTGTCTCCCCTCCCTAGCTCACAGCAGACCTAGTTGAGGCTGTGGTGTCTCCTCTCCCTAGCTCACAGCAGACCTAGTTGAGGCTGTCTCCTCTCCCTAGCTCACAGCAGACCTAGTTGAGGCTGTGTCTCCCCTCCCTAGCTCACAGCAGACCTAGTTGAGGCTGTGGTGTCTCCTCTCCCTAGCTCACAGCAGACCTAGTTGAGGCTGTGGTGTCTCCTCTCCCTAGCTCACAGCAGACCTAGTTGAGGCTGTGTCTCCTCTCCCTAGCTCACAGCAGACCTAGTTGAGGCTGTGGTGTCTCCCCTCCCTAGCTCACAGCAGACCTAGTTGAGGCTGTGGTGTCTCCTCTCCCTAGCTCACAGCAGACCTAGTTGAGGCTGTGTCTCCCCTCCCTAGCTCACAGCAGACCTAGTTGAGGCTGTGTCTCCCCTCCCTAGCTCACAGCAGACCTAGTTGAGGCTGTGTCTCCCCTCCCTAGCTCACAGCAGACCTAGCGGGACGTCAGTGTCTGGAATGTGGAGAGAGGATGAAGTTTCTAAAGCATTCAGGGGAGGGACTTCCTCCTGGGGGTGGGAGTCCCCCTGGCTGCATCCCAAATGGCACCCTATTCCCTTTATAGTGCCCTACTTTTGACCTATATAGGGTATAGAATAGGGTTCCATTTGGAATGCACATTCCCTCCCAAAGCAGCTTTTTCTTCATAAGAGGATAACAAAGGACTGGGTGTAATCTAAGCTAGCTAGGAGAGATGCTCGTGACATCAGCTGGTCAGAGAAATATAGGTGAATGTCATGTTTATATGTCGAGGGGTGACCTTTATACACAGAGAGGGGTGACTTTTATACACATAGAGGGGTGACCTTTATACACAGAGAGGGGTGACCTTTATACACAGAGAGGGGTGACCTTTATACACAGAGAGGGGTGACCTTTATACACAGAAAGGGGTGACCTTTATACACAGAGAGGGGTGACCTTTATACACAGAGAGGGGTGACCTTTACACACAGAGACACTTCAAGTTCCTTCAGGTTGATTTCACAGTGGAACAAAGACTACGCTGCTGGCTTTAAAAAAGAACAGGCCTAATACTTGGCTGTGAGTTGGGCTATACAGTGTTATATAGCACCTTTCACCTGTCACACTAAGACGTGGAAAACAGATCATCAAATGCTGTTCAACCAAAAATTATGAGGAAAATACGTGACTTTCTAATCTTAATAAATCAAATTTAGAAGTACGTAAGAAAGGGCAGCTGTGTTGGCCTCATTTACTTACTTTCCATCGACATTACATTCAAACACTCTACACCCCTACACATAACGCCACCAAAATGACTGATTCAAATAATGTATTGAATTAAGAGCGGTCGGTCTATAAAGACACCATGTAATAACACCAATAACAACCAGAACTGAAAAAATGGAATACTCCCCTGGCTGCTTTAAGGCTTGTGAAAAGTCCGTTTGGAAAAGAACTAAAGCTTTCTATGAGGGAACAGGGGTTTATGTGGAAACATACCTTACACACTAAAATGTAATAACCTTTGAGTCCCTCTGTGTTTTAGTTGGCTGGGAGTAGCACCAGATCAAACACAAGACTCACATCCAGCATACTTAGCCAGAAATGTCAGCGCTAAGCACTGATATCCAGCTCCAGGTATTTCCTTTCCTCTGGCAGGGAGAGCAGCAAGGAGAGAGCAGAGAGGAGAGAGGAGAGACTAGAGAAGAGAGAGGAGAGCAGCAAGGAGAGAGGAGAGAGGAGAGAAGAGAGAGGAAAGTAGAGAGCAGAGACCAGAGAAGAGAGAGGGGAGAGGGGAGAGGAGAGACTAGAGAAGAGAGAGGAGAGACAAGAGAAGAGAGACTAGAGAAGAGAGAGGGGAGAGGAGAGACTAGAGAAGAGAGAGGAGAGACTAGAGAAGAGAGAGGAGAGGGGAGAGGAGAGAGTAGAGAGTAGAGAAGAGAGGGGAGAGGAGAGAGGAGAGAGGGGAGAGGAGAGACTAGAGAAGAGAGAGGAGAGACTAGAGAAGAGAAAGGAGAGGGGAGAGGAGAGAGTAGAGAGTAGAGAAGAGAGAGGGGAGAGGAGAGAGGAGAGAGGGTAGAGGAGAGAACAGAGAGGAGAACAGAGAGGAGAGAACAGAGAGGAGAGAACAGAAAGGAGAAGGCAGCCCAGTGTTACTAAACCCTCCCTGGTTCTAGGCCTGGGGGTGCCCCCAAACAGCCACCACCACCTCCACCACCACCACCTCTACCACCACCACCACCTCAATCACCACCACCACCACCTCCACCTCCACCACCACCACCTCCACCTCCACCACCACCACCCCCACCACCACCCCCACCTCCACCCCCACCTCCACCACCACCATCTCCACCACCACATCCACCACCACCGACATTACGTTCAAACACCACCACCACCTCCACCACCACCATCATCACCCCCACCACCACCACCACCTCCACCATCACCATCACCGGCACCACCACCCCCGACACCACCACCACCACCTCCACCATCACCATCACCGGCACCACCACCCCCGACACCACCACCTCCACCACCCCCACCCCCACCTCCAGCACCTCCACCACCACCGACATTACGTTCAAACACCACCACCACCTCCACCATCACCATCACCGGCACCACCACCCCCGACACCACCACCACCACCACAACCACCACCACCACCACCGCACCACCATCACTCCCGACACCACCACCACCCCCGACACCACCACCACCGCCACAACCACCACCTCCACCACCACCATCACCCCCGACACCACCACCACTGCCACAACCACCACCTCCACCTCCGCCACAGATTCACCCCTCTAGTCTACAGATAGACAGAGAGTGAAGTCTCTATGGTTGCTAGAGCTGTAGAATGTAGAACTCAATGACTGGGTTTTGACAATCAGAGACACAATCCCATAGCTTCACAACTAGGAATTAGCTCAACAACTTTAAGATGCTAAATGTGGAAGTAAAACATTTATAGAATCGCCATCTGCCACATATAGAAATGACAACAAACAGATAGCGCTAGCAAAATTCCTGGTGATAAGAGACGTTCAGGTGGCTAATGATGTGAATCTGAGGCTAGGGAATAGGGTGCCATTTGGGATGCTCAAGAAGAGGTGATTAAAGCAGCGGAGCTTCACTGCACATGTCCAGAGATAAAAGGAGTGAACATGAAGGGAGTGAGGGAACTGTCATCTCTCACTAGTCTGAGATCAGTGGGACGATCACGTTCCAAGCTTTTACACAACATACAGTAGGTGTTGCTAACTAACTACCTGCCATCTAACTGAGCTTATCATGCAGCATTTCTGGTGATGAAACTTCCCCCGCGGTGCCGCAGTCGTTGGCAGAACATTACACACAATATATTTGGTCGTGTCACACAGTTGGACTCGTAACCTCACTCCACTCACACTATCCAATCACTAGCCTCCCTTTACAGTTATTGGCTTAGAGACGTCAAGCATATCGTTTTCTCAAGCAAATTTACCACAGGTATCTAATGCACTTTCACAGTTTATATTTATGTATGAAGGTTTACAAAACACACCTGAAACAGCTTCTGTAGGATATCACTCACTCTGCATAGACAGTCTGCCAGAGTAACCAGATATTGACCATTGCTGATTACAGGTAAACACACTGGCAGACTGGCAGGAAAATAGTCCATGGAAGCATACCAAATGGCACCCTATTCCGTTTATAGTGCACTACTTTTAACCAGGGCCAATAGGATTGTAGTGCACTATGTAGTGGGCAGGGTACCATTTGGGACCCATTCGGGCAGGGCAGCAGGGCTGATGACACCTTCGTTCCTCCTGCCTGCCTAGCTGTGTCCTCAGTCTTTCTTCCCCCCTTCCCTCCCCCCTTCCCTCCCTCCCTCCCCCTCCCTCCCTCCCTCCCTCCCTCCCTCCCTCCCTCCCTCCAGATGAGTGGTGCTCAGAGGGGGATTTAGCTGAAAGTAGCAAACAGCTTCAAAGGGCCTGCTACAGTATAAATATCCCCAGATAAATAAACACTCTATTGGCCTTCAGTGTTCTAAATGTCTTTTCCATGAAACACAGGTCATACAATACACACACACTCTCTCTAACACACACACACACACACACTCAAGCAAGCATGCACACACATCCTCTGACTCTCAGGCAACATAGATGTGCAAACACATGTGCATACCAAAGTAAGGAGTGAAACAACAGCATCACACTTTCATGTGTCCTCTTTCCCTCCTCCCTGATGTTAACACTACCTAACAGAGGACTAGGTGATGTTAACACTACCTAACAGAGGACTAGGTGATGTTAACACTACCTAACAGAGGACTAGGTGATGTTAACACTACCTAACAGAGGACTAGGTGATGTTAACACTACCTAACAGAGGACTAGGTGATGTTAACACTACCTAACAGAGGACTAGGTGATGTTAACACTACCTAACAGAGGACTAGGTGATGTTAACACTACCTAACAGAGGACTAGGTGATGTTAACACTACCTAACAGAGGACTAGGTGATGTTAACACTACCTAACAGAGGACTAGGTGATGTTAACACTACCTAACAGAGGAGTAGGTGATGTTAACACTACCTAACAGAGGACTAGGTGATGTTAACACTACCTAACAGAGGACTAGGTGATGTTAACACTACCTAACAGAGGACTAGGTGATGTTAACACTACCTAACAGAGGACTAGGTGATGTTAACACTACCTAACAGAGGAGTAGGTGATGTTAACACTACCTAACAGAGGACTAGGTGATGTTAACATACCTAACAGAGGACTAGGTGATGTTAACACTACCTAACAGAGGACTAGGTGATGTTAACACTACCTAACAGAGGACTAGGTGATGTTAACACTACCTAACAGAGGAGTAGGTGATGTTAACACTACCTAACAGAGGACTAGGTGATGTTAACACTACCTAACAGAGGACTAGGTGATGTTAACACTACCTAACAGAGGACTAGGTGATGTTAACACTACCTAACAGAGGAGTAGGTGATGTTAACACTACCTAACAGAGGACTAGGTGATGTTAACACTACCTAACAGAGGACTAGGTGATGTTAACACTACCTAACAGAGGACTAGGTGATGTTAACACTACCTAACAGAGGACTAGGTGATGTTAACACTACCTAACTACCTGGATATATGGCTGTAGAACAAATATAGAAAAACCTCCCGGAGGACCTGTCTGGTTTTCATGTTTAGTTGGTTGTTTAAAGTCTACATAAGAGGAAGAAGGATTAATAATAGAATGTGTCCCAAGTGGCACCCCTATGAGCCCTGGTCAGAAGTAGTGCACTAACTAGGGTGCCATTTGGGATCCAGCCGTAGTGCAGAACTCCTGGTTCCTGGTTTAAAACAATTCTTGAAAGAGGCGGATGAGCCGTTCCATTCTTCCACTTCCCTTTCCCCTCAACCTTACAAAACTCCTCACATATCTCCCCTGACAAAACACCCTGACCTTCCTCTACCTCCCAAAACTCCTCAGATATCTCCCCTGACAAAACACCCTGACCTTCCTCTACCTCCCAAAACTCCTCAGATATCTCCCCTGACAAAACACCCTGACCTTCCTCTACCTCCCAAAACTCCTCAGATATCTCCCCTGACAAAACACCCTGACCTTCCTCTACCTCCCAAAAGCCCTGAAATATCTCCCCTGACAAAACACCCTGACCTTCCTCTACCTCCCAAAAGCCCTGAAATATCTCCCCTGACAAAACACCCTGACCTTCCTCTACCTCCCAAAAGCCCTGAAATATCTCCCCTGACAAAACACCCTGACCTATGTTCCCTCCAAAGAATTGACACTCAGCAAATTTCAGGTCTGCTAAGCACAAACTTGAACATTGTGAAAATTCTGTACAACTTCTGCCACGTTTACTGTGAACACTTAGGTGGTACCCGCTTTCAGTTACAGTTATAACAGTGGCCAAGTAGGCTACTTTGGCTATTTGATCACAATGTAGGCCTATCAGAGTGGCCTACCATCAAAAACAATGGAGAAAATGCATCCCATAACATTTTATCATTCAGCCTAAAGTAGCAGCCAATTTGAGGTGTTCAATGTACGTCTACATTCCATGAGACTTTTGAAAAACAACATGCAGGGCTTGACATTAACCTGTTGATCCACTTGTCCTTCAAACAAGGAGGCGAGTGAAAATTATTATTCCCAAACCATTATTATAGAGAATCAGACAAATTACGCTACCTTCGGCCTATTGGCTACTTAGCTTATTCAAGCCTGTCTCAAAATACACTGCCCCTTTAAGACAGAAAAAAAGCTCTTTACACTGACTTGCTTTTCAAAGATGGCTAGAAATGCATATGTTTTGTGCTCTTGTAGGAAGCAACCACTCCCGTATTGCTGACTAGAAATTAGCTATAACTGGGCTAATAACTCACTTACAAAGAATAGGAGAGTCCTGTCCATATGTAGCTTGTTTTTGGTCGCAGGTCCAGGAATGGTTGAATAAGTGAAACATTTACCTGGAGCTAACTCTGCAGATAGCACTACTGGGTGATTTGAAAAGTCATAGTCAATCCATCAATAATATAATAATACTTTTAGCAAAAACGTTTATCTTTCATTTACAATCTGTAGAAACAATGAGAATAGAAAGGTTCAGAACTTATTGAAACATCACAAAACAGTTGAAAAAGATATGGCAAATAGAAATCAAACATGGATGGTCTTCAGAGATAGATGGGAGGGGTTGAATGGAGCTGAAGGGTGGGATTAAAAACAAACAAAAGATAACTATTGTAAAATAAATTATGTACGTAAAATGTATGTAGTATGTATAAACTGGAAGTAGAAGCCTAAGTGTTGTTGTCCATTAGTTTACTCTAATTAGGGGATGGGTGGTAGGGTTAGGGGAAAATATTAAAAGGAAAATATATATATTTTTAAATATATAGAAATATAGAAATATATATATATATATACAGAAATATATATGGGGGATTGGTATTGATGCAGACAATTACATTGATGGAAGCTACAACCTATCTGCAGTATTAAAGCTGATCTACCCCCCTTCCCAAAAAAAACTATATGAACAAATGCGCACATGGCCACATGCAGCTCTCACTTCGATCTCAAAACAAGTGCATCTACTCGCGACCACTCATGTTGTAAACACAGTCCAGTTCAAAGTGAATGGCACAGATCCATATATGGCAACGGTCTATTTACATATAGGCCAACTGCAGCTCTGGTTGGTTATGTCACACCGGTCTGTGTAGAGTACGGGCTGAGTTGTGCCTGCCAATGCAATAGAATCCTACTCCAATGTGCTCTGCCTACAAGACAATCTCTTGCATAGTTAGTTTAGCATACTAAGTCTTGCATAGTTTGTTTTGTTTCGGTATGTTACATTGAAACAGGCTAATATTGCGTTGTTTCGATCACAATACCCACAGTAAAGGGAAACGTTGATAGTGTTAACTAAAGGGGAAAACTAGAAAATTGAGTGAAATTCAATCTCGTGCTTGTCAGCGCGGGCTGATATTTCTTCTGCGCAGCAGTTCTGGGCAGATGCGCTCCCTCACGCAGCTTAGAGGGAACATTGACCTTGACCTTCCTCTACCTCCCTAAACTCCTTAAATATCTCCCCTTGAAAAAACAACTGTGACCTTCCTGCATCCTTTCCTCACTCCTTGTTCTATCCGCTCTGCCGGCTCCTCCCTTCCCTTTCCCACCACAGCCCCTCTCCCTGCTTCAGGGGTTGCATCCCAAATGGTACCCTATTCCCTACATAGTGCACTACTTTTGACCAGAGACCTTGTCAAAAGTAGTGCACTATGTAGGGAATAAGGTGCCATTTTGGGACGCATCCCAGGACTTTGCTGTACAGACCAGTACCAGATGTCAGCCTGGCTGAACGGGGCCGTGCTGAAAGACCCTGCTGTTCTGGACGCCACCCACATGCTTCTCATTCAGAGATGAAGGCTCACAGCTCGCCTTTTTGTGGAGCCAATTTACAACAGAAAAAAGAAAAGGAAGGGGAGGTTAGGGAGGAGAAAGGGGGAGGTTAGGGGAGAGAGGGGGAGGTTAGGGGAGAGAGGGGGAGGTTAGGGGGAGAGAGGGGGAGGTTAGGGGAGAGAGGGGGAGGTTAGGGGGAGAGAGGGGGAGGTTAGGGGAGAGAGGGGGAGGTTAGGGGGGAGAGGGGGAGGTTAGGGGAGAGAGGGGGAGGTTAGGGGGGGAGAGGGGGAGGTTAGGGGAGAGAGGGGGAGGTTAGGGGAGAGAGGGGGAGGTTAGGGGAGAGAGGGGGAGGTTAGGGGGGAGAGGGGGAGGTTAGGGGAGAGAGGGGGAGGTTAGGGGAGAGAGGGGGAGGTTAGGGGGGAGAGGGGGAGGTTAGGAGAGAGAGAGGGGGAGGTTAGGGGAGAGAGGGGGAGGTTAGGGGGAGAGAGGGGGAGGTTAGGGGAGAGAGGGGGAGGTTAGGGGGAGAGAGGGGGAGGTTAGGGGGAGAGAGGGGGAGGTTAGGGGAGAGAGGGGAAGGTTAGGGGGGAGAGAGGGGGAGGTTAGGGGGGAGAGAGGGGGAGGTTAGGGGAGAGAGGGGGAGGTTAGGGGGAGAGAGGGGGAGGTTAGGGGGAGAGAGGGGGAGGTTAGGGGGGAGAGAGGGGGAGGTTAGGGGAGAGAGGGGGAGGTTAGGGAGGAGAAAGGGGGAGGTTAGGGGAGAGAGGGGGAGGTTAGGGGAGAGAGGGGGAGGTTAGGGGAGAGAGAGGGGGAGGTTAGGGGGAGAGAGGGGGAGGTTAGGGGAGAGAGGGGGAGGTTAGGGGGAGAGAGGGGGAGGTTAGGGGGAGAGAGGGGTTAGAGGGAGAGGTTAGGGGAGAGAGAGGGGGAGGTTAGGGGGAGAGAGGGGGAGGTTAGGGGGGAGAGAGGGAGAGGTTAGGGGAGAGAGAGGGGGAGGTTAGGGGGGAGAGAGGGGGAGGTTAGGGGGGAGAGAGGGAGAGGTTAGGGGAGAGAGAGGGGGAGGTTAGGGGGGAGAGAGGGGGAGGTTAGGGGAGAGAGAGGGGGAGGTTAGGGGGGGGAGAGAGGGGGAGGTTAGGGGAGAGAGAGGGGGAGGTTAGGGGGGAGAGAGGGAGAGGTTAGGGGGAGAGAGGGGTTAGAGGGAGAGGTTAGGGGAGAGAGAGGGGGAGGTTAGGGGGAGAGAGGGGGAGGTTAGGGGAGAGAGAGGGAGAGGTTAGGGGAGAGAGAGGGAGAGGTTAGGGGGGAGAGAGGAGGAGGTTAGGGGGGAGAGAGGGGGAGGTTAGAGAGGAGAGAGGGGGAGGTTAGGGGGGAGAGAGGGGGAGGTTAGAGAGGAGAGAGGGGGAGGTTAGGGGAGAGAGAGGGGGAGGTTAGGGGGGGAGAGGGGGAGGTTAGGGGGGGAGAGAGGGGTTAGAGGGAGAGGTTAGGGGAGAGAGAGGGGGAGGTTAGGGGGAGAGAGGGGGAGGTTAGGGGAGAGAGAGGGAGAGGTTAGGGGAGAGAGAGGGGAGGTTAGAGAGGAGAGAGGGGGAGGTTAGGGGGGAGAGAGGGGGAGGTTAGAGAGGAGAGAGGGGGAGGTTAGGGGAGAGAGAGGGGGAGGTTAGGGGGGGAGAGGGGGAGGTTAGGGGGGGAGAGAGGGGTTAGAGGGAGAGGTTAGGGGAGAGAGAGGGGGAGGTTAGGGGGAGAGAGGGGGAGGTTAGGGGAGAGAGAGGGAGAGGTTAGGGGAGAGAGAGGGAGAGGTTAGGGGGAGAGAGGGGGAGGTTAGAGAGGAGAGAGGGGGAGGTTAGGGGAGAGAGAGGGGGAGGTTAGGGGGGGAGAGGGGGAGGTTAGGGGGGGAGAGAGGGAGAGGTTAGGGGAGAGAGAGGGGGAGGTTAGGGGGGGAGAGGGGGAGGTTAGGGGGGGAGAGGGGGAGGTTAGGGAGGAGAGAGGGGGAGGTTAGGGGAGAGAGAAGGGGAGGTTGGGGGAGAGAGAGGGGGAGGTTAGGGGAGAGAGGGGGAGGTTAGGGGGGAGAGAGGGAGAGAAAAACTCTCCAAATGCCTTTAAGTCCCTTCAAAAAGGAGGTTACACCGACTATTTATGAAGCCAGTGAGAACACCTTTTGTCATCCGCATCCTCTCTACCGTGTCTCTCTACCATGGTTCTCTACCATGTCTCTCTCTCGCTCTGATATCTCATCAAAGAAACACGTTTTCCTTTTCTCATAGCAGAACAGGAGACCATCTGAAGCAGGGTGTGAATGCTGTACTGAGGATGGACAATATATTTTTCAAGCTAGGATGATATAGTCCTGTAACATACTTGAAGTGCAAGCCATGGTTCTGAGGAACAATGCTTATCCAGGTTATCCCCAACCACTACAGTAGCACTATATGTACATGTTGTCAGGTCTCTACAGTAGGACTATATGTACATGTTGTCAGATCACTACAGTAGCACTATATGTACATGTTGTCAGGTCACTACAGTAGCACTATATGTACATGTTGTCAGGTCACTACAGTAGGACTATATATTGTCAGATCACTACAGTAGCACTATATGTACATGTTGTCAGATCACAACAGTAGGACTGTATGTTGTCAGGTCTCTACAGTAGGACTATATGTACATGTTGTCAGATCACTACAGTAGGACTATATGTTGTCAGGTCTCTACAGTAGGACTATATGTACATGTTGTCAGATCACTACAGTAGGACTATATGTTGTCAGGTCTCTACAGTAGGACTGTATGTACATGTTGTCAGATCACTACAGTAGGACTGTATGTTGTCAGGTCACTACAGTAGGACTATATGTTGTCAGGTCTCTACAGTAGGACTGTATGTACATGTTGTCAGATCACTACAGTAGGACTGTATGTTGTCAGGTCACTACAGTAGGACTATATGTTGTCAGGTCTCTACAGTAGGACTGTATGTACATGTTGTCAGGTCACTACAGTAGGACTACATGTACATGTTGTCAGATCACTACAGTAGGACTACATGTTGTCAGGTCACTACAGTAGCACTATATGTACATGTTGTCAGGTCACTACAGTAGCACTACATGTACATGTTGTCAGATCACTACAGTAGGACTACATGTTGTCTGGTCACTACAGTAGCACTATATGTACATGTTGTCAGGTCACTACAGTAGGACTATATGTTGTTAGGTCACTACAGTAGGACTATATGTTGTCAGGTCACTACAGTAGGACTATATATACATGTTGTCAGGTCACTACAGTAGGACTACATGTACATGTTGTCAGATCACTACAGTAGGACTACATGTTGTCAGGTCACTACAGTAGGACTATATGTTGTTAGGTCACTACAGTAGGACTATATGTTGTTAGGTCTCTACAGTAGCACTATATGTACATGTTGTCAGATCACTACAGTAGCACTCTATGTACATGTTGTCAGGTCACTACAGTGGGACTATATATTGTCAGATCACTACAGTAGCACTATATGTACATGTTGTCAGGTCACTACAGTAGGACTATATGTTGTCAGGTCACTACAGTAGGACTATATATTGTCAGATCACTACAGTAGCACTATATGTACATGTTGTCAGGTCACTACAGTAGGACTATATGTTGTTAGGTCACTACAGTAGGACTATATGTACATGTTGTCAGGTCCCTACAGTAGGACTATATGTACATGTTGTCAGATCACTACAGTAGCACTATATGTACATGTTGTCAGGTCACTACAGTAGCACTATATGTACATGTTGTCAGGTCACTACAGTAGGACTATATATTGTCAGATCACTACAGTAGCACTATATGTACATGTTGTCAGGTCACTACAGTAGGACTATATGTTGTTAGGTCACTACAGTAGGACTATATGTACATGTTGTCAGGTCCCTACAGTAGGACTATATGTTGTCAGGTCACTACAGTAGGACTATATGTACATGTTGTCAGGTCCCTACAGTAGGACTATATGTTGTCAGGTCCCTACAGTAGGACTATATGTTGTCAGGTCACTACAGTAGCACTATATGTACATGTTGTCAGGTCACTACAGTAGGACTATATATTGTCAGATCACTACAGTAGCACTATATGTACATGTTGTCAGGTCACTACAGTAGGACTATATGTTGTTAGGTCACTACAGTAGGACTATATGTACA
This sequence comes from Salmo salar, assembly GCF_965601325.2. NCBI lineage: Eukaryota > Metazoa > Chordata > Actinopteri > Salmoniformes > Salmonidae > Salmo > Salmo salar. Next base: position 87,853,955 of record NC_138295.1, read on the forward strand.
TGTTGTCAGGTCCCTACAGTAGGACTATATGTTGTCAGGTAATGAACAGTATTAATAAGTGCAGGTATTGCAGAGACCAACTGAATGCTCAGTGTGCTATAACAGTAGAAAAAAGATGTCAGTTGATGGCGACAGATTTTAAATTACCCAGATATCCTTGCCACAAATCCAAACCAAATACTGCTAACTCAAAATTAACATTTTGAGTATAAGATGGACGCAAATGCCTGAAGGTAAGAGCGTCCAAACAAAACATCCCTTTCTTGAGCATGAACGGTCATTTGAATTTGATTCACTAAAGGGAAAGGCTTCTTCTGAGGCTGCATCTCAGTCTTAATAAGAACCACCTGTGTGAGACGTTGGCTGGTTTCTCTGACACAGACTCAGCCTCGTCCTGAACATGCTTTTTTATTTTACATACTTTTTAGTCTAGGACTAGGCATAATCCACAGGAGGTTGGTGGCACCTTAATTGGGGAGGACGGTCTTGTGGTATTGGCTGGAGAAAAATCTGTGAAACGGTATCAAATACATCAAACACATGGTTTCCATGTGTTTGATGCCATTCCATTGGCGCCGTTCCAGACATTATTATGAGCCGTCCTCTCTACAGCAGCCTCCACTGGCGTAATCTGTGTCCGGGAAACTACCCCATAGAACATTATAAAGAGGGCACATTATTGAAGCCAAAAGGGAAACACATATTATTTAAGATTCCCAAACAACAAAGCAGTATTTATACCTGACCAGGTAACCTGCACATAAAAACAGACTTGTACCACTTATAGACTTTTGAAAACCAACAAAAAAAGAAATCAAAGTTAACCCATAGACTTATTCCTAATTCAATTACAAAGAACAAACCACACTCTCAAACTTGTACTGTATCCTATCCTATAATTACAGTACATCTTCAATGAGAGAATAAAAGTCTGTCAAGCTATCTTAACATTTAGGTATGTTCTTTTTCCCGTATTGGCACATCCTGAAAACTGAAAGTAATTCCTAACTGTTTGCAATCCAAATGGCACCCTATTCCCTGTTTAGTGCGCTACTTTTGACCAGAGCCTTATGAAAATCAATGGGCCCTCGTCAAAAGTAGTGCACTATAAAGGGAATAGGGTGTCATTTGGGATGTAGTCATTCTCCACCTTTCATGTTGAGTAATAATGGTCTTTGTTTGTGGCTTCAAAGTGTTGACACACTGCCTCTTAAAGCAGTTAGAGCTCAGTGTTGACACACTGCCTCTTAAAGCAGTTAGAGCTCAGTGTTGACACACTGCCTCTTAAAGCAGTTAGAGCTCAGTGTTGACACACTGCCTCTTAAAGCAGTTAGAGCTCAGTGTTGACACACTGCCTCTTAAAGCAGTTAGAGCTCAGTGTTGACACACTGCCTCTTAAAGCAGTTAGAGCTCAGTGTTGACACACTGCCTCTTAAAGCAGTTAGAGCTCAGTGTTGACACACTGCCTCTTAAAGCAGTTAGAGCTCAGTGTTGACACACTGCCTCTTAAAGCAGTTAGAGCTCAGTGTTGACACACTGCCTCTTAAAGCAGTTAGAGCTCAGTGTTGACACACTGCCTCTTAAAGCAGTTAGAGCTCAGTGTTGACACACTGCCTCTTAAAGCAGTTAGAGCTCAGTGTTGACACACTGCCTCTTAAAGCAGTTAGAGCTCAGTGCCTCTTAAAAGTGAAATATGTTCCTTTTTGGGCGACCCGACCAAATTCACATAGAAATGTGCGTTATAGATCTGTCATTCTCATTGAAAGCAAGCCAAAGAAGCGGTAGATCTGTTCTATGTACGTGTGTGTGTGTGTGTGTGTGTGTGTGTGTGTGTGTGTGTGTGTGTGTGTGTGTGTGTGTGTGTGTGTGTGTGTGTGTGTGTGTGTGTGTGTGTGTGTGTGTGTGTGTGTGTGTGTGTGTGTGTTGACACTGTTGATGTTTCCAGGAGTGAATAAGGTACAGTGAACCTTCACAGAGCTCTCTGTCCCACCGCCGGTGAATGTACAGAGACCTAGCTAGATAACTACAGGGCTGGTGAATGTACAGAGACCTAGCTAGATAACTACAGGGTTAGTGAATGTACAGAGACCTAGCTAGATAACTACAGGGTTAGTGAATGTACAGAGACCTAGCTGGATAACTACAGGGTTAGTGAATGTACAGAGACCTAGCTAGATAACTACAGGGTTAGTGAATGTACAGAGACCTAGCTAGATAACTACAGGGTTAGTGAATGTACAGAGACCTAGCTAGATAACTACAGGGTTAGTGAATGTACAGAGACCTAGCTGGATAACTACAGGGTTAGTGAATGTACAGAGACCTAGCTGGATAACTACAGGGTTAGTGAATGTACAGAGACCTAGCTAGATAACTACAGGGTTAGTGAATGTACAGAGACCTAGCTAGATAACTACAGGGTTAGTGAATGTACAGAGACCTAGCTAGATAACTACAGGGTTAGTGAATGTACAGAGACCTAGCTGGATAACTACAGGGTTAGTGAATGTACAGAGACCTAGCTGGATAACTACAGGGTTAGTGAATGTACAGAGACCTAGCTGGATAACTACAGGGCTGGTGAATGTACAGAGACCTAGCTAGATAACTACAGGGCTGGTCAATGTACAGAGACCTAGCTGGATAACTACAGGGCTGGTGAATGTACAGAGACCTAGCTAGATAACTACAGGGTTAGTGAATGTACAGAGACCTAGCTAGATAACTACAGGGTTACTGAATGTACAGAGACCTAGCTAGATAACTACAGGGTTACTGAATGTACAGAGACCTAGCTGGATAACTACAGGGTTAGTGAATGTACAGAGACCTAGCTGGATAACTACAGGGTTAGTGAATGTACAGAGACCTAGCTAGATAACTACAGGGCTGGTGAATGTACAGAGACCTAGCTAGATAACTACAGGGCTGATGAATGTACAGAGACCTAGCTGGATAACTACAGGGTTAGTGAATGTACAGAGACCTAGCTGGATAACTACAGGGTTAGTGAATGTACAGAGACCTAGCTGGATAACTACAGGGTTAGTGAATGTACAGAGACCTAGCTGGATAACTACAGGGTTAGTGAATGTACAGAGACCTAGCTGGATAACTACAGGGTTAGTGAATGTACAGAGACCTAGCTAGATAACTACAGGGTTAGTGAATGTACAGAGACCTAGCTAGATAACTACAGGGCTGGTGAATGTACAGAGACCTAGCTAGATAACTACAGGGTTAGTGAATGTACAGAGACCTAGCTAGATAACTACAGGGCTGGTCAATGTACAGAGACCTAGCTGGATAACTACAGGGTTAGTGAATGTACAGAGACCTAGCTGCATAACTACAGGTTTCCATAGGGCTCTGGTCAAAAGTAGTGCTCTATGAAGGGAATAGGGTGCCATTTGGGACACAGACAAAAAGAGTGTGGGGAGAGTAGCTTTGAATGGCAGTCTACTGTACTCACTCACAGTCACTGCTCTTATCTTGGCTCTCAAATTTACCTGTCACTTTGATCTGGCCAGTGCTATTTCCCTGTTATGCCAGGTACCTAGAAATGTATGACTTGTCTTGAACACCTGCAAAGAAGCGTCAAGATATCATCTGCCTGCATTTCCCAGATAGGACCAAATCATCATGCTGCATCACAATCCTCTTTCTTCCCCTTCACTGAAGCCTTGGGAGGAGAGGAGGATTATGTTTCTAGGGCTGAGAGCCAGCCAGCTAAAACCCTCCCTGACATGTACCCTACTACAGAATCAACACTTAGCCCTGTGTGTTTGTGTTGCCGTCGTAAACCCTTAATGAATAGCTTGTTTACTATTTATGGATACATCACAAGTCGTTCATTTACTAGATTTAACCACCAGGAGTATTATTAAAGATACTAGTTCCTGTTTTTGAATCTGAATACCTGTCTCTAGTGAATACAGTTTGTCCTTACCAACTCCATCTGATTGTACTACTGGTTCAGCCAGGTATGTTTGATGAACAAAACACAAATGATCTATAGCATTAATAGCATTAATATAGCATTAACAATCTTAGTTGTGCGTGTTTCTTACAATGGCTACAGTGGTTGTGGTCAAACGTTAATATAAAATCATCAGGCCAAAATGGTCAATGAGAGCACACTGAACAACCCGGAAGGAGAACCTTAGGAATTCAATAGAGACGTCATCTCTTGTTGCAGACGTAGAAAGACTACACACGTAGTCAAGCATCTGAACAAATGACCAAGATGAATAAAGGCATGGTTGGATAAACACTGAACCATCCTCTCTTCTAATCACCTCTTCTACCCATCCACTGATTCAACAGAAGCATGGCCAGATATACATTTTGATCATATAGTTCAATCAGACTGGATTGACCAGGTTGATTAGTTGTTATTATTATGGGGGACAGACAGACAGACAGACAGACAGACAGACAGACAGACAGACAGACAGACAGACAGACAGACAGACAGACAGACAGACAGACAGACAGACAGACAGACGGACAGACGGACGGACGGACGGGGGGACAGACAGGGGGACAGACAGGGGGACAGACAGGGGGACAGACAGACAGGGGGACAGACAGACAGGGGGACAGACAGAGGGAGAGACTTTGGGAGAGAGGGAAAGACAGCAGACATACATACATACATACATACATACATACATACATACATACATACATACATACATACGGACGGACAGGCGGACAGGCGGACGGGCGGACAGACAGATAAAAGGCGCATGGTTCTAGAATGGGTTTGTAAAAGCTAGCTAGCAAGCCAGGTCTGTTGAAGCTAGCTAGCTAGCCAAATGCTTGTTGTTTGGCTCTCCCCTTCCCCTCTCCCCTCCCCATTGTCAGAGATGCTAGGAGGCTGGGGAGGGGGGTTCCTTAGCAGTCTGGCCTCAACTTCAAAGAGTTGAGCAGAGTTATAAAAGGGTTCTGATATCACTGGAGCCCCTCTACCCTCTCTTTCTCAATCCCTCTACTCCCTCTCTCCTAGGGGATGGAGGGAGAGGGGCTCTGAGGGGAGAGGGAGCAGGAAGGAATGTTGCCCAACCTTCAAGACCTCTGATTCCATTTTGTTGTTTTGTCATTACTTACAAATAAAAACAAAACTACAAAACTACACCCAATAATGTGAGAGGAGTCATTGCGTAACTAATGTAAACAGTGTGTGGGCTCCAACCTTCCAACGTGATTATTTTCCCTGTACTCTACCAACACATCCAACAGCCTAGTGAAAGGTTGGGTATTAATCCTACAGAGTCTAGTGAAAGGCTGGGTATTAATCCTACAGAGTCTAGTGAAAGGCTGGGTATTAACCCTACAGCCTTGTGAAAGGCTGGGTATTAATCCTACAGAGTCTAGTGAAAGGCTGGGTATTAATCCTACAGCCTAGTGAAAGGCTGGGTATTAATCCTACAGAGTTTAGTGAAAGGCTGGGTATTAACCCTACAGCCTAGTGAAAGGTTGGGTATTAATCATACAGCCTAGTGAAAGGCTGGGTATTAATCCTACAGAGTGTAGTGAAAGGCTGGGTATTAATCCTACAGCCTTGTGAAAGGTTGGATATTAATCCTACAGCCTAGTGAAAGGCTGGGTATTAATCCTACAGAGTCTAGTGAAAGGCTGGGTATTAATCATACAGCCTAGTGAAAGGTTGGGTATTAATCCTACAGCCTAGTGAAAGGCTGGGTATTAATCCTACAGAGTCTAGTGAAAGGCTGGGTATTAATCCTACAGAGTCTAGTGAAAGGCTGGGTATTAATCCTACAGAGTCTAGTGAAAGGCTGGGTATTAACCCTACAGCCTTGTGAAAAGCTGGGTATTAATCCTACAGAGTCTAGTGAAAGGCTGGGTATTAATCCTACAGAGTCTAGTGAAAGGCTGGGTATTAATCCTACAGAGTCTAGTGAAAGGCTGGGTATTAATCCTACAGAGTTTAGTGAAAGGCTGGGTATTAATCCTACAGAGTCTAGTGAAAGGCTGGGTATTAATCCTACAGAGTCTAGTGAAAGGCTGGGTATTAATCCTACAGCCTAGTGAAAGGCTGGGTATTAATCCTACAGAGCCTAGTGAAAGGCTGGGTATTAATCCTACAGAGTCTAGTGAAAGGCTGGGTATTAACCCTACAGAGCCTAGTGAAAGGCTGGGTATTAATCCTACAGAGTCTAGTGAAAGGCTGGGTATTAATCCTACAGAGTCTAGTGAAAGGCTGGGTATTAACCCTACAGAGTCTAGTGAAAGGCTGGGTATTAATCCTACAGAGTCTAGTGAAAGGCTGGGTATTAATCCTACAGAGTCTAGTGAAAGGCTGGGTATTAATCCTACAGAGTCTAGTGAAAGGCTGGGTATTAACCCTACAGAGCCTAGTGAAAGGCTGGGTATTAATCCTACAGAGTCTAGTGAAAGGCTGGGTATTTGAAGTACAATAACACCATATAAATGGGAACCCCAGGTGAGATCATATTCTTATTTCAAGCAAATAAACATTTCAAAGGGGGTGCAGAGTACTACTCCTGTCTAATGCTGTCATTAATTTAAACAGGAAGTTAGTTAGTTAGTTCCTTGTTGTATAGAACAGTGATGCAGAATATGAGGTGACAGGCACAGCACCTACCTATGGAAACCATTTGAATTTCAGGCCCTGATCAAATCCAATTAGATTTATGAATAAAGTAACTCAGACAGTTGTACAACCAAAAATATAAACCAAAAAGACACTGGAAGACGGCACCCTACCTCCTTAAAAAGAGCAGTGTTGAGAAATTCAACAATTTAGTGCAGCATTGATATGCAGGTGTGAGATCTATGGATCTATGTCCAGACTAACCAAGCTATGCCGTACTATGCAATACCTATGCAGTAACCAAATTGCATTTAATCCCTCTGTATCTCTGTCAATCACCACATCCTCATCGGCAGACTCAATAGCCTTGGTTTCTCAAATGATTGTCTCGCCTGGTTTACCAACTACTTCACTGATAGAGTTCAGTGTGTCAAATCGGAGGTCCTGTTGTCCGGACCTCTGGTAGTCTCTATGGGGTGCCACAGGGTTCAAATCTTGGGCCGACTCTCTTCTCTGTATACATCAATGATGTCGCTCTTGCTGCGGGTGATTCTCTGATCCACCTCTACGCAGACGACAACATTCTGTATACTTCTGGCCCTTCTTTGGACACTGTGTTAACAGCCCTCCAGACGAGCTTCAATGCCATACAGCTCTCCTTCCGTGGCCTCCAACTGCTCTTAAATACAAGTAAAACTAAATGCATGCTATTCAATCGATCACTGCCTGCACCTGCCCGCCCGTCCAGCATCACTACTCTGGACGGCTCTGACTTAGAATATGTGGACAACTACAAATACCTAGGTGTCTGGTTAGACTGTAAGATCTCCTTCCAGACTCACATCAAACATCTCCAATCCAAAGTTAAATCTAGAATTAGCTTCCTATTTTGCAACAAAGCACCCTTCACTCATGCTGCCAAACATACCCTTGTAAAACTGACCATCCTACCGATCCTCGACTTTGGCGATGTCATTTACAAAATAGCCTCCAATAACCTACTCAATAAATCGGATGCAGTCTATCACAGTGCCATCTGTTTTGTCACCAAAGCCCCATATACTACCCACCACTGCGACCTGTACGCTCTCGTTGGCTGGCCCTCGCTTCATACCCGTCGCCAAACCAACTGGCTCCAGGTCATCTACAAGACCCTGCTAGGTAAAGTCCCCCCTTATCTCAGCTCGCTGGTCACCATAGCAGCACCCACCTGTAGCATGCGCTCCAGCAGGTATATCTCTCTGGTCACCCCCAAAGCCAATTCCTCCTTTGGCCGCCTCTCCTTCAAGTTCTCTGCTGCCAATGACTGGAACGAACTACAAAAATCTCTGAAACTGGAAACACTTATCTCCCTCACTAGCTTTAAGCACCAGCTGTCAGAGCAGCTCACAGATTACTGCACCTGTACATAGCCCATCTATAATTTAGCCAAACAACTACCTCTTCCCCTACTATATTTATTTATTTTGCTCCTTTCACCCCATTATTTCTATTTCTACTTTGCACTTTCTTCCACTACAAATCTACCATGCCAGTGTTTTAATTGCTATATTGTATTTACTTCGTCACCATGGCCATTTTTACCTTTACCTCCCTTATCTCACCTCATTTGCTCACATTGTATATAGACTTATTTTTCTACTGTATTATTGACTGTATGTTTGTTTTACTCCATGTGTAACTCTGTGTTGTTGTATGTGTCGAACTGCTTTGCTTTATTTTGGCCAGGTCACAATTGTAAATGAGAACTTGTTCTCAACTTGCCTACCTGGTTAAATAAAGGTGAAAAAAAATATATATTAAAAGTCCACACAACTCATCCACCCCCTACACAGAGCAAATTGAAAGTCAACAGGAAAAACAAGTGTTGGCTAGATGAGATTAAAAGGTCAGAGACCTTACAGTGTGGTGCCAGGACAACAACCTCTCCCTCAACGGAAGACACATTTCGGTTGAATGAATTCAGCTGTGCAACTGACTAGATACCCCCTTTACCTTCCCTTTCCCCATATTCCCATACACACATAACATGCACACACATGCATACTGACGCCACACACACATTCACACACACTTTCACACTCATACGCTGCTGCTAGTCATTTTACCCCTACATACAGTACATAACTACCTCAATTACCTTGTACCCCTGCACATCGACCCAGTACTGGTACTCCCTGTATATAGCCATGTTATTTCCTACTCCGTGTATATAGCCATGTTATTTCCTACTCCGTGTATATAGATAGCCATGTTGTTTTCTACTCCCTGTATATAGATAGCCATGTTATTTTCTACTCCGTGTATATAGCCATGTTATTTTCTACTTCCTGTATATAGCCATGTTATTTCTACTCCCTGTATATAGATAGCCATGTTGTTTTCTACTCCCTGTATATAGATAGCCATGTTATTTTCTACTCCGTGTATATAGCCATGTTATTTCCTACTCCGTGTATATAGATAGCCATGTTATTTTCTACTCCCTGTATATAGCCATGTTATTTTCTACTTCCTGTATATAGCCATGTTATTTCTACTCCCTGTATATAGATAGCCATGTTATTTTCTACTCCCTGTATATAGATAGCCATGTTATTTTCTACTCCCTGTATATAGATAGCCATGTTATTTTCTACTCCCTGTATATAGCCATGTTATTTTCTACTCCCTGTATATAGATAGCCATGTTATTTTCTACTCCCTGTATATAGATAGCCATGTTATTTTCTACTCCCTGTATATAGATAGCCATGTTATTTTCTACTCCCTGTATATAGCCATGTTATTTTCTACTCCCTGTATATAGATAGCCATGTTATTTTCTACTCCCTGTATATAGATAGCCATGTTATTTTCTACTCCCTGTATATAGATAGCCATGTTATTTTCTACTCCCTGTATATAGATAGCCATGTTATTTTCTACTCCCTGTATATAGATAGCCATGTTATTTTCTACTCCCTGTATATAGCCATGTTATTTTCTACTCCCTGTATATAGATAGCCATGTTATTTTCTACTCCCTGTATATAGATAGCCATGTTATTTTCTACTCCCTTTATATAGATAGCCATGTTATTTTCTACTCCCTGTATAGAGATAGCCATGTTATTTTCTACTCCCTGTATATAGCCATGTTATTTCCTACTTCCTGTATATAGATAGCCATGTTGTTTACTACTCCCTGTATATAGATAGCCATGTTATTTTCTACTCCCTGTATATAGCCATGTTATTTTCTACTTCCTGTATATAGATAGCCATGTTATTTTCTACTCCGTGTATATAGCCATGTTATTTTCTACTCCCTGTATATAGATAGCCATGTTATTTTCTACTTCCTGTATATAGCCATGTTATTTTCTACTCTCTGTATATAGCATGTTATTTTCTACTCCCTGTATATAGCCATGTTATTTCCTACTCCGTGTATATAAATAGCCATGTTATTTCCTACTCCCTGTATATAGATAGCCATGTTATTTTCTACTCCCTGTATATAGCCATGTTGTTTTCTACTCCCTGTATATAGCCATGTTGTTTTCTACTCCGTGTATATAGCCATGTTATTTTCTACTCCCTGTATATAGCCATGTTATTTTCTACTCCCTGTATATAGATAGCCATGTTATTTTCTACTCCCTATATATAGATAGCCATGTTATTTTCTACTCCCTGTATATAGCCATGTTATTTTCTACTTCCTGTATATAGATAGCCATGTTATTTTCTACTTCCTGTATATAGATAGCCATGTTATTTTCTACTCCCTGTATATAGCCATGTTATTTTCTACTCCCTGTATATAGCCATGTTATTTTCTACTCCCTGTATATAGATAGCCATGTTATTTTCTACTCCCTGTATATAGATAGCCATGTTATTTTCTACTCCCTGTATATAGCCATGTTATTTTCTACTTCCTGTATATAGATAGCCATGTTATTTTCTACTTCCTGTATATAGATAGCCATGTTATTTTCTACTCCCTGTATATAGCCATGTTATTTTCTACTTCCTGTATATAGCCATGTTATTTCTACTCCCTGTATATAGATAGCCATGTTATTTTCTACTCCCTGTATATAGCCATGTTATGTTCTACTTCCTGTATATAGATAGCCATGTTATTTTCTACTCCCTGTATATAGATAGCCATGTTATTTTCTACTCCCTGTATATAGATAGCCACGTTATTTTCTACTCCCTGTATATAGATAGCCATGTTATTTTATACTCCCTGTATATAGATAGCCATGTTATTTTATACTCCCTGTATATAGATAGCCATGTTATTTTCTACTCCCTGTATATAGATAGCCATGTTATTTTCTACTCCCTGTATATAGATAGCCATGTTATTTTCTACTCCCTGTATATAGATAGCCACGTTATTTTCTACTCCCTGTATATAGATAGCCATGTTATTTTCTACTCCCTGTATATAGATAGCCATGTTATTTCCTACTCCGTGTATATAGCCATGTTATGTTCTACTCCCTGTATATAGATAGCCATGTTATTTTCTACTCCCTGTATAGAGATAGCCATGTTGTTTTCTACTCCCTGTATATAGATAGCCATGTTATTTTCTACTCCCTGTATATAGCCATGTTATTTCCTACTCCGTGTATATAAATAGCCATGTTATTTCCTACTCCCTGTATATAGATAGCCATGTTATTTTCTACTCCCTGTATATAGCCATGTTGTTTTCTACTCCCTGTATATAGCCATGTTATTTTCTACTCCGTGTATATAGCCATGTTATTTTCTACTCCCTGTATATAGCCATGTTATTTTCTACTCCCTGTATATAGATAGCCATGTTATTTTCTACTCCCTATATATAGATAGCCATGTTATTTTCTACTCCCTGTATATAGCCATGTTATTTTCTACTCCCTGTATATAGATAGCCATGTTATTCCCTACTCCCTGTATATAGCCATGTTATTTTCTACTCCCTGTATATAGCCATGTTATTTTCTACTTCCTGTATATAGATAGCCATGTTATTTTCTACTTCCTGTATATAGCCATGTTATTTTCTACTTCCTGTATATAGATAGCCATGTTATTTTCTACTCCCTGTATATAGATAGCCATGTTATTTTCTACTCCCTGTATATAGCCATGCTATTTCTACTCCCTGTATATAGATAGCCATGTTATTTTCTACTTCCTGTATATAGCCATGTTATTTTCTACTTCCTGTATAAAGCCATGTTATTTTCTACACCCTGTATATAGATAGCCATGTTATTTTCTACTCCCTGTGTATAGATAGCCATGTTATTTTCTACTCCCTGTATATAGCCATGCTATTTCTACTCCCTGTATATAGATAGCCATGTTATTTTCTACTCCCTGTATATAGATAGCCATGTTATTTTCTACTCCCTGTATATAGATAGCCATGTTATTTTCTACTCCCTGTATATAGATAGCCATGTTATTTTCTACTCCCTGTATATAGATAGCCATGTTATTTTCTACTCCCTGTATATAGCCATGTTATTTTCTACTTCCTGTATATAGATAGCCATGTTATTTTCTACTTCCTGTATATAGCCATGTTATTTTCTACTTCCTGTATAAAGCCATGTTATTTTCTACTCCCTGTATATAGATAGCCATGTTATTTTCTACTTCCTGTATATAGCCATGTTATTTTCTACTCCCTGTATATAGATAGCCATGTTATTTTCTACTTCCTGTATATAGATAGCCATGTTATTTTCTACTCCCTGTATATAGCCATGTTATTTTCTACTCCCTGTATATAACCATGTTATTTTCTACTTCCTGTATATAGATAGCCATGTTATTTTCTACTCCCTGTATATAGATAGCCATGTTATTTTCTACTTCCTGTATATAGATAGCCATGTTATTTTCTACTCCCTGTATATAGATAGCCATGTTATTTTCTACTCCCTGTATATAGATAGCCATGTTATGTTCTACTTCCTGTATATAGATAGCCATGTTATTTTCTATTCCCTGTATATAGCCATGTTATTTTATACTTCCTGTATATAGATAGCCATGTTATTTTCTACTTCCTGTATATAGATAGCCATGTTATTTTCTACTCCCTGTATATAGATAGCCATGTTATTTTCTACTCCCTGTATATAGATAGCCATGTTATTTTCTATTCCCTGTATATAGATAGCCATGTTATTTTCTATTCCCTGTATATAGCCATGTTATTTTTACTTGTTATTTTTATTTGTTATTCACTGTCACAATGTTTTATTTTATCTTTAACTCTGCATTCTTGGAAAATAATAAAAATCTGTCGTTCTGCCCCTGAACAAGGCAGTTAACCCACTGTTCCAAGGCCGTCATTGAAAATAAGAATTTGTTCTTATTAACTGACTTGCCTAGCTAAATAAAGGTAAAATAAAAAATAAAAAAATAAAGTCAGCATTTCACTGTTAGTCTACACCTGTTGTTTACCAAAGATATGATATGAGTGGGACCAGCCCACCTCCTAAAGACTAATAACATCCCAGCATAAGCTGTTTGGTGGTATGTGTGTGTGTGTGTGTGTGTGTGTGTGTGTCTGCGTCTGTCTGTCTGTGGTGGTTTTCACCCTTAGGGAGGAGTGTGAGCAGGAATTCCTGTGAAGTGGAGGAAAGTTGTCTTTTAATACGCCCAGAGTGGGCGGTAATAACCCTCTGATACGATCCATAACTCCTGCAGTATTACAGACATGACAGCCGTACAGCCACCCACCTTAACGGGACCCACGTCACTACCTCTGACTGAACCAACTGATCACAATTCCTGTCTGAATGGTTCCGTTCCAAATGTCACCCTATTCCCTATATAGTGCACTACTTTAGACCAGAGCCCTATTCCCTATATAGTGTACTAGTTTTGACCAGGGCCCTGGTATGAAGGCTCTTTGCCCTGTCACACCCCTCAACATGACATGCTAATTGAAGTGATGTAACGTTATGCCATGGAGAGAGAGAGAGGAGGCTGCCCGCTGGGAGCTGCCATGGAGAGAGAGAGAGAGAGAGAGAGAGAGAGAGGAGGCTGCCCGCTGGGAGCTGCCATGGAGAGAGAGAGAGAGAGAGAGAGAGAGAGAGAGAGAGAGAAGGCTGTCCGCTGGGAGCTGCCATGGAGAGAGAGAGAGAGAGGAGGCTGCCCACTGGGAGCTGCCATGGAGAGAGAGAGAGAGGAGGCTGCCCGCTGGGAGCTGCCATGGAGAGAGAGAGGGAGAGAGGAGGCTGCCTGCTGGGAGCTGCCATGGAGAGAGAGAGAGAGGAGGCTGCCCACTGGGAGCTGCCATGGAGAGAGAGAGAGAGAGAGAGAGAGAGAGAGAGAGAGAGAGGAGGCTGCCTGCTGGGAGCTGCCATGGAGAGAGAGAGAGAGAGGAGGCTGCCCGCTGGGAGCTTCCATGGAGAGAGAGAGAGAGAGAGAGAGGAGGCTGCCCGCTGGGAGCTGCCATGGAGAGAGAGAGAGAGAGAGAGAGAGAGAGAGAGGAGGCTGCCCGCTGGGAGCTGCCATGGAGAGAGAGAGAGAGAGAGGAGGCTGCCTGCTGGGAGCTGCCATGGAGAGAGAGAGAGGAGGCTGCCCGCTGGGAGCTGCCATGGAGAGAGAGAGAGAGAGGAGGCTGCCCGCTGGGAGCTGCCATGGAGAGAGAGGGAGAGAGGAGGCTGCCTGCTGGGAGCTGCCATGGAGAGAGAGAGAGGAGGCTGCCCGCTGGGAGCTGCCATGGAGAGAGAGAGAGAGAGAGGAGGCTGCCTGCTGGGAGCTGCCATGGAGAGAGAGAGAGAGGAGGCTGCCCGCTGGGAGCTGCCATGGAGAGAGAGAGAGAGAGAGGAGGCTGCCTGCTGGGAGCTGCCATGGAGAGAGAGAGAGAGGAGGCTGCCTGCTGGGAGCTGCCATGGAGAGAGAGAGAGAGGAGGCTGCCTGCTGGGAGCTGCCATGGAGAGAGAGAGAGAGGAGGCTGCCTGCTGGGAGCTAGGCTGACTATAATAGGAGGCATTGAGAATAAGACAGCCAAAGCTCCCAGAGGGCTTAAAGCGGCAATCAGCAGTTGAAACAATAACAAAGTGTACTCCCCACTAAGGTTTTGCTAAAAAGCTGAGGGATGGAGTTGGAGAAATTGAACCACTCTCAAATTCATAGACAGAGATATGGATGCAAGGACTGACCATCCATGATATTCTGATGGGGTACGACAGTTGAACTAAGCTCATGAGACATTTATAAGTTATATTCTTCAAGAATCAATGGGAACAGATCATTCATTTATAAGTCCAGAAATGGAGGTAACAACTGCAAATTGCCCATTTAAGGCTGTTATAGCCTCCCCAGCACGCAGCCCAGCGAGGCTGTTATAACCACTTCAATATGCAGCCAAGCCAGGATGTTATAACCTGTCTAATATGCATCCCAGCCAGGCTGTTACCTCCCCAGCATGCAGCCCAGCGAGGCTGTTATAACCTCTTCAATATGCAGCCAAGCCAGGATGTTATAACCTGTCTAATATGCATCCCAGCCAGGCTGTTACCTCCCCAGCATGCAGCCCAGCGAGGCTGTTATAACCTCTTCAATATGCAGCCAAGCCAGGGTGTTATAACCTGTCTAATATGCATCCCAGCCAGGCTGTTACCTCCCCAGCATGCAGCCCAGCTAGAGGAATAACCACAGCACTGTTGTCCCAGTGCCAGATATGACAGAAACAACAACAACTCAAACCTGCAACTTCATACACATCAACATGTCTTTGCAAAGGCCTTTGAATGCTTACTTAATGACTATAGATCACAATGAGTTTTTTTCTGCTAGTGTGTGGTAGAGAGAGCATTTAATCTACAGGTAGAGGGAAAGGGATTATACAGCACTGTACTTCTGACAACCTGGAACTGCCAGACAGACTGAGACCACACCCCAGTCTGTGTCCTTTTCTAAATGAAGTACTGCAAACTTTCCCCTTCAGTCACCAACTCTTAGGCCATGCTTTACCGAATCTGTACACGCTTCTAGGAGGGAAAAACATGACTTGCAAACATACAAAATAAACGCTAGAAAACAACCTCGAGATTTTGGATATAAATCTTAATTTCGAGCATTAAATCTTTCATATCAATAAATTTCATTTTATAGAGCGCTAGTCCCCAAATGATGTCTGAATCATGAAGAAGTTCATTGATTTGTCCTCCTGGGGCTGCATGGGAAGGACCTTGTAATCACACCTGATCCCAACTGTAGACCATCTATGGACCATCTCATATGGGCAATTTGAAAATACAAACTTCTCAGCCTGTGTTAAAGAGTAATGTATTTTAATTATAATAGACTATTATCGAATTATTATTAGCATTATTAGCATTATTTTCAGTATCCAAATCATTATAATCATTAGCCACATTCTTATAATTATATATTTTTTGTATCATTTATCCAAGAAAGCGCATAGATTTTTTTTTTTTAAAGGTGTAAAATACAAGTGTTTCGTTTCTTACCTGAATGTTGTTCAGTTTGTGATCTGAGGCGCTGTACCTCTCGCATTCTTCCATCGCTCTTCGGAGGAAAGCGTTCACAACAAAACTGTCTCCTAGAAACCGGGGGAAATTATTATTAATATCAATGATACCAATTTGTGTGTAGATAATAAGATAATGTAAGGTTTAACACAAGGTTTAATGCGTTATTTCTAAAGGCTGATAGAGGTATATTCTCACCTTCGGGGTTCTCTCTACGTTTGCCCGCTTTAGATCACAGCACAATATGGAAATTCAAATGAGAAATTCGTTACAATGTGAACAAAATATTCATCAATGATTAATCAGTATGGAATATTCAAATGCAAATGTTTATAAGAGGTATATCTTACCATGTTTGGACTGAAGTTTCCCCATTTCCACGTCACTTTTTCCTTGATTAATGAACAGTTCTTTACCAATCCGTCATGGATAACCCAGTCTGCTGGTCAACATTGTCACATTGTGTCCGCGTTTTTGCAAGAAAATAGTCAAATGTAACTTTCCTCAAGCGCATTCAAAATGACCAATATATACACATGTTTTCTTTCGCTGTACAGAAACAACGCTGTTTCTCTCAAAACAAATCCCGAGAGAGGGGAGACTATAGTAGACTTGCTCTTTAGCGTCAGACAAGCCAACAGACTGACTGAATGGAAGAATGTGTGTCCGTCTGGCGGTAGCGTAGCGCAGAGCAGGAGACGCTCAGCTCAATCTGAGTAGAAGACATGGCTGTGGGCTTTACACCCTCAAAGTGTCTGCTAAATACCGTCCCCTGTTGGACTGATTTCAAACAGGTATTTACTTTTGCTGGTGATTTTGTTCCAGTATAACAATAAAAATCAAATCAAATCAAATCAGAAAATGTACACCTGTTTAGCAGATGTTATTGCGTGTGTAGCGAAGTGCTTGTGTTTCTAGCTCTAACAGTGCTGTAATATCTAAGAGTAATATCTAACAATTTCACAACAATATACACATCTAAAGTAAAGGAATGGAATTAAGAATATATAAATAGTTGGACGAGCGATGTCAAAGCGGCATAGACTAAGATACAGTACAATAGGATAGAATACAGTATATAGATATGAGATGAGTAATACATAGACTAAGATACAGTACAATAGGATAGAATACAGTATATAGATATGAGATGAGTAATACATAGACTAAGATACAGTACAATAGGATAGAATACAGTATATAGATATGAGATGAGTAATACATAGACTAAGATACAGTACAATAGGATAGAATACAGTATATAGATATGAGATGAGTAATACATAGACTAAGATACAGTACAATAGGATAGAATACAGTATATAGATATGAGATGAGTAATACATAGACTAAGATACAGTACAATAGGATAGAATACAGTATATAGATATGAGATGAGTAATACATAGACTAAGATACAGTACAATAGGATAGAATACAGTATATAGATATGAGATGAGTAATACATAGACTAAGATACAGTACAATAGGATAGAATACAGTATATAGATATGAGATGAGTAAAACATAGACTAAGATACAGTAGAATAGGATAGAATACAGTATATAGATATGAGATGAGTAATACATAGACTAAGATACAGTACAATAGGATAGAATACAGTATATAGATATGAGATGAGTAATACATAGACTAAGATACAGTACAATAGGCGTAATGCTGGTAGTGCTGGTGAGTTACCGCTGCTCTGATATCCAATAGTTCTTCCAGGCTGTATGGAATAACACCAAACAAATTCTGGCCTAATCATGTAAGAAACAACACATAAAAACACGAAATACTGCAAAATACAGTATATTTAGATATTAGGCCATGTTTGTGTCCAAACTGTTGAATCAGCATAAGTGAGTTCTTGTAACTTGACAATTTCCTAATGTTTCTATATGAAAGCCTGCTAGTATAAAAAAGATAGTGATAACTAACTTTCCCCTATTCATTTGGGAGTATAATATACAATGAGAGTATGATGTCTGTCAGAATGTAATGTTAGCCTTTGTGTCACACTATATCCTCAACATCTGCATTATCAACAGTGCATGAGTACCGGTACCGATTTCAGTCCAAATCAAGCACTGATTATCAAGGGCTTCGTCCCAAATAACACCCTAGAATTATCTTTCCTGGAAACCGCCGATATTGAATTTCATTGAATTCTACATCAGGCATAAATGAGCGTTTGGATTAGGAAAGTGTCCTCTCACAACCTCTACAAGCCAGAATGTTGAATTAAATGATATTTTAACGTACTTTACCGGTTGTCCTCTGTGCAGTTAGTCCTTTTCGTGGTAGGAATGTGATACAATATATGCACAGGGAAGTATAATTAAATCAACTTTCCATAAAACCGGTAATGACCTGAAGCATGCGCAGAACCATGTAAACGTGCACCAGCTCGGCAGTAGTCTGTCTATACATGGGTTGTGCGCATGTAGTTTCTTCTTGTGCGCATGCTTCAGGCGATGGAAATGTGAACGCACTACCAGCACTTTGAAAAGTTGATTTAAAGTTACTTTCCTGTGGATATATTGTCTCACATTGCTACCTGTAAATAAGGAGCAACTACATGGACAACCGGTAGAGGAAGTGAAAATATAATTTGGCTTGTTGTGACAGGACAATTTCCTGATCTAACTGCTCATTCATGCCTGATGTAGAATCCAATAACATTCACCATCAGGTTTCCAGGCTACCTATTCCCTATAGCAGGGCTATTCAACTCTTACCCTGTGAGGTTCGGAGCCTGCTGCTTTTCTGTTCTACCAGATCATTAATTACACCCAACTGGTGTCCCAGTGTAAATCACTTCCTGATTCCAATGAAAAAAGGCAGGGGAACTGGCTTCCAAGGTCCAGAGTTGAATTTGACCACTACTTTTGACCAGGACCTAAATAGGGAATGTGTTGCCATCTGGGATGCACAAAGGTCTTTGTTTCCTCCAAATACAAACAACAACCAACCTTCTAGAAAAAGACCCATTGTTCTCTAAACAGAAGCAAGGTAACATTGTGAAAATAGGCCTGAAATATCCATCAGTCACCTCCTTCTGAAGCGTAGCTGTCTGTTTAATCTGGTGGAGTTAAACAAGGCCCTAGTCACATGACCAACATTAGATGTTATGACTACTTTCTGCTCCAAGCGTCAACTTCAGCATGACGTAATGTCCTTCAATCACATGATGGTGTCTTACAAACATCCACAGCCATCCTACCTGTCCGATGTTGATTTAGGACCTGGACAGTTAAGATGTTTAGCATACAGTACACATCCTTCTTCTATTAATCAAAGGATGTGTTTGTATCTATCTGATGTCACACACACACACACACACACCCACACACACACACACACACACACACACACACACACACACACACACACCCACACACCCACGCACACGCACACGCACGCGCACGCACGCACACGCACGCACCCAAACGCACACGCACACGCACACGCACACACACACACACACACACACACACACACACACACACAGAGAGAAAAGAGAGAGGGACCACAGTGTGACATCACAGCAGTAATTTTTGTGATCTGTTGCCACAAGAAAAGGTCAACCAGTGAAGAACAAACACCATTGTAAATACAGCCCATATTTATTTTCCTTTTTGTACTTTAACTAATTGCACATCGTTATAACACTGTACATAGCCATAATGACATTTGAAATGTCTCTATTCCTTTTAAACTTTTGTGTTTATAATGTTTATTTTTTATTCTTTATTTCACTTTTGTTTATTATCTATTTTACTTGCTTTGGCAATGTAAACATATGTTTCCCATGCCAATAAAGCCCTTAAATTGAAATAAATTGAATTGAGTGAGAGAAAGAAAGAGAGCGAGAGAGAAGGGGGAGTGAGAGAGAGAGAGAGAGAGAGAGAGAGAGAGAGGGAGGGTGAGAGAGAGGGAAGGTGAGAGAGAGGGTGAGAGAGAGGGAGGGTGAGAGAGAGGGATGGTGAGAGAGATAGAGAGAGAGGGAGGGTGAGAGAAAGAAAGAGAGAGAGAGAGAGAGAGGGAGGGTGAGAGAGAGGGAAGGTGAGAGAGAGGGTGAGAGAGAGGGAGGGTGAGAGAGAGGGATGGTGAGAGAGATAGAGAGAGAGGGAGGGTGAGAGAAAGAAAGAGAGAGAGAGAAGAGAAAGGGAGGGTGAGAGAGAGAGCGAGGAGAGAGAAAGACTCAACAACAACCAAGCTCTGTCTTGCATAACAGAAATTCCTAGTGACATTCAACTTCCAATCCAAACAAATTAAACTGAATTACTGTACAGGAAAACAAAACCAAGACTGAAGAAAATCTAAAGCTGGCATCAGAACACAAGACAATGGAAAAACAGCCTTCGTTCTAGCTGCAATGAATCAGTCTGATGGCATGTTGGTAGTTGGACGTGGTGACAGTTCTGAAGCATGCTTGATCATGAAGACATTGTTATGTCTTCTGACTACTTCCCAACAACCACTGAAGTCTGTCTGTGTTTACATAGCCGCTACGACGCACTACCCATTCTACATCTGTCAGTACCAGCCAACACCCAGACTCCCATCTCCCATTCTGCATCTATCAGTACCAGCCACCACCCAGACTCACATCTCCCATTCTGCATCTATCAGTACCAGCCACCACCCAGACTCACATCTCCCATTCTGCATCTATCAGTACCAGCCACCATCCAGACTCACATCTCCCATTCTGCATCTATCAGTACCAGCCACCATCCAGACTCACATCTCCCATTCTGCATCTATCAGTACCAGCCAACACCCAGACTCCCATCTCCCATTCTGCATCTATCAGTACCAGCCACCATCCAGACTCACATCTCCCATTCTGCATCTATCAGTACCAGCCACCATCCAGACTCACATCTCCCATTCTGCATCTATCAGTACCAGCCAACACCCAGGCTCACATCTCCCATTCTGCATCTATCAGTACCAGCCAACACCGACTCCCATCTCCCATTCTGCATCTATCAGTACCAGCCACCATCCAGACTCACATCTCCCATTCTGCATCTATCAGTACCAGCCAACACCCAGGCTCACATCTCCCATTCTGCATCTATCAGTACCAGCCAACACCCAGACTCACATCTCCCATTCTGCATCTATCTGTACCAGCCACCATCCAGACTCGCATCTCCCATTCTGCATCTATCAGTACCAGCCAACACCCAGACTCACATCTCCCATTCTGCATCTATCAGTACCAGCCACCATCCAGACTCACATCTCCCATTCTGCATCTATCAGTACCAGCCACCATCCAGACTCACATCTCCCATTCTGCATCTATCAGTACCAGCCACCATCCAGACTCACATCTCCCATTCTGCATCTATCAGTACCAGCCAACACCCAGACTCACATCTCCCATTCTGCATCTATCTGTACCAGCCACCATCCAGACTCGCATCTCCCATTCTGCATCTATCAGTACCAGCCAACACCCAGACTCACATCTCCCATTCTGCATCTATCAGTACCAGCCAACACCCAGACTCACATCTCCCATTCTGCATCTATCAGTACCAGCCACCATCCAGACTCACATCTCCCATTCTGCATCTATCAGTACCAGCCAACACCCAGACTCACATCTCCCATTCTGCATCTATCAGTACCAGCCACCATCCAGACTCACATCTCCCATTCTGCATCTATCAGTACCAGCCACCATCCAGACTCACATCTCCCATTCTGCATCTATCAGTACCAGCCACCATCCAGACTCACATCTCCCATTCTGCATCTATCAGTACCAGCCAACACCCAGACTCACATCTCCCATTCTGCATCTATCAGTACCAGCCAACACCCAGACTCACATCTCCCATTCTGCATCTATCAGTACCAGCCACAATCCAGACTCACATCTCCCATTCTGCATCTATCAGTACCAGCCACCACCCAGACTCACATCTCCCATTCTGCATCTATCAGTACCAGCCAACACCCAGACTCACATCTCCCATTCTGCATCTATCAGTACCAGCCACCATCCAGACTCACTTCTCCCATTCTGCATCTATCAGTACCAGCCAACACCCAGACTCACATCTCCCATTCTGCATCTATCAGTACCAGCCACCATCCAGACTCACATCTCCCATTCTGCATCTATCAGTACCAGCCACAATCCAGACTCACATCTCCCATTCTGCATCTATCAGTACCAGCCACCACCCAGGCTCACATCTCCCATTCTGCATCTATCAGTACCAGCCAACACCCAGACTCACATCTCCCATTCTGCATCTATCAGTACCAGCCACCATCCAGACTCACTTCTCCCATTCTGCATCTATCAGTACCAGCCAACACCCAGACTCACATCTCCCATTCTGCATCTATCAGTACCAGCCACCACCCAGGCTCACATCTCCCATTCTGCATCTATCAGTACCAGCCAACACCCAGACTCACATCTCCCATTCTGCATCTATCAGTACCAGCCAACACCCAGACTCACATCTCCCATTCTGCATCTATCAGTACCAGCCAACACCCAGACTCACATCTCCCATTCTGCATATATCAGTACCAGCCAACACCCAGACTCACATCTCCCATTCTGCATCTAGCAGTACCAGCCAACACCCAGACTCACATCTCCCATTCTGCATCTATCAGTACCAGCCACCACCCAGACTCACATCCCTCATTCTGCATCTATCAGTACCAGCCACCATCCAGACTCACATCTCCCATTCTGCATCTATCAGTACCAGCCAACACCCAGGCTCACATCTCCCATTCTGCATCTATCAGTACCAGCCACCATCCAGACTCACATCTCCCATTCTGCATCTATCAGTACCAGCCAACACCCAGACTCCCATCTCCCATTCTGCATCTATCAGTACCAGCCACCATCCAGACTCACATCTCCCATTCTGCATCTATCAGTACCAGCCACCATCCAGACTCACATCTCCCATTCTGCATCTATCAGTACCAGCCACCATCCAGACTCACATCTCCCATTCTGCATCTATCAGTACCAGCCACCATCCAGACTCGCATCTCCCATTCTGCATCTATCAGTACCAGCCAACACCCAGACTCACATCCCTCATTCTGCATCTATCAGTACCAGCCACCATCCAGACTCACATCTCCCATTCTGCATCTATCAGTACCAGCCACCATCCAGACTCACATCTCCCATTCTGCATCTATCAGTACCAGCCACCATCCAGACTCACATCTCCCATTCTGCATCTATCAGTACCAGCCACCATCCAGACTCACATCTCCCATTCTGCATCTATCAGTACCAGCCAACACCCAGGCTCACATCTCCCATTCTGTATCTATCAGTACCAGCCTACACCCAGACTCACATCTCCCATTCTGCATGTATCAGTACCAGCCAACACCCAGACTCACATCTCCCATTCTGCATCTATCAGTACCAGCCAACACCCAGACTCACATCTCCCATTCTGCATCTATCTGTACCAGCCACCATCCAGACTCACATCTCCCATTCTGCATCTATCAGTACCAGCCACCATCCAGACTCCAGACTCACATCTCCCATTCTGCATCTATCAGTACCAGCCAACACCCAGACTCACATCTCCCATTCTGCATCTATCAGTACCAGCCACCACCCAGACTCACATCTCCCATTCTGCATCTATCAGTACCAGCCAACACCCAGACTCACATCTCCCATTCTGCATCTAGCAGTACCAGCCACCACCCAGGCTCACATCTCCCATTCTGCATCTATCAGTACCAGCCAACACCCAGACTCACATTTCCCATAAGGACTTTGTCCTTCAGCAACCTACATAGAGTTGCAAAATTACGATTATTTTCCCAAAATTCCCTGGTTTTTCAGAAATAACAGTTAGTAAGCAGGAAACTCTGAATCCTCCAACCAAGATTTCTGGAAAACTTCTAGGAATTTGGGAACTTTCCTGCAATTTTGCAACCCTAATCGTGCACCGCAGATCCCCCGAAAGTTTCCACCAATGGTGTTATTATTACTTCAAGTGTAAAATATGATCATGTTTCCTTCTTGTGTCTTCTGAGTGGCAGCCCACAGGTGCAATGTGGGAAATAACCAATTGAAAATGTATGAACGGAATATGAATTGATATGAATTTAAATATTATACCTGTAAAATCTGAAAATAAATAAAAAGTTAAACCAATGGTTTCCCATGTTTGACTGTATTAAGACGTGTAATGACCCTACTAATACCCACCAATGGGACTGTAGTCAGACAGGGAGCTAGCCTTTTGCTGTTTCTACATCTTTCTCTCATTCTCTACACACACACACACACACACACACACACACACACACACACACACACACACACACACACACACACACACACACACACACACACACACACACACACACACACACACACACACACACACACACACACACACACCCTGGCTGAAAGAGGGAAGCTCTGTCTCAGATCACTCTCGGGGGTTGACAGACATTTCCACAGCAGCTCTCTTTGATCCTTGTTGCAGCGCCCAATTACCATGGTCTCTCTGCCTAATGCCACCCTATTCCCTACATAGAGCACTACTTTTGACCAGGGCCCATAGGGTTCTGGACGAAAATAGTGCAGTTCATAGGTAATATCAGAGATGCACAATATATCTGTAAGCATATCGGCATCGGCCAGATGTCCAGTTTAAAGCCGATGTGTAAAACCGATGTCAAAGCTGACATGCATATAACGTAGGTAGATGACGTAATGACGCCACGAAGAATACAGCGCTACACAGCATTCCTAACCTGGCCCACAATGTCTGCAGTGTGGATTTTATTTAACAAAAAATATTCAACCTTTATTTAACTAGGCAAGTCAGTTAAGAAAAAATGACGGCCTACCCCGGCCAAACCCGGATGACTCTGGGCCAAATGTGCGCCGCCCTATGGGACTCCCAATCACGGCTGGATGTGATGCAGCCTGGAACCAGGGACTACAGTGAAGTAAGGTATCACTCTCCTCTTCTCTCTTTATAAGGTATCTCTCTCCTCTTCTCTCTTTAGAAGGTATCTCTCTCCTCTCCTCTTCTCTCTTTAGAAGGTATCTCTCTCCTCTCTTCTCTTTAGAAGGTATCTCTCTCCTCTTCTCTCTTTAGAAGGTATCTCTCTCCTCTCCTCTTCTCTCTTTAGAAGGTATCTCTCTCCTCTCCTCTTCTCTCTTTAGAAGGTATCTCTCTCCTCTCCTCTTCTCTCTTTATAAGGTATCTCTCTCCTCTCCTCTCTTTAGAAGGTATCTCTCTCCTCTTCTCTCTTTAGAAGGTATCTCTCTCCACTTCTCTCTTTAGAAGGTATCTCTCTCCTCTCCTCTCTTTAGAAGGTATCTCTCTCCTCTTCTCTCTTTAGAAGGTATCTCTCTCCACTTCTCTCTTTAGAAGGTATCTCTCTCCTCTTCTCTCTTTAGAAGGTATCTCTCTCCTCTTCACTCTTTAGAAGGTATCTCTCTCCTCTCTTCTCTTTAGAAGGTATCTCTCTCCTCTTCTCT
The DNA here is from genome assembly GCF_965601325.2 of Salmo salar. Taxonomy (NCBI): domain Eukaryota; kingdom Metazoa; phylum Chordata; class Actinopteri; order Salmoniformes; family Salmonidae; genus Salmo; species Salmo salar. Next base: position 87,879,592 of record NC_138295.1, read on the forward strand.
CTTTAGAAGGTACCTCTCTCCTCTCCTCTCTTCTCTTTAGAAGGTATCTCTCTCCTCCTTCTCTTTAGAAGGTATCTCTCTGCTCTTCTCTCTTTAGAAGGTACCTCTCTCCTCTCCTCTCTTCTCTTTAGAAGGTATCTCTCTCCTCTCTTCTCTTTAGAAGGTATCTCTCTCCTCTTCTCTCTTTAGAAGGTATCTCTCTCCTCTCCTCTCCTCTCCTCTTCTCTCTTTAGAAGGTACCTCTCTCCTCTTCTCTCTTTAGAAGGTATCTCTCTCCTCTCTTCTCTTTAGAAGGTATCTCTCTCCTCTTCTCTCTTTAGAAGGTACCTCTCTCCTCTTCTCTCTTTACAAGGTATCTCTCTCCTCTTCTCTCTTTAGAAGGTATCTCTCTCCTCTTCTCTCTTTAGAAGGTACCTCTCTCCTCTCCTCTCTTTAGAAGGTATCTCTCTCCTCTCCTCTCTTCTCTTTAGAAGGTATCTCTCTCCTCTTCTCTCTTTAGAAGGTATCTCTCTCCTCTCCTCTTCTCTCTTTAGAAGGTATCTCTCTCCTCTCCTCTCTTTAGAAGGTATCTCTCTCCTCTTCTCTCTTTAGAAGGTATCTCTCTCCTCTTCTCTCTTTAGAAGGTATCTCTCTCCTCTTCTCTCTTTAGAAGGTATCTCTCTCCTCTTCTCTCTTTATAAGGTATCTCTCTCCTCTTCTCTCTTTAGAAGGTATCTCTCTCCTCTTCTCTCTTTAGAAGGTATCTCTCTCCTCTTCACTCTTTAGAAGGTATCTCTCTCCTCTCCTCGTCTCTCTTTAGAAGGTATCTCTCTCCTCTTCTCTCTTTATAAGGTATCTCTCTCCTCTTCTCTCTTTAGAAGGTATCTCTCTCCTCTTCTCTCTTTAGAAGGTATCTCTCTCCTCTCCTCTTCTCTATTTAGAAGGTATCTCTCTCCTCTTCTCTCTTTAGAAGGTATCTCTCTCCTCTCCTCTCTTTAGAAGGTATCTCTCTCCTCTCCTCTCTTTAGAAGGTATCTCTCTCCTCTCCTCGTCTCTCTTTAGAAGGTATCTCTCTCCTCTTCTCTCTTTATAAGGTATCTCTCTCCTCTTCTCTCTTTAGAAGGTATCTCTCTCCTCTTCTCTCTTTAGAAGGTATCTCTCTCCTCTCCTCTTCTCTATTTAGAAGGTATCTCTCTCCTCTTCTCTCTTTAGAAGGTATCTCTCTCCTCTCCTCTCTTTAGAAGGTATCTCTCTCCTCTTCTCTCTTTAGAAGGTATCTCTCTCCTCTCCTCTCCTCTCTTTAGAAGGTATCTCTCTCCTCTTCTCTCTTTAGAAGGTATCTCTCTCCTCGTCTCTCTTTAGAAGGTATCTCTCTCCTCTCCTCTCTTTAGAAGGTATCTCTCTCCTCTTCTCTCTTTAGAAGGTATCTCTCTCCTCTTCTCTCTTTAGAAGGTATCTCTCTCCTCGTCTCTCTTTATAAGGTATCTCTCTCCTCTCCTCTCTTTAGAAGGTATCTCTCTCCTCTCCTCTCTTTAGAAGGTATCTCTCTCCTCTTCTCTCTTTAGAAGGTATCTCTCTCCTCGTCTCTCTTTATAAGGTATCTCTCTCCTCTCCTCTCTTTAGAAGGTATCTCTCTCCTCTCCTCTCTTTAGAAGGTATCTCTCTCCTCTCTTCTCTTTAGAAGGTATCTCTCTCCTCTCCTCTCTTTAGAAGGTATCGCTCTCCTCTCCTCTCTTTATAAGGTATCTCTCTCCTCTTCTCTCTTTAGAAGGTATCTCTCTCCTCTTCTCTCTTTAGAAGGTATCTCTCTCCTCTCCTCTTCTCTCTTTAGAAGGTATCTCTCTCCTCTTCTCTCTTTAGAAGGTATCTCTCTCCTCTCCTCTCTTTAGAAGGTATCTCTCTCCTCTTCTCTCTTTAGAAGGTATCTCTCTCCTCTTCTCTCTTTAGAAGGTATCTCTCTCCTCTCCTCTCTTTAGAAGGTATCTCTCTCCTCTCCTCTTCTCTCTTTAGAAGGTATCTCTCTCCTCTCCTCTTCTCTCTTTAGAAGGTATCTCTCTCCTCTTCTCTCTTTAGAAGGTATCGCTCTCCTCTCTTCTCTTTAGAAGGTATCTCTCTCCTCTTCTCTCTTTATAAGGTATCTCTCTCCTCTTCTCTCTTTATAAGGTATCTCTCTCCTCTTCTCTCTTTATAAGGTATCTCTCTCCTCTCCTCTCTTTAGAAGGTATCTCTCTCCTCTCCTCTCTTTAGAAGGTATCTCTCTCCTCTTCTCTCTTTATAAGGTATCTCTCTCCTCTCCTCTCTTTAGAAGGTATCTCTCTCCTCTCCTCTCTTTAGAAGGTATCTCTCTCCTCTTCTCTCTTTAGAAGGTCTCTCTCTCCTCTCCTCTCTTTAGAAGGTATCTCTCTCCTCTCCTCTCTTTAGAAGGTATCTCTCTCCTCGTCTCTCTTTATAAGGTATCTCTCTCCTCTCCTCTCTTTATAAGGTATCTCTCTTTTTTTCTTCTCTCTTTATAAGGTATCTCTCTCCTCTTCTCTCTTTATAAGGTATCTCTCTCCTCTTCTCTCTTTAGAAGGTACCTCTCTCCTCTCCTCTCTTTAGAAGGTATCTCTCTCCTCTTCTCTCTTTAGAAGGTATCTTTCTCCTCGTCTCTCTTTATAAGGTATCTCTCTCCTCTCCTCTCTTTATAAGGTATCTCTCTTTTTTCTTCTCTCTTTATAAGGTATCTCTCTCCTCTTCTCTCTTTATAAGGTATCTCTCTCCTCTTCCCTCTTTAGAAGGTACCTCTCTCCTCTCCTCTCTTTAGAAGGTATCTCTCTCCTCTTCTCTCTTTAGAAGGTATCTCTCTCCTCGTCTCTCTTTATAAGGTATCTCTCTCCTCTCCTCTCTTTATAAGGTATCTCTCTTTTTTTCTTCTCTCTTTATAAGGTATCTCTCTCCTCTTCTCTCTTTAGAAGGTATCTCTCTCCTCTTCTCTCTTTAGAAGGTATCTCTCTCCTCTCCTCTTCTCTCTTTAGAAGGTATCTCTCTCCTCTTCTCTCTTTAGAAGGTATCTCTCTCCTCTCCTCTCTTTAGAAGGTATCTCTCTCCTCTCCTCTTCTCTCTTTAGAAGGTATCTCTCTCCTCTCCTCTCTTTAGAAGGTATCTCTCTCCTCTTCTCTCTTTAGAAGGTATCTCTCTCCTCTTCTCTTTTTAGAAGGTATCTCTCTCCTCTCCTCTTCTCTCTTTAGAAGGTATCTCTCTCCTCTCCTCTCCTCTCTTTAGAAGGTATCTCTCTCCTCTTCTCTCTTTAGAAGGTATCTCTCTCCTCTTCTCTCTTTAGAAGGTATCTCTCTCCTCTTCTCTCTTTATAAGGTATCTCTCTCCTCTCCTCTTCTCTCTTTATAAGGTATCTCTCTCCTCTTCTCTCTTTAGAAGGTATCTCTCTCCTCTTCTCTCTTTAGAAGGTATCTCTCTCCTCTCCTCTCTTTAGAAGGTATCTCTCTCCTCTTCTCTCTTTATAAGGTATCTCTCTCCTCTTCTCTCTTTAGAAGGTATCTCTCTCCTCTTCTCTCTTTAGAAGGTATCCCTCTCCTCTTCTCTCTTTAGAAGGTATCTCTCTCCTCTCCTCTTCTCTCTTTAGAAGGTATCTCTCTCCTCTTCTCTCTTTAGAAGGTATCTCTCTCCACTTCTCTCTTTAGAAGGTATCTCTCTCCTCTCCTCTCTTTAGAAGGTATCTCTCTCCTCTTCTCTCTTTAGAAGGTATCTCTCTCCACTTCTCTCTTTAGAAGGTATCTCTCTCCTCTTCTCTCTTTAGAAGGTATCTCTCTCCTCTTCTCTCTTTAGAAGGTATCTCTCTCCTCTCTTCTCTTTAGAAGGTATCTCTCTCCTCTTCTCTCTTTAGAAGGTACCTCTCTCCTCTCCTCTCTTCTCTTTAGAAGGTATCTCTCTCCTCTCCTCTTCTCTCTTTAGAAGGTATCTCTCTCCTCTCCTCTCCTCTCCTCTTCTCTCTTTAGAAGGTACCTCTCTCCTCTTCTCTCTTTATAAGGTATCTCTCTCCTCTTCTCTCTTTAGAAGGTATCTCTCTCCCCTCCTCTCTTTAGAAGGTATCTCTCTCCTCTTCTCTCTTTAGAAGGTATCTCTCTCCTCGTCTCTCTTTATAAGGTATCTCTCTCCTCTCCTCTCTTTATAAGGTATCTCTCTTTTTCTTCTCTCTTTATATGGTATCTCTCTCCTCTTCTCTCTTTAGAAGGTATCTCTCTCCTCTTCTCTCTTTAGAAGGTATCTCTCTCCTCTCCTCTTCTCTCTTTAGAAGGTATCTCTCTCCTCTTCTCTCTTTAGAAGGTATCTCTCTCCTCTCCTCTCTTTAGAAGGTATCTCTCTCCTCTCCTCTTCTCTCTTTAGAAGGTATCTCTCTCCTCTCCTCTCTTTAGAAGGTATCTCTCTCCTCTTCTCTCTTTAGAAGGTATCTCTCTCCTCTTCTCTTTTTAGAAGGTATCTCTCTCCTCTCCTCTTCTCTCTTTAGAAGGTATCTCTCTCCTCTCCTCTCCTCTCTTTAGAAGGTATCTCTCTCCTCTTCTCTCTTTAGAAGGTATCTCTCTCCTCTTCTCTCTTTAGAAGGTATCTCTCTCCTCTTCTCTCTTTATAAGGTATCTCTCTCCTCTCCTCTTCTCTCTTTATAAGGTATCTCTCTCCTCTTCTCTCTTTAGAAGGTATCTCTCTCCACTTCTCTCTTTAGAAGGTATCTCTCTCCTCTCCTCTCTTTAGAAGGTATCTCTCTCCTCTTCTCTCTTTAGAAGGTATCTCTCTCCACTTCTCTCTTTAGAAGGTATCTCTCTCCTCTTCTCTCTTTAGAAGGTATCTCTCTCCTCTTCTCTCTTTAGAAGGTATCTCTCTCCTCTCTTCTCTTTAGAAGGTATCTCTCTCCTCTTCTCTCTTTAGAAGGTACCTCTCTCCTCTCCTCTCTTCTCTTTAGAAGGTATCTCTCTCCTCTCCTCTTCTCTCTTTAGAAGGTATCTCTCTCCTCTCCTCTCCTCTCCTCTTCTCTCTTTAGAAGGTACCTCTCTCCTCTTCTCTCTTTATAAGGTATCTCTCTCCTCTTCTCTCTTTAGAAGGTATCTCTCTCCCCTCCTCTCTTTAGAAGGTATCTCTCTCCTCTTCTCTCTTTAGAAGGTATCTCTCTCCTCGTCTCTCTTTATAAGGTATCTCTCTCCTCTCCTCTCTTTATAAGGTATCTCTCTTTTTTCTTCTCTCTTTATATGGTATCTCTCTCCTCTTCTCTCTTTAGAAGGTATCTCTCTCCTCTTCTCTCTTTAGAAGGTATCTCTCTCCTCTCCTCTTCTCTCTTTAGAAGGTATCTCTCTCCTCTCCTCTCTTTAGAAGGTATCTCTCTCCTCTCCTCTCTTTAGAAGGTATCTCTCTCCTCTTCTCTCTTTAGAAGGTCTCTCTCTCCTCTCCTCTCTTTAGAAGGTATCTCTCTCCTCTCCTCTCTTTAGAAGGTATCTCTCTCCTCGTCTCTCTTTATAAGGTATCTCTCTCCTCTCCTCTCTTTATAAGGTATCTCTCTTTTTTCTTCTCTCTTTATAAGGTATCTCTCTCCTCTTCTCTCTTTATAAGGTATCTCTCTCCTCTTCTCTCTTTAGAAGGTACCTCTCTCCTCTCCTCTCTTTAGAAGGTATCTCTCTCCTCTTCTCTCTTTAGAAGGTATCTTTCTCCTCGTCTCTCTTTATAAGGTATCTCTCTCCTCTCCTCTCTTTATAAGGTATCTCTCTTTTTTCTTCTCTCTTTATAAGGTATCTCTCTCCTCTTCTCTCTTTATAAGGTATCTCTCTCCTCTTCCCTCTTTAGAAGGTACCTCTCTCCTCTCCTCTCTTTAGAAGGTATCTCTCTCCTCTTCTCTCTTTAGAAGGTATCTCTCTCCTCGTCTCTCTTTATAAGGTATCTCTCTCCTCTCCTCTCTTTATAAGGTATCTCTCTTTTTTCTTCTCTCTTTATAAGGTATCTCTCTCCTCTTCTCTCTTTAGAAGGTATCTCTCTCCTCTTCTCTCTTTAGAAGGTATCTCTCTCCTCTCCTCTTCTCTCTTTAGAAGGTATCTCTCTCCTCTTCTCTCTTTAGAAGGTATCTCTCTCCTCTCCTCTCTTTAGAAGGTATCTCTCTCCTCTCCTCTTCTCTCTTTAGAAGGTATCTCTCTCCTCTCCTCTCTTTAGAAGGTATCTCTCTCCTCTTCTCTCTTTAGAAGGTATCTCTCTCCTCTTCTCTTTTTAGAAGGTATCTCTCTCCTCTCCTCTTCTCTCTTTAGAAGGTATCTCTCTCCTCTCCTCTCCTCTCTTTAGAAGGTATCTCTCTCCTCTTCTCTCTTTAGAAGGTATCTCTCTCCTCTTCTCTCTTTAGAAGGTATCTCTCTCCTCTTCTCTCTTTATAAGGTATCTCTCTCCTCTCCTCTTCTCTCTTTATAAGGTATCTCTCTCCTCTTCTCTCTTTAGAAGGTATCTCTCTCCTCTTCTCTCTTTAGAAGGTATCTCTCTCCTCTCCTCTCTTTAGAAGGTATCTCTCTCCTCTTCTCTCTTTATAAGGTATCTCTCTCCTCTTCTCTCTTTAGAAGGTATCTCTCTCCTCTTCTCTCTTTAGAAGGTATCCCTCTCCTCTTCTCTCTTTAGAAGGTATCTCTCTCCTCTCCTCTTCTCTCTTTAGAAGGTATCTCTCTCCTCTTCTCTCTTTAGAAGGTATCTCTCTCCACTTCTCTCTTTAGAAGGTATCTCTCTCCTCTCCTCTCTTTAGAAGGTATCTCTCTCCTCTTCTCTCTTTAGAAGGTATCTCTCTCCACTTCTCTCTTTAGAAGGTATCTCTCTCCTCTTCTCTCTTTAGAAGGTATCTCTCTCCTCTTCTCTCTTTAGAAGGTATCTCTCTCCTCTCTTCTCTTTAGAAGGTATCTCTCTCCTCTTCTCTCTTTAGAAGGTACCTCTCTCCTCTCCTCTCTTCTCTTTAGAAGGTATCTCTCTCCTCTCCTCTTCTCTCTTTAGAAGGTATCTCTCTCCTCTCCTCTCCTCTCCTCTTCTCTCTTTAGAAGGTACCTCTCTCCTCTTCTCTCTTTATAAGGTATCTCTCTCCTCTTCTCTCTTTAGAAGGTATCTCTCTCCCTCCTCTCTTTAGAAGGTATCTCTCTCCTCTTCTCTCTTTAGAAGGTATCTCTCTCCTCGTCTCTCTTTATAAGGTATCTCTCTCCTCTCCTCTCTTTATAAGGTATCTCTCTTTTTCTTCTCTCTTTATATGGTATCTCTCTCCTCTTCTCTCTTTAGAAGGTATCTCTCTCCTCTTCTCTCTTTAGAAGGTATCTCTCTCCTCTCCTCTTCTCTCTTTAGAAGGTATCTCTCTCCTCTTCTCTCTTTAGAAGGTATCTCTCTCCTCTCCTCTCTTTAGAAGGTATCTCTCTCCTCTCCTCTTCTCTCTTTAGAAGGTATCTCTCTCCTCTCCTCTCTTTAGAAGGTATCTCTCTCCTCTTCTCTCTTTAGAAGGTATCTCTCTCCTCTTCTCTTTTAGAAGGTATCTCTCTCCTCTCCTCTTCTCTCTTTAGAAGGTATCTCTCTCCTCTCCTCTCCTCTCTTTAGAAGGTATCTCTCTCCTCTTCTCTCTTTAGAAGGTATCTCTCTCCTCTTCTCTCTTTAGAAGGTATCTCTCTCCTCTTCTCTCTTTATAAGGTATCTCTCTCCTCTCCTCTTCTCTCTTTATAAGGTATCTCTCTCCTCTTCTCTCTTTAGAAGGTATCTCTCTCCTCTTCTCTCTTTAGAAGGTATCTCTCTCCTCTCCTCTCTTTAGAAGGTATCTCTCTCATCTTCTCTCTTTATAAGGTATCTCTCTCCTCTTCTCTCTTTAGAAGGTATCTCTCTCCTCTTCTCTCTTTAGAAGGTATCTCTCTCCTCTTCTCTCTTTAGAAGGTATCTCTCTCCTCTCCTCTTCTCTCTTTAGAAGGTATCTCTCTCCTCTTCTCTCTTTAGAAGGTATCTCTCTCCACTTCTCTCTTTAGAAGGTATCTCTCTCCTCTCCTCTCTTTAGAAGGTATCTCTCTCCTCTTCTCTCTTTAGAAGGTATCTTTCTCCTCGTCTCTCTTTATAAGGTATCTCTCTCCTCTCCTCTCTTTATAAGGTATCTCTCTTTTTTCTTCTCTCTTTATAAGGTATCTCTCTCCTCTTCTCTCTTTATAAGGTATCTCTCTCCTCTTCCCTCTTTAGAAGGTACCTCTCTCCTCTCCTCTCTTTAGAAGGTATCTCTCTCCTCTTCTCTCTTTAGAAGGTATCTCTCTCCTCGTCTCTCTTTATAAGGTATCTCTCTCCTCTCCTCTCTTTATAAGGTATCTCTCTTTTTTCTTCTCTCTTTATAAGGTATCTCTCTCCTCTTCTCTCTTTAGAAGGTATCTCTCTCCTCTTCTCTCTTTAGAAGGTATCTCTCTCCTCTCCTCTTCTCTCTTTAGAAGGTATCTCTCTCCTCTTCTCTCTTTAGAAGGTATCTCTCTCCTCTCCTCTCTTTAGAAGGTATCTCTCTCCTCTCCTCTTCTCTCTTTAGAAGGTATCTCTCTCCTCTCCTCTCTTTAGAAGGTATCTCTCTCCTCTTCTCTCTTTAGAAGGTATCTCTCTCCTCTTCTCTCTTTAGAAGGTATCTCTCTCCTCTCCTCTTCTCTCTTTAGAAGGTATCTCTCTCCTCTCCTCTCCTCTCTTTAGAAGGTATCTCTCTCCTCTTCTCTCTTTAGAAGGTATCTCTCTCCTCTTCTCTCTTTAGAAGGTATCTCTCTCCTCTTCTCTCTTTATAAGGTATCTCTCTCCTCTCCTCTTCTCTCTTTATAAGGTATCTCTCTCCTCTTCTCTCTTTAGAAGGTATCTCTCTCCTCTTCTCTCTTTAGAAGGTATCTCTCTCCTCTCCTCTCTTTAGAAGGTATCTCTCTCCTCTTCTCTCTTTATAAGGTATCTCTCTCCTCTTCTCTCTTTAGAAGGTATCTCTCTCCTCTTCTCTCTTTAGAAGGTATCTCTCTCCTCTTCTCTCTTTAGAAGGTATCTCTCTCCTCTCCTCTTCTCTCTTTAGAAGGTATCTCTCTCCTCTTCTCTCTTTAGAAGGTATCTCTCTCCACTTCTCTCTTTAGAAGGTATCTCTCTCCTCTCCTCTCTTTAGAAGGTATCTCTCTCCTCTTCTCTCTTTAGAAGGTATCTCTCTCCACTTCTCTCTTTAGAAGGTATCTCTCTCCTCTTCTCTCTTTAGAAGGTATCTCTCTCCTCTTCTCTCTTTAGAAGGTATCTCTCTCCTCTCTTCTCTTTAGAAGGTATCTCTCTCCTCTTCTCTCTTTAGAAGGTACCTCTCTCCTCTCCTCTCTTCTCTTTAGAAGGTATCTCTCTCCTCTCCTCTTCTCTCTTTAGAAGGTATCTCTCTCCTCTCCTCTCCTCTCCTCTCCTCTTCTCTCTTAGAAGGTACCTCTCTCCTCTTCTCTCTTTATAAGGTATCTCTCTCCTCTTCTCTCTTTAGAAGGTATCTCTCTCCCCTCCTCTCTTTAGAAGGTATCTCTCTCCTCTTCTCTCTTTAGAAGGTATCTCTCTCCTCTCCTCTTCTCTCTTTAGAAGGTATCTCTCTCCTCTCCTCTCTTTAGAAGGTATCTCTCTCCTCTTCTCTCTTTAGAAGGTATCTCTCTCCTCTTCTCTCTTTTAGAAGGTATCTCTCTCCTCTCCTCTTCTCTCTTTAGAAGGTATCTCTCTCCTCTCCTCTCCTCTCTTTAGAAGGTATCTCTCTCCTCTTCTCTCTTTAGAAGGTATCTCTCTCCTCTTCTCTCTTTAGAAGGTATCTCTCTCCTCTTCTCTCTTTAGAAGGTATCTCTCTCCTCTCCTCTTCTCTCTTTATAAGGTATCTCTCTCCTCTTCTCTCTTTAGAAGGTATCTCTCTCCTCTTCTCTCTTTAGAAGGTATCTCTCTCCTCTCCTCTCTTTAGAAGGTATCTCTCTCCTCTTCTCTCTTTATAAGGTATCTCTCTCCTCTTCTCTCTTTAGAAGGTATCTCTCTCCTCTTCTCTCTTTAGAAGGTATCCCTCTCCTCTTCTCTCTTTAGAAGGTATCTCTCTCCTCTCCTCTTCTCTCTTTAGAAGGTATCTCTCTCCTCTTCTCTCTTTAGAAGGTATCTCTCTCCACTTCTCTCTTTAGAAGGTATCTCTCTCCTCTCCTCTCTTTAGAAGGTATCTCTCTCCTCTTCTCTCTTTAGAAGGTATCTCTCTCCACTTCTCTCTTTAGAAGGTATCTCTCTCCTCTTCTCTCTTTAGAAGGTATCTCTCTCCTCTTCTCTCTTTAGAAGGTATCTCTCTCCTCTCTTCTCTTTAGAAGGTATCTCTCTCCTCTTCTCTCTTTAGAAGGTACCTCTCTCCTCTCCTCTCTCTCTTTAGAAGGTATCTCTCTCCTCTCCTCTTCTCTCTTTAGAAGGTATCTCTCTCCTCTCCTCTCCTCTCCTCTTCTCTCTTTAGAAGGTACCTCTCTCCTCTTCTCTCTTTATAAGGTATCTCTCTCCTCTTCTCTCTTTAGAAGGTATCTCTCTCCCCTCCTCTCTTTAGAAGGTATCTCTCTCCTCTTCTCTCTTTAGAAGGTATCTCTCTCCTCGTCTCTCTTTATAAGGTATCTCTCTCCTCTCCTCTCTTTAGAAGGTATCTCTCTCTTTTCTTCTCTCTTTATATGGTATCTCTCTCCTCTTCTCTCTTTAGAAGGTATCTCTCTCCTCTTCTCTCTTTAGAAGGTATCTCTCTCCTCTCCTCTTCTCTCTTTAGAAGGTATCTCTCTCCTCTTCTCTCTTTAGAAGGTATCTCTCTCCTCTCCTCTCTTTAGAAGGTATCTCTCTCCTCTCCTCTTCTCTCTTTAGAAGGTATCTCTCTCCTCTCCTCTCTTTAGAAGGTATCTCTCTCCTCTTCTCTCTTTAGAAGGTATCTCTCTCCTCTTCTCTCTTTAGAAGGTATCTCTCTCCTCTCCTCTTCTCTCTTTAGAAGGTATCTCTCTCCTCTCCTCTCCTCTCTTTAGAAGGTATCTCTCTCCTCTTCTCTCTTTAGAAGGTATCTCTCTCCTCTTCTCTCTTTAGAAGGTATCTCTCTCCTCTTCTCTCTTTAGAAGGTATCTCTCTCCTCTCCTCTTCTCTCTTTATAAGGTATCTCTCTCCTCTTCTCTCTTTAGAAGGTATCTCTCTCCTCTTCTCTCTTTAGAAGGTATCTCTCTCCTCTCCTCTCTTTAGAAGGTATCTCTCTCCTCTTCTCTCTTTATAAGGTATCTCTCTCCTCTTCTCTCTTTAGAAGGTATCTCTCTCCTCTTCTCTCTTTAGAAGGTATCTCTCTCCTCTTCTCTCTTTAGAAGGTATCTCTCTCCTCTCCTCTTCTCTCTTTAGAAGGTATCTCTCTCCTCTTCTCTCTTTAGAAGGTATCTCTCTCCTCTTCTCTCTTTAGAAGGTATCTCTCTCCTCTCCTCTCTTTAGAAGGTATCTCTCTCCTCTTCTCTCTTTAGAAGGTATCTCTCTCCTCGTCTCTCTTTATAAGGTATCTCTCTCCTCTCCTCTCTTTATAAGGTATCTCTCTTTTTTCTTCTCTCTTTATAAGGTATCTCTCTCCTCTTCTCTCTTTATAAGGTATCTCTCTCCTCTTCCCTCTTTAGAAGGTACCTCTCTCCTCTCCTCTCTTTAGAAGGTATCTCTCTCCTCTTCTCTCTTTAGAAGGTATCTCTCTCCTCGTCTCTCTTTATAAGGTATCTCTCTCCTCTCCTCTCTTTATAAGGTATCTCTCTCTTCTTCTCTCTTTATAAGGTATCTCTCTCCTCTTCTCTCTTTAGAAGGTATCTCTCTCCTCTTCTCTCTTTAGAAGGTATCTCTCTCCTCTCCTCTTCTCTCTTTAGAAGGTATCTCTCTCCTCTTCTCTCTTTAGAAGGTATCTCTCTCCTCTCCTCTCTTTAGAAGGTATCTCTCTCCTCTCCTCTTCTCTCTTTAGAAGGTATCTCTCTCCTCTCCTCTCTTTAGAAGGTATCTCTCTCCTCTTCTCTCTTTAGAAGGTATCTCTCTCCTCTTCTCTCTTTAGAAGGTATCTCTCTCCTCTCCTCTTCTCTCTTTAGAAGGTATCTCTCTCCTCTCCTCTCCTCTCTTTAGAAGGTATCTCTCTCCTCTTCTCTCTTTAGAAGGTATCTCTCTCCTCTTCTCTCTTTAGAAGGTATCTCTCTCCTCTTCTCTCTTTAGAAGGTACTCTCTCTCCTCTTCTCTCTTTAGAAGGTATCTCTCTCCTCTTCTCTCTTTAGAAGGTATCTCTCTCCTCTTCTCTCTTTAGAAGGTATCTCTCTCCTCTCCTCTCTTTAGAAGGTATCTCTCTCCTCTTCTCTCTTTAGAAGGTATCTCTCTCCTCTTCTCTCTTTAGAAGGTATCTCTCTCCTCTTCTCTCTTTAGAAGGTATCTCTCTCCTCTTCTCTCTTTAGAAGGTATCTCTCTCCTCTCCTCTTCTCTCTTTAGAAGGTATCTCTCTCCTCTTCTCTCTTTAGAAGGTATCTCTCTCCTCTTCTCTCTTTAGAAGGTATCTCTCTCCTCTCCTCTCTTTAGAAGGTATCTCTCTCCTCTTCTCTCTTTAGAAGGTATCTCTCTCCTCTTCTCTCTTTAGAAGGTATCTCTCTCCTCTTCTCTCTTTAGAAGGTATCTCTCTCCTCTTCTCTCTTTAGAAGGTATCTCTCTCCTCTCTTCTCTTTAGAAGGTATCTCTCTCCTCTTCTCTCTTTAGAAGGTACCTCTCTCCTCTCCTCTCTTCTCTTTAGAAGGTATCTCTCTCCTCTCCTCTTCTCTCTTTAGAAGGTATCTCTCTCCTCTCCTCTCTCTCCTCTCCTCTCCTCTTCTCTCTTTAGAAGGTACCTCTCTCCTCTTCTCTCTTTATAAGGTATCTCTCTCCTCTTCTCTCTTTAGAAGGTATCTCTCTCCTCTCCTCTCTTTAGAAGGTATCTCTCTCCTCTTCTCTCTTTAGAAGGTATCTCTCTCCTCTTCTCTCTTTATAAGGTATCTCTCTCCTCTCCTCTCTTTAGAAGGTATCTCTCTCCTCTTCTCTCTTTATAAGGTATCTCTCTCCTCTTCTCTCTTTAGAAGGTATCTCTCTCCTCTTCTCTCTTTAGAAGGTATCTCTCTCCTCTCCTCTTCTCTCTTTAGAAGGTATCTCTCTCCTCTTCTCTCTTTAGAAGGTATCTCTCTCCTCTTCTCTCTTTAGAAGGTATCTCTCTCCTCTTCTCTCTTTAGAAGGTATCTCTCTCCTCTCCTCTCTTTAGAAGGTATCTCTCTCCTCTTCTCTCTTTATAAGGTATCTCTCTCCTCTTCTCTCTTTAGAAGGTATCTCTCTCCTCTTCTCTCTTTAGAAGGTATCTCTCTCCTCTTCTCTCTTTAGAAGGTATCTCTCTCCTCCTCTCTCTCTTTAGAAGGTATCTCTCTCCTCTTCTCTCTTTAGAAGGTATCTCTCTCCTCTTCTCTCTTTAGAAGGTATCTCTCTCCTCTCCTCTCTTTAGAAGGTATCTCTCTCCTCTTCTCTCTTTAGAAGGTATCTCTCTCCTCTTCTCTCTTTAGAAGGTATCTCTCTCCTCTTCTCTCTTTAGAAGGTATCTCTCTCCTCTTCTCTCTTTAGAAGGTATCTCTCTCCTCTCCTCTCTTTAGAAGGTATCTCTCTCCTCTTCTCTCTTTAGAAGGTATCTCTCTCCCTCTCTCTCTCTTTAGAAGGTATCTCTCTCCTCTCCTCTTCTCTCTTTAGAAGGTATCTCTCTCCTCTCCTCTCCTCTCTCTCTTTAGAAGGTATCTCTCTCCTCTTCTCTCTTTATAAGGTATCTCTCTCCTCTTCTCTCTTTAGAAGGTATCTCTCTCCTCTCCTCTCTTTAGAAGGTATCTCTCTCCTCTTCTCTCTTTAGAAGGTATCTCTCTCCTCTTCTCTCTTTAGAAGGTATCTCTCTCCTCTCCTCTCTTTAGAAGGTATCTCTCTCCTCTCCTCTTCTCTCTTTAGAAGGTATCTCTCTCCTCTCCTCTCTTTAGAAGGTATCTCTCTCCTCTTCTCTCTTTAGAAGGTATCTCTCTCCTCTTCTCTCTTTAGAAGGTATCTCTCTCCTCTTCTCTCTTTAGAAGGTATCTCTCTCCTCTCCTCTTCTCTCTTTAGAAGGTATCTCTCTCCTCTCCTCTCTTTAGAAGGTATCTCTCTCCTCTTCTCTCTTTAGAAGGTATCTCTCTCCTCTTCTCTCTTTAGAAGGTATCTCTCTCCTCTCCTCTCTTTAGAAGGTATCTCTCTCCTCTTCTCTCTTTAGAAGGTATCTCTCTCCTCTCCTCTCTTTAGAAGGTATCTCTCTCCTCTTCTCTCTTTAGAAGGTATCTCTCTCCTCTTCTCTCTTTAGAAGGTATCTCTCTCCTCTCCTCTCTTTAGAAGGTATCTCTCTCCTCTTCTCTCTTTAGAAGGTACCTCTCTCCTCTCCTCTCTCTCTTTAGAAGGTATCTCTCTCCTCCTCTCTCTTTAGAAGGTATCTCTCTCCTCTTCTCTCTTTAGAAGGTATCTCTCTCCTCTTCTCTCTTTAGAAGGTATCTCTCTCCTCTTCTCTCTTTAGAAGGTATCTCTCTCCTCTTCTCTCTTTAGAAGGTATCTCTCTCCTCTCCTCTTCTCTCTTTAGAAGGTATCTCTCTCCTCTTCTCTCTTTAGAAGGTATCTCTCTCCTCTCTCTCTTTAGAAGGTATCTCTCTCCTCTCCTCTCTTTAGAAGGTATCTCTCTCCTCTTCTCTCTTTAGAAGGTATCTCTCTCCTCTTCTCTCTTTAGAAGGTATCTCTCTCCTCTTCTCTCTTTAGAAGGTATCTCTCTCCTCTCCTCTCTTTAGAAGGTATCTCTCTCCTCTCTCTCTCTTTAGAAGGTATCTCTCTCCTCTTCTCTCTTTAGAAGGTATCTCTCTCCTCTTCTCTCTTTAGAAGGTATCTCTCTCCTCTCCTCTCTTTAGAAGGTATCTCTCTCCTCTTCTCTCTTTAGAAGGTATCTCTCTCCTCTTCTCTCTTTAGAAGGTATCTCTCTCCTCTTCTCTCTTTAGAAGGTATCTCTCTCCTCTTCTCTCTTTAGAAGGTATCTCTCTCCTCTTCTCTCTTTAGAAGGTATCTCTCTCCTCTTCTCTCTTTAGAAGGTATCTCTCTCCTCTCTCTCTCTTTAGAAGGTATCTCTCTCCTCTTCTCTCTTTAGAAGGTATCTCTCTCCTCTTCTCTCTTTAGAAGGTATCTCTCTCCTCTTCTCTCTTTAGAAGGTATCTCTCTCCTCCTCTTCTCTCTTTAGAAGGTATCTCTCTCCTCTTCTCTCTTTAGAAGGTATCTCTCTCCTCTCCTCTCTTTAGAAGGTATCTCTCTCCTCTTCTCTCTTTAGAAGGTATCTCTCTCCTCTCCTCTCTCTCTTTAGAAGGTATCTCTCTCCTCTTCTCTCTTTAGAAGGTATCTCTCTCCTCTTCTCTCTTTAGAAGGTATCTCTCTCCTCTTCTCTCTTTAGAAGGTATCTCTCTCCTCTTCTCTCTTTAGAAGGTATCTCTCTCCTCTTCTCTCTTTAGAAGGTATCTCTCTCCTCTCCTCTCTTTAGAAGGTATCTCTCTCCTCTTCTCTCTTTAGAAGGTATCTCTCTCCTCTCTCTCTCTTTAGAAGGTATCTCTCTCCTCTTCTCTCTTTAGAAGGTATCTCTCTCCTCTTCTCTCTTTAGAAGGTATCTCTCTCCTCTCCTCTCTTTAGAAGGTATCTCTCTCCTCTTCTCTCTTTAGAAGGTATCTCTCTCCTCTTCTCTCTTTAGAAGGTATCTCTCTCCTCTTCTCTCTTTAGAAGGTATCTCTCTCCTCTTCTCTCTTTAGAAGGTATCTCTCTCCTCTCCTCTCTTTAGAAGGTATCTCTCTCCTCTTCTCTCTTTAGAAGGTATCTCTCTCCTCTTCT
The DNA here is from genome assembly GCF_965601325.2 of Salmo salar. Lineage (NCBI taxonomy): Eukaryota > Metazoa > Chordata > Actinopteri > Salmoniformes > Salmonidae > Salmo > Salmo salar. The sequence continues at coordinate 87,895,474 of NC_138295.1, forward strand.
CTCTTTAGAAGGTATCTCTCTCCTCTCCTCTCTTTAGAAGGTATCTCTCTCCTCTTCTCTCTTTAGAAGGTATCTCTCTCCTCTCTCTCTTTAGAAGGTATCTCTCTCCTCTTCTCTCTTTAGAAGGTATCTCTCTCCTCTCTCTCTCTTTAGAAGGTATCTCTCTCCTCTCCTCTCTTTAGAAGGTATCTCTCTCCTCTTCTCTCTTTAGAAGGTATCTCTCTCCTCTTCTCTCTTTAGAAGGTATCTCTCTCCTCTTCTCTCTTTAGAAGGTATCTCTCTCCTCTTCTCTCTTTAGAAGGTATCTCTCTCCTCTTCTCTCTTTAGAAGGTATCTCTCTCCTCTCTCTCTCTTTAGAAGGTATCTCTCTCCTCTTCTCTCTTTAGAAGGTATCTCTCTCCTCTCTCTCTCTTTAGAAGGTATCTCTCTCCTCTCTCTCTCTTTAGAAGGTATCTCTCTCCTCTCTCTCTCTTTAGAAGGTATCTCTCTCCTCTTCTCTCTTTAGAAGGTATCTCTCTCCTCTCCTCTCTTTAGAAGGTATCTCTCTCCTCTTCTCTCTTTAGAAGGTATCTCTCTCCTCTTCTCTCTTTAGAAGGTATCTCTCTCCTCTTCTCTCTTTAGAAGGTATCTCTCTCCTCTCCTCTCTTTAGAAGGTATCTCTCTCCTCTCTCTCTCTTTAGAAGGTATCTCTCTCCTCTTCTCTCTTTAGAAGGTATCTCTCTCCTCTCCTCTCTTTAGAAGGTATCTCTCTCCTCTTCTCTCTTTAGAAGGTATCTCTCTCCTCTTCTCTCTTTAGAAGGTATCTCTCTCCTCTCCTCTCTTTAGAAGGTATCTCTCTCCTCTCCTCTCTTTAGAAGGTATCTCTCTCCTCTTCTCTCTTTAGAAGGTATCTCTCTCCTCTCCTCTCTTTAGAAGGTATCTCTCTCCTCTTCTCTCTTTAGAAGGTATCTCTCTCCTCTTCTCTCTTTAGAAGGTATCTCTCTCCTCTTCTCTCTTTAGAAGGTATCTCTCTCCTCTTCTCTCTTTAGAAGGTATCTCTCTCCTCTTCTCTCTTTAGAAGGTATCTCTCTCCTCTTCTCTCTTTAGAAGGTATCTCTCTCCTCTCTCTCTCTTTAGAAGGTATCTCTCTCCTCTTCTCTCTTTAGAAGGTATCTCTCTCCTCTTCTCTCTTTAGAAGGTATCTCTCTCCTCTTCTCTCTTTAGAAGGTATCTCTCTCCTCTCTCTCTCTTTAGAAGGTATCTCTCTCCTCTTCTCTCTTTAGAAGGTATCTCTCTCCTCTTCTCTCTTTAGAAGGTATCTCTCTCCTCTCCTCTCTTTAGAAGGTATCTCTCTCCTCTTCTCTCTTTAGAAGGTATCTCTCTCCTCTTCTCTCTTTAGAAGGTATCTCTCTCCTCTTCTCTCTTTAGAAGGTATCTCTCTCCTCTCTCTCTCTTTAGAAGGTATCTCTCTCCTCTTCTCTCTTTAGAAGGTATCTCTCTCCTCTTCTCTCTTTAGAAGGTATCTCTCTCCTCTTCTCTCTTTAGAAGGTATCTCTCTCCTCTTCTCTCTTTAGAAGGTATCTCTCTCCTCTTCTCTCTTTAGAAGGTATCTCTCTCCTCTTCTCTCTTTAGAAGGTATCTCTCTCCTCTTCTCTCTTTAGAAGGTATCTCTCTCCTCTTCTCTCTTTAGAAGGTATCTCTCTCCTCTTCTCTCTTTAGAAGGTATCTCTCTCCTCTCCTCTTCTCTCTTTAGAAGGTATCTCTCTCCTCTTCTCTCTTTAGAAGGTATCTCTCTCCTCTTCTCTCTTTAGAAGGTATCTCTCTCCTCTTCTCTCTTTAGAAGGTATCTCTCTCTCTCCTCTTCTCTCTTTAGAAGGTATCTCTCTCCTCTTCTCTCTTTAGAAGGTATCTCTCTCCTCTTCTCTCTTTAGAAGGTATCTCTCTCCTCTTCTCTCTTTAGAAGGTATCTCTCTCCTCTTCTCTCTTTAGAAGGTATCTCTCTCCTCTCTCTCTCTTTAGAAGGTATCTCTCTCCTCTTCTCTCTTTAGAAGGTATCTCTCTCCTCTTCTCTCTTTAGAAGGTATCTCTCTCCTCTCCTCTCTTTAGAAGGTATCTCTCTCCTCTTCTCTCTTTAGAAGGTATCTCTCTCCTCTTCTCTCTTTAGAAGGTATCTCTCTCCTCTTCTCTCTTTAGAAGGTATCTCTCTCCTCTTCTCTCTTTAGAAGGTATCTCTCTCCTCTCTCTCTCTTTAGAAGGTATCTCTCTCCTCTTCTCTCTTTAGAAGGTATCTCTCTCCTCTTCTCTCTTTAGAAGGTATCTCTCTCCTCTCCTCTCTTTAGAAGGTATCTCTCTCCTCTTCTCTCTTTAGAAGGTATCTCTCTCCTCTTCTCTCTTTAGAAGGTATCTCTCTCCTCTTCTCTCTTTAGAAGGTATCTCTCTCCTCTTCTCTCTTTAGAAGGTATCTCTCTCCTCTTCTCTCTTTAGAAGGTATCTCTCTCCTCTCTCTCTCTTTAGAAGGTATCTCTCTCCTCTCTCTCTCTTTAGAAGGTATCTCTCTCCTCTTCTCTCTTTAGAAGGTATCTCTCTCCTCTTCTCTCTTTAGAAGGTATCTCTCTCCTCTCCTCTCTCTCTTTAGAAGGTATCTCTCTCCTCTCCTCTTCTCTCTTTAGAAGGTATCTCTCTCCTCTTCTCTCTTTAGAAGGTATCTCTCTCCTCTTCTCTCTTTAGAAGGTATCTCTCTCCTCTTCTCTCTTTAGAAGGTATCTCTCTCCTCTTCTCTCTTTAGAAGGTATCTCTCTCCTCTTCTCTCTTTAGAAGGTATCTCTCTCCTCTCCTCTCTTTAGAAGGTATCTCTCTCCTCTTCTCTCTTTAGAAGGTATCTCTCTCCTCTTCTCTCTTTAGAAGGTATCTCTCTCCTCTTCTCTCTTTAGAAGGTATCTCTCTCCTCTTCTCTCTTTAGAAGGTATCTCTCTCCTCTTCTCTCTTTAGAAGGTATCTCTCTCCTCTTCTCTCTTTAGAAGGTATCTCTCTCCTCTCTCTCTCTTTAGAAGGTATCTCTCTCCTCTTCTCTCTTTAGAAGGTATCTCTCTCCTCTTCTCTCTTTAGAAGGTATCTCTCTCCTCTTCTCTCTTTAGAAGGTATCTCTCTCCTCTCTCTCTCTTTAGAAGGTATCTCTCTCCTCTCTCTCTCTTTAGAAGGTATCTCTCTCCTCTTCTCTCTTTAGAAGGTATCTCTCTCCTCTTCTCTCTTTAGAAGGTATCTCTCTCCTCTTCTCTCTTTAGAAGGTATCTCTCTCCTCTCTCTCTCTTTAGAAGGTATCTCTCTCCTCTTCTCTCTTTAGAAGGTATCTCTCTCCTCTTCTCTCTTTAGAAGGTATCTCTCTCCTCTTCTCTCTTTAGAAGGTATCTCTCTCCTCTTCTCTCTTTAGAAGGTATCTCTCTCCTCTTCTCTCTTTAGAAGGTATCTCTCTCCTCTTCTCTCTTTAGAAGGTATCTCTCTCCTCTTCTCTCTTTAGAAGGTACTCTCTCTCCTCTTCTCTCTTTAGAAGGTATCTCTCTCCTCTTCTCTCTTTAGAAGGTATCTCTCTCCTCTTCTCTCTTTAGAAGGTATCTCTCTCCTCTCCTCTCTTTAGAAGGTATCTCTCTCCTCTTCTCTCTTTAGAAGGTATCTCTCTCCTCTTCTCTCTTTAGAAGGTATCTCTCTCCTCTTCTCTCTTTAGAAGGTATCTCTCTCCTCTTCTCTCTTTAGAAGGTATCTCTCTCCTCTCTCTCTCTTTAGAAGGTATCTCTCTCCTCTTCTCTCTTTAGAAGGTATCTCTCTCCTCTTCTCTCTTTAGAAGGTATCTCTCTCCTCTTCTCTCTTTAGAAGGTATCTCTCTCCTCTCTCTCTCTTTAGAAGGTATCTCTCTCCTCTTCTCTCTTTAGAAGGTATCTCTCTCCTCTTCTCTCTTTAGAAGGTATCTCTCTCCTCTCCTCTCTTTAGAAGGTATCTCTCTCCTCTCTCTCTCTTTAGAAGGTATCTCTCTCCTCTTCTCTCTTTAGAAGGTATCTCTCTCCTCTTCTCTCTTTAGAAGGTATCTCTCTCCTCTCTCTCTCTTTAGAAGGTATCTCTCTCCTCTCCTCTCTTTAGAAGGTATCTCTCTCCTCTTCTCTCTTTAGAAGGTATCTCTCTCCTCTTCTCTCTTTAGAAGGTATCTCTCTCCTCTTCTCTCTTTAGAAGGTATCTCTCTCCTCTCTCTCTCTTTAGAAGGTATCTCTCTCCTCTCCTCTCTTTAGAAGGTATCTCTCTCCTCTTCTCTCTTTAGAAGGTATCTCTCTCCTCTTCTCTCTTTAGAAGGTATCTCTCTCCTCTTCTCTCTTTAGAAGGTATCTCTCTCCTCTTCTCTCTTTAGAAGGTATCTCTCTCCTCTTCTCTCTTTAGAAGGTATCTCTCTCCTCTTCTCTCTTTAGAAGGTATCTCTCTCCTCTTCTCTCTTTAGAAGGTATCTCTCTCCTCTTCTCTCTTTAGAAGGTATCTCTCTCCTCTCCTCTCTTTAGAAGGTATCTCTCTCCTCTTCTCTCTTTAGAAGGTATCTCTCTCCTCTTCTCTCTTTAGAAGGTATCTCTCTCCTCTTCTCTCTTTAGAAGGTATCTCTCTCCTCTCCTCTCTTTAGAAGGTATCTCTCTCCTCTCTCTCTCTTTAGAAGGTATCTCTCTCCTCTTCTCTCTTTAGAAGGTATCTCTCTCCTCTCCTCTCTTTAGAAGGTATCTCTCTCCTCTTCTCTCTTTAGAAGGTATCTCTCTCCTCTTCTCTCTTTAGAAGGTATCTCTCTCCTCTTCTCTCTTTAGAAGGTATCTCTCTCCTCTTCTCTCTTTAGAAGGTATCTCTCTCCTCTTCTCTCTTTAGAAGGTATCTCTCTCCTCTTCTCTCTTTAGAAGGTATCTCTCTCCTCTTCTCTCTTTAGAAGGTATCTCTCTCCTCTTCTCTCTTTAGAAGGTATCTCTCTCCTCTTCTCTCTTTAGAAGGTATCTCTCTCCTCTTCTCTCTTTAGAAGGTATCTCTCTCCTCTTCTCTCTTTAGAAGGTATCTCTCTCCTCTTCTCTCTTTAGAAGGTATCTCTCTCCTCTCTCTCTCTTTAGAAGGTATCTCTCTCCTCTTCTCTCTTTAGAAGGTATCTCTCTCCTCTCTCTCTCTTTAGAAGGTATCTCTCTCCTCTTCTCTCTTTAGAAGGTATCTCTCTCCTCTTCTCTCTTTAGAAGGTATCTCTCTCCTCTCCTCTTCTCTCTTTAGAAGGTATCTCTCTCCTCTTCTCTCTTTAGAAGGTATCTCTCTCCTCTTCTCTCTTTAGAAGGTATCTCTCTCCTCTCCTCTCTTTAGAAGGTATCTCTCTCCTCTTCTCTCTTTAGAAGGTATCTCTCTCCTCTTCTCTCTTTAGAAGGTATCTCTCTCCTCTCTCTCTTTAGAAGGTATCTCTCTCCTCTTCTCTCTTTAGAAGGTATCTCTCTCCTCTCTCTCTCTTTAGAAGGTATCTCTCTCCTCTCTCTCTCTTTAGAAGGTATCTCTCTCCTCTCTCTCTCTTTAGAAGGTATCTCTCTCCTCTTCTCTCTTTAGAAGGTATCTCTCTCCTCTTCTCTCTTTAGAAGGTATCTCTCTCCTCTTCTCTCTTTAGAAGGTATCTCTCTCCTCTTCTCTCTTTAGAAGGTATCTCTCTCCTCTCTCTCTCTTTAGAAGGTATCTCTCTCCTCTTCTCTCTTTAGAAGGTATCTCTCTCCTCTTCTCTCTTTAGAAGGTATCTCTCTCCTCTCTCTCTCTTTAGAAGGTATCTCTCTCCTCTTCTCTCTTTAGAAGGTATCTCTCTCCTCTTCTCTCTTTAGAAGGTATCTCTCTCCTCTTCTCTCTTTAGAAGGTATCTCTCTCCTCTCTCTCTCTTTAGAAGGTATCTCTCTCCTCTCTCTCTCTTTAGAAGGTATCTCTCTCCTCTTCTCTCTTTAGAAGGTATCTCTCTCCTCTTCTCTCTTTAGAAGGTATCTCTCTCCTCTTCTCTCTTTAGAAGGTATCTCTCTCCTCTTCTCTCTTTAGAAGGTATCTCTCTCCTCTCTCTCTCTTTAGAAGGTATCTCTCTCCTCTCTCTCTCTTTAGAAGGTATCTCTCTCCTCTCCTCTCTTTAGAAGGTATCTCTCTCCTCTTCTCTCTTTAGAAGGTATCTCTCTCCTCTTCTCTCTTTAGAAGGTATCTCTCTCCTCTTCTCTCTTTAGAAGGTATCTCTCTCCTCTCTCTCTCTTTAGAAGGTATCTCTCTCCTCTTCTCTCTTTAGAAGGTATCTCTCTCCTCTTCTCTCTTTAGAAGGTATCTCTCTCCTCTTCTCTCTTTAGAAGGTATCTCTCTCCTCTCTCTCTCTTTAGAAGGTATCTCTCTCCTCTTCTCTCTTTAGAAGGTATCTCTCTCCTCTTCTCTCTTTAGAAGGTATCTCTCTCCTCTTCTCTCTTTAGAAGGTATCTCTCTCCTCTTCTCTCTTTAGAAGGTATCTCTCTCCTCTTCTCTCTTTAGAAGGTATCTCTCTCCTCTTCTCTCTTTAGAAGGTATCTCTCTCCTCTTCTCTCTTTAGAAGGTATCTCTCTCCTCTTCTCTCTTTAGAAGGTATCTCTCTCCTCTTCTCTCTTTAGAAGGTATCTCTCTCCTCTTCTCTCTTTAGAAGGTATCTCTCTCCTCTCTCTCTCTTTAGAAGGTATCTCTCTCCTCTTCTCTCTTTAGAAGGTATCTCTCTCCTCTTCTCTCTTTAGAAGGTATCTCTCTCCTCTCTCTCTCTTTAGAAGGTATCTCTCTCCTCTTCTCTCTTTAGAAGGTATCTCTCTCCTCTCTCTCTCTTTAGAAGGTATCTCTCTCCTCTTCTCTCTTTAGAAGGTATCTCTCTCCTCTTCTCTCTTTAGAAGGTATCTCTCTCCTCTCTCTCTCTTTAGAAGGTATCTCTCTCCTCTTCTCTCTTTAGAAGGTATCTCTCTCCTCTTCTCTCTTTAGAAGGTATCTCTCTCCTCTTCTCTCTTTAGAAGGTATCTCTCTCCTCTCTCTCTCTTTAGAAGGTATCTCTCTCCTCTTCTCTCTTTAGAAGGTATCTCTCTCCTCTTCTCTCTTTAGAAGGTATCTCTCTCCTCTTCTCTCTTTAGAAGGTATCTCTCTCCTCTTCTCTCTTTAGAAGGTATCTCTCTCCTCTTCTCTCTTTAGAAGGTATCTCTCTCCTCTCTCTCTCTTTAGAAGGTATCTCTCTCCTCTTCTCTCTTTAGAAGGTATCTCTCTCCTCTCTCTCTCTTTAGAAGGTATCTCTCTCCTCTCTCTCTCTTTAGAAGGTATCTCTCTCCTCTTCTCTCTTTAGAAGGTATCTCTCTCCTCTCCTCTCTTTAGAAGGTATCTCTCTCCTCTTCTCTCTTTAGAAGGTATCTCTCTCCTCTTCTCTCTTTAGAAGGTATCTCTCTCCTCTTCTCTCTTTAGAAGGTATCTCTCTCCTCTTCTCTCTTTAGAAGGTATCTCTCTCCTCTTCTCTCTTTAGAAGGTATCTCTCTCCTCTCCTCTCTCTTTAGAAGGTATCTCTCTCCTCTTCTCTCTTTAGAAGGTATCTCTCTCCTCTTCTCTCTTTAGAAGGTATCTCTCTCCTCTTCTCTCTTTAGAAGGTATCTCTCTCCTCTTCTCTCTTTAGAAGGTATCTCTCTCCTCTTCTCTCTTTAGAAGGTATCTCTCTCCTCTCCTCTCTTTAGAAGGTATCTCTCTCCTCTCTCTCTCTTTAGAAGGTATCTCTCTCCTCTTCTCTCTTTAGAAGGTATCTCTCTCCTCTTCTCTCTTTAGAAGGTATCTCTCTCCTCTTCTCTCTTTAGAAGGTATCTCTCTCCTCTTCTCTCTTTAGAAGGTATCTCTCTCCTCTCTCTCTCTTTAGAAGGTATCTCTCTCCTCTTCTCTCTTTAGAAGGTATCTCTCTCCTCTCTCTCTCTTTAGAAGGTATCTCTCTCCTCTTCTCTCTTTAGAAGGTATCTCTCTCCTCTTCTCTCTTTAGAAGGTATCTCTCTCCTCTTCTCTCTTTAGAAGGTATCTCTCTCCTCTTCTCTCTTTAGAAGGTATCTCTCTCCTCTTCTCTCTTTAGAAGGTATCTCTCTCCTCTTCTCTCTTTAGAAGGTATCTCTCTCCTCTTCTCTCTTTAGAAGGTATCTCTCTCCTCTTCTCTCTTTAGAAGGTATCTCTCTCCTCTTCTCTCTTTAGAAGGTATCTCTCTCCTCTTCTCTCTTTAGAAGGTATCTCTCTCCTCTTCTCTCTTTAGAAGGTATCTCTCTCCTCTCTCTCTCTTTAGAAGGTATCTCTCTCCTCTTCTCTCTTTAGAAGGTATCTCTCTCCTCTTCTCTCTTTAGAAGGTATCTCTCTCCTCTTCTCTCTTTAGAAGGTATCTCTCTCCTCTCCTCTCTTTAGAAGGTATCTCTCTCCTCTTCTCTCTTTAGAAGGTATCTCTCTCCTCTTCTCTCTTTAGAAGGTATCTCTCTCCTCTCTCTCTTTAGAAGGTATCTCTCTCCTCTCCTCTCTTTAGAAGGTATCTCTCTCCTCTTCTCTCTTTAGAAGGTATCTCTCTCCTCTTCTCTCTTTAGAAGGTATCTCTCTCCTCTTCTCTCTTTAGAAGGTATCTCTCTCCTCTCCTCTCTTTAGAAGGTATCTCTCTCCTCTTCTCTCTTTAGAAGGTATCTCTCTCCTCTTCTCTCTTTAGAAGGTATCTCTCTCCTCTTCTCTCTTTAGAAGGTATCTCTCTCCTCTTCTCTCTTTAGAAGGTATCTCTCTCCTCTTCTCTCTTTAGAAGGTATCTCTCTCCTCTCTCTCTCTTTAGAAGGTATCTCTCTCCTCTCCTCTCTTTAGAAGGTATCTCTCTCCTCTTCTCTCTTTAGAAGGTATCTCTCTCCTCTCTCTCTCTTTAGAAGGTATCTCTCTCCTCTTCTCTCTTTAGAAGGTATCTCTCTCCTCTTCTCTCTTTAGAAGGTATCTCTCTCCTCTTCTCTCTTTAGAAGGTATCTCTCTCCTCTCCTCTCTTTAGAAGGTATCTCTCTCCTCTTCTCTCTTTAGAAGGTATCTCTCTCCTCTTCTCTCTTTAGAAGGTATCTCTCTCCTCTTCTCTCTTTAGAAGGTATCTCTCTCCTCTTCTCTCTTTAGAAGGTATCTCTCTCCTCTTCTCTCTTTAGAAGGTATCTCTCTCCTCTTCTCTCTTTAGAAGGTATCTCTCTCCTCTCCTCTCTTTAGAAGGTATCTCTCTCCTCTTCTCTCTTTAGAAGGTATCTCTCTCCTCTTCTCTCTTTAGAAGGTATCTCTCTCCTCTTCTCTCTTTAGAAGGTATCTCTCTCCTCTTCTCTCTTTAGAAGGTATCTCTCTCCTCTTCTCTCTTTAGAAGGTATCTCTCTCCTCTCTCTCTCTTTAGAAGGTATCTCTCTCCTCTTCTCTCTTTAGAAGGTATCTCTCTCCTCTTCTCTCTTTAGAAGGTATCTCTCTCCTCTTCTCTCTTTAGAAGGTATCTCTCTCCTCTTCTCTCTTTAGAAGGTATCTCTCTCCTCTTCTCTCTTTAGAAGGTATCTCTCTCCTCTCTCTCTCTTTAGAAGGTATCTCTCTCCTCTTCTCTCTTTAGAAGGTATCTCTCTCCTCTTCTCTCTTTAGAAGGTATCTCTCTCCTCTTCTCTCTTTAGAAGGTATCTCTCTCCTCTTCTCTCTTTAGAAGGTATCTCTCTCCTCTTCTCTCTTTAGAAGGTATCTCTCTCCTCTCCTCTCTTTAGAAGGTATCTCTCTCCTCTTCTCTCTTTAGAAGGTATCTCTCTCCTCTTCTCTCTTTAGAAGGTATCTCTCTCCTCTTCTCTCTTTAGAAGGTATCTCTCTCCTCTTCTCTCTTTAGAAGGTATCTCTCTCCTCTTCTCTCTTTAGAAGGTATCTCTCTCCTCTTCTCTCTTTAGAAGGTATCTCTCTCCTCTCTCTCTCTTTAGAAGGTATCTCTCTCCTCTTCTCTCTTTAGAAGGTATCTCTCTCCTCTTCTCTCTTTAGAAGGTATCTCTCTCCTCTCTCTCTCTTTAGAAGGTATCTCTCTCCTCTCCTCTCTTTAGAAGGTATCTCTCTCCTCTTCTCTCTTTAGAAGGTATCTCTCTCCTCTTCTCTCTTTAGAAGGTATCTCTCTCCTCTCTCTCTCTTTAGAAGGTATCTCTCTCCTCTTCTCTCTTTAGAAGGTATCTCTCTCCTCTTCTCTCTTTAGAAGGTATCTCTCTCCTCTCTCTCTCTTTAGAAGGTATCTCTCTCCTCTTCTCTCTTTAGAAGGTATCTCTCTCCTCTTCTCTCTTTAGAAGGTATCTCTCTCCTCTCTCTCTCTTTAGAAGGTATCTCTCTCCTCTTCTCTCTTTAGAAGGTATCTCTCTCCTCTTCTCTCTTTAGAAGGTATCTCTCTCCTCTTCTCTCTTTAGAAGGTATCTCTCTCCTCTCTCTCTCTTTAGAAGGTATCTCTCTCCTCTTCTCTCTTTAGAAGGTATCTCTCTCCTCTTCTCTCTTTAGAAGGTATCTCTCTCCTCTTCTCTCTTTAGAAGGTATCTCTCTCCTCTCTCTCTCTTTAGAAGGTATCTCTCTCCTCTTCTCTCTTTAGAAGGTATCTCTCTCCTCTTCTCTCTTTAGAAGGTATCTCTCTCCTCTTCTCTCTTTAGAAGGTATCTCTCTCCTCTCCTCTCTTTAGAAGGTATCTCTCTCCTCTTCTCTCTTTAGAAGGTATCTCTCTCCTCTTCTCTCTTTAGAAGGTATCTCTCTCCTCTCTTCTCTCTTTAGAAGGTATCTCTCTCCTCTTCTCTCTTTAGAAGGTATCTCTCTCCTCTCCTCTCTTTAGAAGGTATCTCTCTCCTCTTCTCTCTTTAGAAGGTATCTCTCTCCTCTTCTCTCTTTAGAAGGTATCTCTCTCCTCTTCTCTCTTTAGAAGGTATCTCTCTCCTCTTCTCTCTTTAGAAGGTATCTCTCTCCTCTTCTCTCTTTAGAAGGTATCTCTCTCCTCTCTCTCTCTTTAGAAGGTATCTCTCTCCTCTTCTCTCTTTAGAAGGTATCTCTCTCCTCTTCTCTCTTTAGAAGGTATCTCTCTCCTCTTCTCTCTTTAGAAGGTATCTCTCTCCTCTTCTCTCTTTAGAAGGTATCTCTCTCCTCTTCTCTCTTTAGAAGGTATCTCTCTCCTCTTCTCTCTTTAGAAGGTATCTCTCTCCTCTTCTCTCTTTAGAAGGTATCTCTCTCCTCTTCTCTCTTTAGAAGGTATCTCTCTCCTCTTCTCTCTTTAGAAGGTATCTCTCTCCTCTTCTCTCTTTAGAAGGTATCTCTCTCCTCTTCTCTCTTTAGAAGGTATCTCTCTCCTCTTCTCTCTTTAGAAGGTATCTCTCTCCTCTTCTCTCTTTAGAAGGTATCTCTCTCCTCTCTCTCTCTTTAGAAGGTATCTCTCTCCTCTTCTCTCTTTAGAAGGTATCTCTCTCCTCTCTCTCTCTTTAGAAGGTATCTCTCTCCTCTTCTCTCTTTAGAAGGTATCTCTCTCCTCTCCTCTCTTTAGAAGGTATCTCTCTCCTCTTCTCTCTTTAGAAGGTATCTCTCTCCTCTTCTCTCTTTAGAAGGTATCTCTCTCCTCTTCTCTCTTTAGAAGGTATCTCTCTCCTCTTCTCTCTTTAGAAGGTATCTCTCTCCTCTTCTCTCTTTAGAAGGTATCTCTCTCCTCTTCTCTCTTTAGAAGGTATCTCTCTCCTCTCTCTCTCTTTAGAAGGTATCTCTCTCCTCTTCTCTCTTTAGAAGGTATCTCTCTCCTCTTCTCTCTTTAGAAGGTATCTCTCTCCTCTTCTCTCTTTAGAAGGTATCTCTCTCCTCTTCTCTCTTTAGAAGGTATCTCTCTCCTCTCTCTCTCTTTAGAAGGTATCTCTCTCCTCTTCTCTCTTTAGAAGGTATCTCTCTCCTCTTCTCTCTTTAGAAGGTATCTCTCTCCTCTTCTCTCTTTAGAAGGTATCTCTCTCCTCTTCTCTCTTTAGAAGGTATCTCTCTCCTCTCTCTCTCTTTAGAAGGTATCTCTCTCCTCTTCTCTCTTTAGAAGGTATCTCTCTCCTCTTCTCTCTTTAGAAGGTATCTCTCTCCTCTCCTCTCTTTAGAAGGTATCTCTCTCCTCTCTCTCTCTTTAGAAGGTATCTCTCTCCTCTTCTCTCTTTAGAAGGTATCTCTCTCCTCTTCTCTCTTTAGAAGGTATCTCTCTCCTCTCTCTCTCTTTAGAAGGTATCTCTCTCCTCTTCTCTCTTTAGAAGGTATCTCTCTCCTCTTCTCTCTTTAGAAGGTATCTCTCTCCTCTCTCTCTCTTTAGAAGGTATCTCTCTCCTCTTCTCTCTTTAGAAGGTATCTCTCTCCTCTCTCTCTCTTTAGAAGGTATCTCTCTCCTCTTCTCTCTTTAGAAGGTATCTCTCTCCTCTTCTCTCTTTAGAAGGTATCTCTCTCCTCTCTCTCTCTTTAGAAGGTATCTCTCTCCTCTTCTCTCTTTAGAAGGTATCTCTCTCCTCTCCTCTCTTTAGAAGGTATCTCTCTCCTCTTCTCTCTTTAGAAGGTATCTCTCTCCTCTTCTCTCTTTAGAAGGTATCTCTCTCCTCTCTCTCTCTCTTTAGAAGGTATCTCTCTCCTCTTCTCTCTTTAGAAGGTATCTCTCTCCTCTTCTCTCTTTAGAAGGTATCTCTCTCCTCTTCCTCTCTTTAGAAGGTATCTCTCTCCTCTCCTCTCTTTAGAAGGTATCTCTCTCCTCTTCTCTCTTTAGAAGGTATCTCTCTCCTCTCCTCTCTTTAGAAGGTATCTCTCTCCTCTTCTCTCTTTAGAAGGTATCTCTCTCCTCTTCTCTCTTTAGAAGGTATCTCTCTCCTCTTCTCTCTTTAGAAGGTATCTCTCTCCTCTCTCTCTTTAGAAGGTATCTCTCTCCTCTTCTCTCTTTAGAAGGTATCTCTCTCCTCTTCTCTCTTTAGAAGGTATCTCTCTCCTCTTCTCTCTTTAGAAGGTATCTCTCTCCTCTCCTCTCTTTAGAAGGTATCTCTCTCCTCTTCTCTCTTTAGAAGGTATCTCTCTCCTCTTCTCTCTTTAGAAGGTATCTCTCTCCTCTCTCTCTCTTTAGAAGGTATCTCTCTCCTCTTCTCTCTTTAGAAGGTATCTCTCTCCTCTTCTCTCTTTAGAAGGTATCTCTCTCCTCTTCTCTCTTTAGAAGGTATCTCTCTCCTCTCTCTCTCTTTAGAAGGTATCTCTCTCCTCTTCTCTCTTTAGAAGGTATCTCTCTCCTCTTCTCTCTTTAGAAGGTATCTCTCTCCTCTTCTCTCTTTAGAAGGTATCTCTCTCCTCTTCTCTCTTTAGAAGGTATCTCTCTCCTCTCCTCTCTTTAGAAGGTATCTCTCTCCTCTTCTCTCTTTAGAAGGTATCTCTCTCCTCTTCTCTCTTTAGAAGGTATCTCTCTCCTCTCTCTCTCTTTAGAAGGTATCTCTCTCCTCTCCTCTCTTTAGAAGGTATCTCTCTCCTCTTCTCTCTTTAGAAGGTATCTCTCTCCTCTCCTCTCTTTAGAAGGTATCTCTCTCCTCTTCTCTCTTTAGAAGGTATCTCTCTCCTCTCTCTCTCTTTAGAAGGTATCTCTCTCCTCTTCTCTCTTTAGAAGGTATCTCTCTCCTCTTCTCTCTTTAGAAGGTATCTCTCTCCTCTTCTCTCTTTAGAAGGTATCTCTCTCCTCTCTCTCTTTAGAAGGTATCTCTCTCCTCTTCTCTCTTTAGAAGGTATCTCTCTCCTCTCCTCTCTCTTTAGAAGGTATCTCTCTCCTCTTCTCTCTTTAGAAGGTATCTCTCTCCTCTTCTCTCTTTAGAAGGTATCTCTCTCCTCTCTCTCTCTTTAGAAGGTATCTCTCTCCTCTCTCTCTCTTTAGAAGGTATCTCTCTCCTCTTCTCTCTTTAGAAGGTATCTCTCTCCTCTCTCTCTCTTTAGAAGGTATCTCTCTCCTCTTCTCTCTTTAGAAGGTATCTCTCTCCTCTTCTCTCTTTAGAAGGTATCTCTCTCCTCTCCTCTCTCTTTAGAAGGTATCTCTCTCCTCTTCTCTCTTTAGAAGGTATCTCTCTCCTCTTCTCTCTTTAGAAGGTATCTCTCTCCTCTTCTCTCTTTAGAAGGTATCTCTCTCCTCTTCTCTCTTTAGAAGGTATCTCTCTCCTCTCCTCTCTCTCTTTAGAAGGTATCTCTCTCCTCTTCTCTCTTTAGAAGGTATCTCTCTCCTCTTCTCTCTTTAGAAGGTATCTCTCTCCTCTCCTCTCTTTAGAAGGTATCTCTCTCCTCTTCTCTCTTTAGAAGGTATCTCTCTCCTCTTCTCTCTTTAGAAGGTATCTCTCTCCTCTTCTCTCTTTAGAAGGTATCTCTCTCCTCTCCTCTCTTTAGAAGGTATCTCTCTCCTCTTCTCTCTTTAGAAGGTATCTCTCTCCTCTTCTCTCTTTAGAAGGTATCTCTCTCCTCTCCTCTCTTTAGAAGGTATCTCTCTCCTCTTCTCTCTTTAGAAGGTATCTCTCTCCTCTTCTCTCTTTAGAAGGTATCTCTCTCCTCTTCTCTCTTTAGAAGGTATCTCTCTCCTCTCCTCTCTTTAGAAGGTATCTCTCTCCTCTTCTCTCTTTAGAAGGTATCTCTCTCCTCTCCTCTCTTTAGAAGGTATCTCTCTCCTCTCCTCTCTTTAGAAGGTATCTCTCTCCTCTTCTCTCTTTAGAAGGTATCTCTCTCCTCTCCTCTCTTTAGAAGGTATCTCTCTCCTCTTCTCTCTTTAGAAGGTATCTCTCTCCTCTCCTCTCTCTCTTTAGAAGGTATCTCTCTCCTCTTCTCTCTTTAGAAGGTATCTCTCTCCTCTTCTCTCTTTAGAAGGTATCTCTCTCCTCTTCTCTCTTTAGAAGGTATCTCTCTCCTCTTCTCTCTTTAGAAGGTATCTCTCTCCTCTCCTCTCTTTAGAAGGTATCTCTCTCCTCTTCTCTCTTTAGAAGGTATCTCTCTCCTCTCCTCTCTTTAGAAGGTATCTCTCTCCTCTTCTCTCTTTAGAAGGTATCTCTCTCCTCTTCTCTCTTTAGAAGGTATCTCTCTCCTCTTCTCTCTTTAGAAGGTATCTCTCTCCTCTTCTCTCTTTAGAAGGTATCTCTCTCCTCTCCTCTCTTTAGAAGGTATCTCTCTCCTCTTCTCTCTTTAGAAGGTATCTCTCTCCTCTTCTCTCTTTAGAAGGTATCTCTCTCCTCTTCTCTCTTTAGAAGGTATCTCTCTCCTCTTCTCTCTTTAGAAGGTATCTCTCTCCTCTCTCTCTCTTTAGAAGGTATCTCTCTCCTCTTCTCTCTTTAGAAGGTATCTCTCTCCTCTCTCTCTCTTTAGAAGGTATCTCTCTCCTCTTCTCTCTTTAGAAGGTATCTCTCTCCTCTTCTCTCTTTAGAAGGTATCTCTCTCCTCTTCTCTCTTTAGAAGGTATCTCTCTCCTCTCTCTCTTTAGAAGGTATCTCTCTCCTCTTCTCTCTTTAGAAGGTATCTCTCTCCTCTTCTCTCTTTAGAAGGTATCTCTCTCCTCTTCTCTCTTTAGAAGGTATCTCTCTCCTCTTCTCTCTTTAGAAGGTATCTCTCTCCTCTTCTCTCTTTAGAAGGTATCTCTCTCCTCTCTCTCTTTAGAAGGTATCTCTCTCCTCTTCTCTCTTTAGAAGGTATCTCTCTCCTCTTCTCTCTTTAGAAGGTATCTCTCTCCTCTTCTCTCTTTAGAAGGTATCTCTCTCCTCTTCTCTCTTTAGAAGGTATCTCTCTCCTCTCTCTCTCTTTAGAAGGTATCTCTCTCCTCTTCTCTCTTTAGAAGGTATCTCTCTCCTCTTCTCTCTTTAGAAGGTATCTCTCTCCTCTCTCTCTCTTTAGAAGGTATCTCTCTCCTCTTCTCTCTTTAGAAGGTATCTCTCTCCTCTTCTCTCTTTAGAAGGTATCTCTCTCCTCTCTCTCTTTAGAAGGTATCTCTCTCCTCTTCTCTCTTTAGAAGGTATCTCTCTCCTCTTCTCTCTTTAGAAGGTATCTCTCTCCTCTCTCTCTTTAGAAGGTATCTCTCTCCTCTTCTCTCTTTAGAAGGTATCTCTCTCCTCTTCTCTCTTTAGAAGGTATCTCTCTCCTCTTCTCTCTTTAGAAGGTATCTCTCTCCTCCTCTTCTCTCTTTAGAAGGTATCTCTCTCCTCTCCTCTCTTTAGAAGGTATCTCTCTCCTCTTCTCTCTTTAGAAGGTATCTCTCTCCTCTTCTCTCTTTAGAAGGTATCTCTCTCCTCTCTCTCTCTTTAGAAGGTATCTCTCTCCTCTTCTCTCTTTAGAAGGTATCTCTCTCCTCTCTCTCTCTTTAGAAGGTATCTCTCTCCTCTTCTCTCTTTAGAAGGTATCTCTCTCCTCTTCTCTCTTTAGAAGGTATCTCTCTCCTCTCTCTCTCTTTAGAAGGTATCTCTCTCCTCTTCTCTCTTTAGAAGGTATCTCTCTCCTCTCCTCTCTTTAGAAGGTATCTCTCTCCTCTTCTCTCTTTAGAAGGTATCTCTCTCCTCTTCTCTCTTTAGAAGGTATCTCTCTCCCTCCTCTCTCTCTTTAGAAGGTATCTCTCTCCTCTTCTCTCTTTAGAAGGTATCTCTCTCCTCTTCTCTCTTTAGAAGGTATCTCTCTCCTCTCCTCTCTTTAGAAGGTATCTCTCTCCTCTCCTCTCTTTAGAAGGTATCTCTCTCCTCTTCTCTCTTTAGAAGGTATCTCTCTCCTCTCCTCTCTTTAGAAGGTATCTCTCTCCTCTTCTCTCTTTAGAAGGTATCTCTCTCCTCTTCTCTCTTTAGAAGGTATCTCTCTCCTCTTCTCTCTTTAGAAGGTATCTCTCTCCTCTTCTCTCTTTAGAAGGTATCTCTCTCCTCTTCTCTCTTTAGAAGGTATCTCTCTCCTCTCCTCTCTCTCTTAGAAGGTATCTCTCTCCTCTTCTCTCTTTAGAAGGTATCTCTCTCCTCTTCTCTCTTTAGAAGGTATCTCTCTCCTCTCCTCTCTTTAGAAGGTATCTCTCTCCTCTCCTCTCTTTAGAAGGTATCTCTCTCCTCTTCTCTCTTTAGAAGGTATCTCTCTCCTCTTCTCTCTTTAGAAGGTATCTCTCTCCTCTCCTCTCTTTAGAAGGTATCTCTCTCCTCTTCTCTCTTTAGAAGGTATCTCTCTCCTCTCTCTCTCTTTAGAAGGTATCTCTCTCCTCTTCTCTCTTTAGAAGGTATCTCTCTCCTCTTCTCTCTTTAGAAGGTATCTCTCTCCTCTCTCTCTTTAGAAGGTATCTCTCTCCTCTTCTCTCTTTAGAAGGTATCTCTCTCCTCTTCTCTCTTTAGAAGGTATCTCTCTCCTCTTCTCTCTTTAGAAGGTATCTCTCTCCTCTCTCTCTCTTTAGAAGGTATCTCTCTCCTCTCCTCTCTTTAGAAGGTATCTCTCTCCTCTTCTCTCTTTAGAAGGTATCTCTCTCCTCTTCTCTCTTTAGAAGGTATCTCTCTCCTCTTCTCTCTTTAGAAGGTATCTCTCTCCTCTTCTCTCTTTAGAAGGTATCTCTCTCCTCTTCTCTCTTTAGAAGGTATCTCTCTCCTCTTCTCTCTTTAGAAGGTATCTCTCTCCTCTTCTCTCTTTAGAAGGTATCTCTCTCCTCTCCTCTCTCTCTTTAGAAGGTATCTCTCTCCTCTTCTCTCTTTAGAAGGTATCTCTCTCCTCTTCTCTCTTTAGAAGGTATCTCTCTCCTCTCTCTCTTTAGAAGGTATCTCTCTCCTCTTCTCTCTTTAGAAGGTATCTCTCTCCTCTTCTCTCTTTAGAAGGTATCTCTCTCCTCTTCTCTCTTTAGAAGGTATCTCTCTCCTCCTCTCTCTCTTTAGAAGGTATCTCTCTCCTCTCCTCTCTTTAGAAGGTATCTCTCTCCTCTTCTCTCTTTAGAAGGTATCTCTCTCCTCTTCTCTCTTTAGAAGGTATCTCTCTCCTCTTCTCTCTTTAGAAGGTATCTCTCTCCTCTTCTCTCTTTAGAAGGTATCTCTCTCCTCTCCTCTCTTTAGAAGGTATCTCTCTCCTCTTCTCTCTTTAGAAGGTATCTCTCTCCTCTTCTCTCTTTAGAAGGTATCTCTCTCCTCTTCTCTCTTTAGAAGGTATCTCTCTCCTCTTCTCTCTTTAGAAGGTATCTCTCTCCTCTCTCTCTCTTTAGAAGGTATCTCTCTCCTCTTCTCTCTTTAGAAGGTATCTCTCTCCTCTTCCTCTCTTTAGAAGGTATCTCTCTCCTCTTCTCTCTTTAGAAGGTATCTCTCTCCTCTCTCTCTCTTTAGAAGGTATCTCTCTCCTCTTCTCTCTTTAGAAGGTATCTCTCTCCTCTTCTCTCTTTAGAAGGTATCTCTCTCCTCTTCTCTCTTTAGAAGGTATCTCTCTCCTCTTCTCTCTTTAGAAGGTATCTCTCTCCTCTTCTCTCTTTAGAAGGTATCTCTCTCCTCTCCTCTCTTTAGAAGGTATCTCTCTCCTCTTCTCTCTTTAGAAGGTATCTCTCTCCTCTCTCTCTCTTTAGAAGGTATCTCTCTCCTCTTCTCTCTTTAGAAGGTATCTCTCTCCTCTTCTCTCTTTAGAAGGTATCTCTCTCCTCTCTCTCTTTAGAAGGTATCTCTCTCCTCTTCTCTCTTTAGAAGGTATCTCTCTCCTCTTCTCTCTTTAGAAGGTATCTCTCTCCTCTCCTCTCTTTAGAAGGTATCTCTCTCCTCTCCTCTCTCTCTTAGAAGGTATCTCTCTCCTCTCCTCTCTTTAGAAGGTATCTCTCTCCTCTTCTCTCTTTAGAAGGTATCTCTCTCCTCTTCTCTCTTTAGAAGGTATCTCTCTCCTCTTCTCTCTTTAGAAGGTATCTCTCTCCTCTTCTCTCTTTAGAAGGTATCTCTCTCCTCTCCTCTCTTTAGAAGGTATCTCTCTCCTCTTCTCTCTTTAGAAGGTATCTCTCTCCTCTTCTCTCTTTAGAAGGTATCTCTCTCCTCTTCTCTCTTTAGAAGGTATCTCTCTCCTCTCTCCTCTCTTTAGAAGGTATCTCTCTCCTCTTCTCTCTTTAGAAGGTATCTCTCTCCTCTCTCTCTCTTTAGAAGGTATCTCTCTCCTCTTCTCTCTTTAGAAGGTATCTCTCTCCTCTCCTCTTCTCTCTTTAGAAGGTATCTCTCTCCTCTTCTCTCTTTAGAAGGTATCTCTCTCCTCTCCTCTCTTTAGAAGGTATCTCTCTCCTCTTCTCTCTTTAGAAGGTATCTCTCTCCTCTTCTCTCTTTAGAAGGTATCTCTCTCCTCTTCTCTCTTTAGAAGGTATCTCTCTCCTCTCCTCTCTTTAGAAGGTATCTCTCTCCTCTTCTCTCTTTAGAAGGTATCTCTCTCCTCTTCTCTCTTTAGAAGGTATCTCTCTCCTCTTCTCTCTTTAGAAGGTATCTCTCTCCTCTTCTCTCTTTAGAAGGTATCTCTCTCCTCTCTCTCTTTAGAAGGTATCTCTCTCCTCTTCTCTCTTTAGAAGGTATCTCTCTCCTCTTCTCTCTTTAGAAGGTATCTCTCTCCTCTCCTCTCTTTAGAAGGTATCTCTCTCCTCCTCTCTCTCTTTAGAAGGTATCTCTCTCCTCTCCTCTCTTTAGAAGGTATCTCTCTCCTCTTCTCTCTTTAGAAGGTATCTCTCTCCTCTTCTCTCTTTAGAAGGTATCTCTCTCCTCTTCTCTCTTTAGAAGGTATCTCTCTCCTCTTCTCTCTTTAGAAGGTATCTCTCTCCTCTCCTCTCTTTAGAAGGTATCTCTCTCCTCTTCTCTCTTTAGAAGGTATCTCTCTCCTCTTCTCTCTTTAGAAGGTATCTCTCTCCTCTTCTCTCTTTAGAAGGTATCTCTCTCCTCTTCTCTCTTTAGAAGGTATCTCTCTCCTCTTCTCTCTTTAGAAGGTATCTCTCTCCTCTTCTCTCTTTAGAAGGTATCTCTCTCCTCTCTCTCTCTTTAGAAGGTATCTCTCTCCTCTTCTCTCTTTAGAAGGTATCTCTCTCCTCTCTCTCTCTCTTTAGAAGGTATCTCTCTCCTCTTCTCTCTTTAGAAGGTATCTCTCTCCTCTTCTCTCTTTAGAAGGTATCTCTCTCCTCTTCTCTCTTTAGAAGGTATCTCTCTCCTCTTCTCTCTTTAGAAGGTATCTCTCTCCTCTTCTCTCTTTAGAAGGTATCTCTCTCCTCTTCTCTCTTTAGAAGGTATCTCTCTCCTCTTCTCTCTTTAGAAGGTATCTCTCTCCTCTTCTCTCTTTAGAAGGTATCTCTCTCCTCTCCTCTCTTTAGAAGGTATCTCTCTCCTCTTCTCTCTTTAGAAGGTATCTCTCTCCTCTTCTCTCTTTAGAAGGTATCTCTCTCCTCTTCTCTCTTTAGAAGGTATCTCTCTCCTCCTCTTCTCTCTTTAGAAGGTATCTCTCTCCTCTCTCTCTCTTTAGAAGGTATCTCTCTCCTCTTCTCTCTTTAGAAGGTATCTCTCTCCTCTCTCTCTCTCTTAGAAGGTATCTCTCTCCTCTTCTCTCTTTAGAAGGTATCTCTCTCCTCTTCTCTCTTTAGAAGGTATCTCTCTCCTCTTCTCTCTTTAGAAGGTATCTCTCTCCTCTCTTCTCTCTTTAGAAGGTATCTCTCTCCTCTCCTCTCTTTAGAAGGTATCTCTCTCCTCTTCTCTCTTTAGAAGGTATCTCTCTCCTCTCTCTCTCTTTAGAAGGTATCTCTCTCCTCTCCTCTCTCTCTTTAGAAGGTATCTCTCTCCTCTTCTCTCTTTAGAAGGTATCTCTCTCCTCTTCTCTCTTTAGAAGGTATCTCTCTCCTCTTCTCTCTTTAGAAGGTATCTCTCTCCTCTTCTCTCTTTAGAAGGTATCTCTCTCCTCTTCCTCTCTTTAGAAGGTATCTCTCTCCTCTTCTCTCTTTAGAAGGTATCTCTCTCCTCTTCTCTCTTTAGAAGGTATCTCTCTCCTCTCTCTCTCTCTTTAGAAGGTATCTCTCTCCTCTTCTCTCTTTAGAAGGTATCTCTCTCCTCTCCTCTCTTTAGAAGGTATCTCTCTCCTCTTCTCTCTTTAGAAGGTATCTCTCTCCTCTTCTCTCTTTAGAAGGTATCTCTCTCCTCTTCTCTCTTTAGAAGGTATCTCTCTCCTCTCTCTCTCTTTAGAAGGTATCTCTCTCCTCTTCTCTCTTTAGAAGGTATCTCTCTCCTCTTCTCTCTTTAGAAGGTATCTCTCTCCTCTTCTCTCTTTAGAAGGTATCTCTCTCCTCTTCTCTCTTTAGAAGGTATCTCTCTCCTCTTCTCTCTTTAGAAGGTATCTCTCTCCTCTCTCTCTCTTTAGAAGGTATCTCTCTCCTCTTCTCTCTTTAGAAGGTATCTCTCTCCTCTTCTCTCTTTAGAAGGTATCTCTCTCCTCTTCTCTCTTTAGAAGGTATCTCTCTCCTCTTCTCTCTTTAGAAGGTATCTCTCTCCTCTTCTCTCTTTAGAAGGTATCTCTCTCCTCTTCTCTCTTTAGAAGGTATCTCTCTCCTCCTCTTCTCTCTTTAGAAGGTATCTCTCTCCTCTTCTCTCTTTAGAAGGTATCTCTCTCCTCTTCTCTCTTTAGAAGGTATCTCTCTCCTCTTCTCTCTTTAGAAGGTATCTCTCTCCTCTTCTCTCTTTAGAAGGTATCTCTCTCCTCTTCTCTCTTTAGAAGGTATCTCTCTCCTCTTCTCTCTTTAGAAGGTATCTCTCTCCTCTTCTCTCTTTAGAAGGTATCTCTCTCCTCTTCTCTCTTTAGAAGGTATCTCTCTCCTCTCCTCTTCTCTCTTTAGAAGGTATCTCTCTCCTCTTCTCTCTTTAGAAGGTATCTCTCTCCTCTTCTCTCTTTAGAAGGTATCTCTCTCCTCTCTCTCTTTAGAAGGTATCTCTCTCCTCTTCTCTCTTTAGAAGGTATCTCTCTCCTCTCTCTCTCTTTAGAAGGTATCTCTCTCCTCTCTCTCTCTTTAGAAGGTATCTCTCTCCTCTCCTCTTCTCTCTTTAGAAGGTATCTCTCTCCTCTCCTCTCTTTAGAAGGTATCTCTCTCCTCTTCTCTCTTTAGAAGGTATCTCTCTCCTCTTCTCTCTTTAGAAGGTATCTCTCTCCTCTTCTCTCTTTAGAAGGTATCTCTCTCCTCTTCTCTCTTTAGAAGGTATCTCTCTCCTCTCCTCTCTTTAGAAGGTATCTCTCTCCTCTTCTCTCTTTAGAAGGTATCTCTCTCCTCTTCTCTCTTTAGAAGGTATCTCTCTCCTCTTCTCTCTTTAGAAGGTATCTCTCTCCTCTTCTCTCTTTAGAAGGTATCTCTCTCCTCTCTCTCTCTTTAGAAGGTATCTCTCTCCTCTTCTCTCTTTAGAAGGTATCTCTCTCCTCTTCTCTCTTTAGAAGGTATCTCTCTCCTCTTCTCTCTTTAGAAGGTATCTCTCTCCTCTCTCTCTCTTTAGAAGGTATCTCTCTCCTCTTCTCTCTTTAGAAGGTATCTCTCTCCTCTCCTCTCTTTAGAAGGTATCTCTCTCCTCTTCTCTCTTTAGAAGGTATCTCTCTCCTCTCTCTCTCTTTAGAAGGTATCTCTCTCCTCTTCTCTCTTTAGAAGGTATCTCTCTCCTCTCTCTCTCTTTAGAAGGTATCTCTCTCCTCTTCTCTCTTTAGAAGGTATCTCTCTCCTCTTCTCTCTTTAGAAGGTATCTCTCTCCTCTTCTCTCTTTAGAAGGTATCTCTCTCCTCTTCTCTCTTTAGAAGGTATCTCTCTCCTCTCTCTCTTTAGAAGGTATCTCTCTCCTCTTCTCTCTTTAGAAGGTATCTCTCTCCTCTTCTCTCTTTAGAAGGTATCTCTCTCCTCTTCTCTCTTTAGAAGGTATCTCTCTCCCTCCTCTTCTCTCTTTAGAAGGTATCTCTCTCCTCTCCTCTCTTTAGAAGGTATCTCTCTCCTCTCTCTCTCTTTAGAAGGTATCTCTCTCCTCTTCTCTCTTTAGAAGGTATCTCTCTCCTCTCCTCTCTTTAGAAGGTATCTCTCTCCTCTTCTCTCTTTAGAAGGTATCTCTCTCCTCTCCTCTCTTTAGAAGGTATCTCTCTCCTCTTCTCTCTTTAGAAGGTATCTCTCTCCTCTTCTCTCTTTAGAAGGTATCTCTCTCCTCTTCTCTCTTTAGAAGGTATCTCTCTCCTCTTCTCTCTTTAGAAGGTATCTCTCTCCTCTCTCTCTCTCTTTAGAAGGTATCTCTCTCCTCTTCTCTCTTTAGAAGGTATCTCTCTCCTCTCCTCTCTCTCTTTAGAAGGTATCTCTCTCCTCTTCTCTCTTTAGAAGGTATCTCTCTCCTCTCCTCTTCTCTCTTTAGAAGGTATCTCTCTCCTCTTCTCTCTTTAGAAGGTATCTCTCTCCTCTCTCTCTCTTTAGAAGGTATCTCTCTCCTCTCCTCTCTTTAGAAGGTATCTCTCTCCTCTTCTCTCTTTAGAAGGTATCCTCTCTCCTCTTCTCTCTTTATAAGGTATCTCTCTCCTCTTCTCTCTTTAGAAGGTATCTCTCTCCTCTTCTCTCTTTAGAAGGTATCTCTCTCCTCTTCTCTCTTTAGAAGGTATCTCTCTCCTCTCCTCTCTTTAGAAGGTATCTCTCTCCTCTTCTCTCTTTAGAAGGTATCTCTCTCCCTCTTCTCTCTTTAGAAGGTATCTCTCTCCTCTTCTCTCTTTAGAAGGTATCTCTCTCTCTCCTCTTCTCTCTTTAGAAGGTATCTCTCTCCTCTCCTCTTCTCTCTTTAGAAGGTATCTCTCTCCTCTTCTCTCTTTAGAAGGTATCTCTCTCCTCTCTCTCTCTTTAGAAGGTATCTCTCTCCTCTCTCTCTCTTTAGAAGGTATCTCTCTCCTCTTCTCTCTTTAGAAGGTATCTCTCTCCTCTCCTCTCTCTCTTTAGAAGGTATCTCTCTCTCTCCTCTTCTCTCTTTAGAAGGTATCTCTCTCCTCTCCTCTCTTTAGAAGGTATCTCTCTCCTCTTCTCTCTTTAGAAGGTACTCTCTCCTCTCCTCTTCTCTCTTTAGAAGGTATCTCTCTCCTCTCCTCTTCTCTCTTTAGAAGGTATCTCTCTCCTCTTCTCTCTTTAGAAGGTATCTCTCTCCTCTCCTCTCTTTAGAAGGTATCTCTCTCCTCTTCTCTCTTTAGAAGGTATCTCTCTCCTCTTCTCTCTTTAGAAGGTATCTCTCTCCTCTTCTCTCTTTAGAAGGTATCTCTCTCCTCTCCTCTCTCTTTAGAAGGTATCTCTCTCCTCTCTCTCTCTTTAGAAGGTATCTCTCTCCTCTCTCTCTCTTTAGAAGGTATCTCTCTCCTCTTCTCTCTTTAGAAGGTATCTCTCTCCTCTTCTCTCTTTAGAAGGTATCTCTCTCCTCTTCTCTCTTTAGAAGGTATCTCTCTCCTCTCCTCTTCTCTCTTAGAAGGTATCTCTCTCCTCTCTCTCTCTTTAGAAGGTATCTCTCTCCTCTTCTCTCTTTAGAAGGTATCTCTCTCCTCTCCTCTTCTCTCTTTAGAAGGTATCTCTCTCCTCTCCTCTCTCTCTTTAGAAGGTATCTCTCTCCTCTTCTCTCTTTAGAAGGTATCTCTCTCCTCTCCTCTCTCTTTAGAAGGTATCTCTCTCCTCTTCTCTCTTTAGAAGGTATCTCTCTCCTCTCTCTCTCTTTAGAAGGTATCTCTCTCCTCTCTCTCTCTTTAGAAGGTATCTCTCTCCTCTCCTCCTCTCTTTAGAAGGTATCTCTCTCCTCTCTCTCTCTTTAGAAGGTATCTCTCTCCTCTTCTCTCTTTAGAAGGTATCTCTCTCCTCTTCTCTCTTTAGAAGGTATCTCTCTCCTCTTCTCTCTTTAGAAGGTATCTCTCTCCTCTTCTCTCTTTAGAAGGTATCTCTCTCCTCTCTCTCTTTAGAAGGTATCTCTCTCCTCTCTCTCTCTTTAGAAGGTATCTCTCTCCTCTCCTCTCTTTAGAAGGTATCTCTCTCCTCTTCTCTCTTTAGAAGGTATCTCTCTCCTCTCTCTCTCTTTAGAAGGTATCTCTCTCCTCTTCTCTCTTTAGAAGGTATCTCTCTCCTCTCTCTCTCTTTAGAAGGTATCTCTCTCCTCTTCTCTCTTTAGAAGGTATCTCTCTCCTCTCTCTCTCTTTAGAAGGTATCTCTCTCCTCTCTCTCTCTTTAGAAGGTATCTCTCTCCTCTTCTCTCTTTAGAAGGTATCTCTCTCCTCTCCTCTCTTTAGAAGGTATCTCTCTCCTCTTCTCTCTTTAGAAGGTATCTCTCTCCTCTCCTTCTCTCTTTAGAAGGTATCTCTCTCCTCTCCTCTCTTTAGAAGGTATCTCTCTCCTCTCCTCTTCTCTCTTTAGAAGGTATCTCTCTCCTCTTCTCTCTTTAGAAGGTATCTCTCTCCTCTTCTCTCTTTAGAAGGTATCTCTCTCCTCTTCTCTCTTTAGAAGGTATCTCTCTCCTCTTCTCTCTTTAGAAGGTATCTCTCTCCTCTCCTCTCTTTAGAAGGTATCTCTCTCCTCTCCTCTCTCTTTAGAAGGTATCTCTCTCCTCTTCTCTCTTTAGAAGGTATCTCTCTCCTCTTCTCTCTTTAGAAGGTATCTCTCTCCTCTCCTTCTCTCTTTAGAAGGTATCTCTCTCCTCTTCTCTCTTTAGAAGGTATCTCTCTCCTCTCCTCTCTTTAGAAGGTATCTCTCTCCTCTCCTCTCTTTAGAAGGTATCTCTCTCCTCTCCTCCTCTCTTTAGAAGGTATCTCTCTCCTCTTCTCTCTTTAGAAGGTATCTCTCTCCTCTTCTCTCTTTAGAAGGTATCTCTCTCCTCTCTCTCTCTTTAGAAGGTATCTCTCTCCTCTTCTCTCTTTAGAAGGTATCTCTCTCCTCTTCTCTCTTTAGAAGGTATCTCTCTCCTCTTCTCTCTTTAGAAGGTATCTCTCTCCTCTTCTCTCTTTAGAAGGTATCTCTCTCCTCTCCTCTTCTCTCTTTAGAAGGTATCTCTCTCCTCTTCTCTCTTTAGAAGGTATCTCTCTCCTCTCTCTCTCTTTAGAAGGTATCTCTCTCCTCTTCTCTCTTTAGAAGGTATCTCTCTCCTCTCTCTCTCTTTAGAAGGTATCTCTCTCCTCTTCTCTCTTTAGAAGGTATCTCTCTCCTCTTCTCTCTTTAGAAGGTATCTCTCTCCTCTCCTCTCTTTAGAAGGTATCTCTCTCCTCTTCTCTCTTTAGAAGGTATCTCTCTCCTCTTCTCTCTTTAGAAGGTATCTCTCTCCTCTTCTCTCTTTAGAAGGTATCTCTCTCCTCTCCTCTTCTCTCTTTAGAAGGTATCTCTCTCCTCTTCTCTCTTTAGAAGGTATCTCTCTCCTCTCTCTCTCTTTAGAAGGTATCTCTCTCCTCTTCTCTCTTTAGAAGGTATCTCTCTCCTCTCTCTCTCTTTAGAAGGTATCTCTCTCCTCTTCTCTCTTTAGAAGGTATCTCTCTCCTCTTCTCTCTTTAGAAGGTATCTCTCTCCTCTTCTCTCTTTAGAAGGTATCTCTCTCCTCTCCTCTCTTTAGAAGGTATCTCTCTCCTCTTCTCTCTTTAGAAGGTATCTCTCTCCTCTTCTCTCTTTAGAAGGTATCTCTCTCCTCTTCTCTCTTTAGAAGGT
Organism: Salmo salar; assembly: GCF_965601325.2. Lineage (NCBI taxonomy): Eukaryota > Metazoa > Chordata > Actinopteri > Salmoniformes > Salmonidae > Salmo > Salmo salar. Next base: position 87,922,088 of record NC_138295.1, read on the forward strand.
ATCTCTCTCCTCTCTCTCTCTTTAGAAGGTATCTCTCTCCTCTCCTCTCTTTAGAAGGTATCTCTCTCCTCTTCTCTCTTTAGAAGGTATCTCTCTCCTCCTTCTCTCTTTAGAAGGTATCTCTCTCCTCTTCTCTCTTTAGAAGGTATCTCTCTCCTCCTCTCTCTCTTTAGAAGGTATCTCTCTCCTCTTCTCTCTTTAGAAGGTATCTCTCTCCTCTTCTCTCTTTAGAAGGTATCTCTCTCCTCTTCTCTCTTTAGAAGGTATCTCTCTCCTCTTCTCTCTTTAGAAGGTATCTCTCTCCTCTCTCTCTCTTTAGAAGGTATCTCTCTCCTCTTCTCTCTTTAGAAGGTATCTCTCTCCTCTTCTCTCTTTAGAAGGTATCTCTCTCCTCTCCTCTCTTTAGAAGGTATCTCTCTCCTCTTCTCTCTTTAGAAGGTATCTCTCTCCTCTCCTCTCTTTAGAAGGTATCTCTCTCCTCTCCTCTTCTCTCTTTAGAAGGTATCTCTCTCCTCTTCTCTCTTTAGAAGGTATCTCTCTCCTCTTCTCTCTTTAGAAGGTATCTCTCTCCTCTCTCTCTCTTTAGAAGGTATCTCTCTCCTCTTCTCTCTTTAGAAGGTACTCTCTCCTCTCCTCTTCTCTCTTTAGAAGGTATCTCTCTCCTCTTCTCTCTTTAGAAGGTATCTCTCTCCTCTTCTCTCTTTAGAAGGTATCTCTCTCCTCTCTCTCTCTTTAGAAGGTATCTCTCTCCTCTCTCTCTCTTTAGAAGGTATCTCTCTCCTCTTCTCTCTTTAGAAGGTATCTCTCTCCTCTTCTCTCTTTAGAAGGTATCTCTCTCCTCTCTCTCTCTTTAGAAGGTATCTCTCTCCTCTTCTCTCTTTAGAAGGTATCTCTCTCCTCTTCTCTCTTTAGAAGGTATCTCTCTCCTCTCTTCTCTTTAGAAGGTATCTCTCTCCTCTTCTCTCTTTAGAAGGTATCTCTCTCCTCTTCTCTCTTTAGAAGGTATCTCTCTCCTCTTCTCTCTTTAGAAGGTATCTCTCTCCTCTCTTCTCTTTAGAAGGTATCTCTCTCCTCTTCTCTCTTTAGAAGGTATCTCTCTCCTCTCCTCTCTTTAGAAGGTATCTCTCTCCTCTTCTCTCTTTAGAAGGTATCTCTCTCCTCTTCTCTCTTTAGAAGGTATCTCTCTCCTCTTCTCTCTTTAGAAGGTATCTCTCTCCTCTCCTCTTCTCTCTTTAGAAGGTATCTCTCTCCTCTCCTCTTCTCTCTTTAGAAGGTATCTCTCTCCTCTTCTCTCTTTAGAAGGTATCTCTCTCCTCTCCTCTTCTCTCTTTAGAAGGTATCTCTCTCCTCTCCTCTCCTCTCTTTAGAAGGTATCTCTCTCCTCTTCTCTCTTTAGAAGGTATCTCTCTCCTCTCCTCTCTCTAATTAGAAGGTATCTCTCTCCTCTTCTCTCTTTAGAAGGTATCTCTCTCCTCTCTCTCTCTTTAGAAGGTATCTCTCTCCTCTCCTCTTCTCTCTTTAGAAGGTATCTCTCTCCTCTCCTCTTCTCTCTTAGAAGGTATCTCTCTCCTCTCTCTCTCTTTAGAAGGTATCTCTCTCCTCTCTCTCTCTTTAGAAGGTATCTCTCTCCTCTTCTCTCTTTAGAAGGTATCTCTCTCCTCTTCTCTCTTTAGAAGGTATCTCTCTCCTCTTCTCTCTTTAGAAGGTATCTCTCTCCTCTTCTCTCTTTAGAAGGTATCTCTCTCCTCTTCTCTCTTTAGAAGGTATCTCTCTCCTCTCCTCTCTTTAGAAGGTATCTCTCTCCTCTTCTCTCTTTAGAAGGTATCTCTCTCCTCTCTCTCTCTTTAGAAGGTATCTCTCTCCTCTCTCTCTCTTTAGAAGGTATCTCTCTCCTCTTCTCTCTTTAGAAGGTATCTCTCTCCTCTTCTCTCTTTAGAAGGTATCTCTCTCCTCTTCTCTCTTTAGAAGGTATCTCTCTCCTCTCCTCTCTTTAGAAGGTATCTCTCTCCTCTTCTCTCTTTAGAAGGTATCTCTCTCCTCTCTCTCTCTTTAGAAGGTATCTCTCTCCTCTTCTCTCTTTAGAAGGTATCTCTCTCCTCTCTCTCTCTTTAGAAGGTATCTCTCTCCTCTTCTCTCTTTAGAAGGTATCTCTCTCCTCTCTCCTCTCTTTAGAAGGTATCTCTCTCCTCTTCTCTCTTTAGAAGGTATCTCTCTCCTCTTCTCTCTTTAGAAGGTATCTCTCTCCTCTTCTCTCTTTAGAAGGTATCTCTCTCCTCTCTCTCTCTTTAGAAGGTATCTCTCTCCTCTCCTCTCTTTAGAAGGTATCTCTCTCCTCTTCTCTCTTTAGAAGGTATCTCTCTCCTCTTCTCTCTTTAGAAGGTATCTCTCTCCTCTTCTCTCTTTAGAAGGTATCTCTCTCCCTCCTCTCTCTCTTTAGAAGGTATCTCTCTCCTCTTCTCTCTTTAGAAGGTATCTCTCTCCTCTCCTCTCTTTAGAAGGTATCTCTCTCCTCTTCTCTCTTTAGAAGGTATCTCTCTCCTCTTCTCTCTTTAGAAGGTATCTCTCTCCTCTTCTCTCTTTAGAAGGTATCTCTCTCCTCTCTCTCTCTTTAGAAGGTATCTCTCTCCTCTTCTCTCTTTAGAAGGTATCTCTCTCCTCTTCTCTCTTTAGAAGGTATCTCTCTCCTCTTCTCTCTTTAGAAGGTATCTCTCTCCTCTCTCTCTCTTTAGAAGGTATCTCTCTCCTCTTCTCTCTTTAGAAGGTATCTCTCTCCTCTTCTCTCTTTAGAAGGTATCTCTCTCCTCTTCTCTCTTTAGAAGGTATCTCTCTCCTCTTCTCTCTTTAGAAGGTATCTCTCTCCTCTTCTCTCTTTAGAAGGTATCTCTCTCCTCTCTCTCTCTTTAGAAGGTATCTCTCTCCTCTTCTCTCTTTAGAAGGTATCTCTCTCCTCTTCTCTCTTTAGAAGGTATCTCTCTCCTCTCTCTCTCTTTAGAAGGTATCTCTCTCCTCTCCTCTCTTTAGAAGGTATCTCTCTCCTCTTCTCTCTTTAGAAGGTATCTCTCTCCTCTCTCTCTCTTTAGAAGGTATCTCTCTCCTCTTCCTCTCTTTAGAAGGTATCTCTCTCCTCTTCTCTCTTTAGAAGGTATCTCTCTCCTCTTCTCTCTTTAGAAGGTATCTCTCTCCTCTCTCTCTCTTTAGAAGGTATCTCTCTCCTCTTCTCTCTTTAGAAGGTATCTCTCTCCTCTTCTCTCTTTAGAAGGTATCTCTCTCCTCTTCTCTCTTTAGAAGGTATCTCTCTCCTCTTCTCTCTTTAGAAGGTATCTCTCTCCTCTCTCTCTCTTTAGAAGGTATCTCTCTCCTCTTCTCTCTTTAGAAGGTATCTCTCTCCTCTCTCCTCTCTTTAGAAGGTATCTCTCTCCTCTTCTCTCTTTAGAAGGTATCTCTCTCCTCTTCTCTCTTTAGAAGGTATCTCTCTCCTCTCCTCTCTTTAGAAGGTATCTCTCTCCTCTTCTCTCTTTAGAAGGTATCTCTCTCCTCTCTCTCTCTTTAGAAGGTATCTCTCTCCTCTTCTCTCTTTAGAAGGTATCTCTCTCCTCTCCTCTCTTTAGAAGGTATCTCTCTCCTCTTCTCTCTTTAGAAGGTATCTCTCTCCTCTTCTCTCTTTAGAAGGTATCTCTCTCCTCTTCCTCTCTTTAGAAGGTATCTCTCTCCTCTCCTCCTCTCTTTAGAAGGTATCTCTCTCCTCTTCTCTCTTTAGAAGGTATCTCTCTCCTCTTCTCTCTTTAGAAGGTATCTCTCTCCTCTTCTCTCTTTAGAAGGTATCTCTCTCCTCTCCTCTTCTCTCTTTAGAAGGTATCTCTCTCCTCTCTCTCTCTTTAGAAGGTATCTCTCTCCTCTTCTCTCTTTAGAAGGTATCTCTCTCCTCTCTCCTCTCTTTAGAAGGTATCTCTCTCCTCTCCTCTCTTTAGAAGGTATCTCTCTCCTCTTCTCTCTTTATAAGGTATCTCTCTCCTCTTCTCTCTTTAGAAGGTATCTCTCTCCTCTTCTCTCTTTAGAAGGTATCTCTCTCCTCTCCTCTTCTCTCTTTAGAAGGTATCTCTCTCCTCTTCTCTCTTTAGAAGGTATCTCTCTCCTCTTCTCTCTTTATAAGGTATCTCTCTCCTCTTCTCTCTTTAGAAGGTATCTCTCTCCTCTTCTCTCTTTAGAAGGTATCTCTCTCCTCTCTTCTCTCTTTAGAAGGTATCTCTCTCCTCTTCTCTCTTTAGAAGGTATCTCTCTCCTCTTCTCTCTTTAGAAGGTATCTCTCTCCTCTCTCTCTCTTTAGAAGGTATCTCTCTCCTCTCCTCTCCTCTCTTTAGAAGGTATCTCTCTCCTCTTCTCTCTTTAGAAGGTATCTCTCTCCTCTTCTCTCTTTAGAAGGTATCTCTCTCCTCTTCTCTCTTTAGAAGGTATCTCTCTCCTTTCTTCTCTCTTTATAAGGTATCTCTCTCCTCTTCTCTCTTTAGAAGGTATCTCTCTCCTCTTCTCTCTTTAGAAGGTATCTCTCTCCTCTTCTCTCTTTAGAAGGTATCTCTCTCCTCTCCTTCTCTCTTTAGAAGGTATCTCTCTCCTCTTCTCTCTTTAGAAGGTATCTCTCTCCTCTCCTCTCTTTAGAAGGTATCTCTCTCCTCTTCCTCTCTTTAGAAGGTATCTCTCTCCTCTTCTCTCTTTAGAAGGTATCTCTCTCCTCTTCTCTCTTTAGAAGGTATCTCTCTCCTCTCTCTCTCTTTAGAAGGTATCTCTCTCCTCTTCTCTCTTTAGAAGGTATCTCTCTCCTCTTCTCTCTTTAGAAGGTATCTCTCTCCTCTTCTCTCTTTAGAAGGTATCTCTCTCCTCTTCTCTCTTTAGAAGGTATCTCTCTCCTCTTCTCTCTTTAGAAGGTATCTCTCTCCTCTTCTCTCTTTAGAAGGTATCTCTCTCCTCTTCTCTCTTTAGAAGGTATCTCTCTCCTCTCCTCTTCTCTCTTTAGAAGGTATCTCTCTCCTCTCCTCTCTTTAGAAGGTATCTCTCTCCTCTCCTCTCCTCTCTTTAGAAGGTATCTCTCTCCTCTTCTCTCTTTAGAAGGTATCTCTCTCCTCTCCTCTTCTCTCTTTAGAAGGTATCTCTCTCCTCTTCTCTCTTTAGAAGGTATCTCTCTCCTCTTCTCTCTTTAGAAGGTACTCTCTCCTCCTCTTCTCTCTTTAGAAGGTATCTCTCTCCTCTCCTCTTCTCTCTTTAGAAGGTATCTCTCTCCTCTCCTCTCTCTTTAGAAGGTATCTCTCTCCTCTTCTCTCTTTAGAAGGTATCTCTCTCCTCTCCTCTCTTTATAAGGTATCTCTCTCCTCTTCTCTCTTTAGAAGGTATCTCTCTCCTCTCCTCTCCTCTCTTTAGAAGGTATCTCTCTCCTCTTCTCTCTTTAGAAGGTATCTCTCTCCTCTCCTCTTCTCTCTTTATAAGGTACCTCTCTCCTCTCCTCTCTTTAGAAGGTATCTCTCTCCTCTCCTCTTCTCTTTATAAGGTATCTCTCTCCTCTCCTCTCTTTAGAAGGTATCTCTCTCCTCTCCTCTCTTTAGAAGGTATCTCTCTCCTCTCCTCTCTTTAGAAGGTATCTCTCTCCTCTTCTCTCTTTAGAAGGTATCTCTCTCCTCTCCTCTCCTCTCTTTAGAAGGTATCTCTCTCCTCTTCTCTCTTTAGAAGGTATCTCTCTCCTCTTCTCTCTTTAGAAGGTATCTCTCTCCTCTCCTCTTCTCTCTTTAGAAGGTATCTCTCTCCTCTTCTCTCTTTAGAAGGTATCTCTCTCCTCTCCTCTCTTTAGAAGGTATCTCTCTCCTCTCCTCGTTCCTGTCCTCATCTCTCTACTCCCCTCTCCTTCTCTCCTCTCTCTTGTCCTGATATTCCCATCCCCCACTCGTAATTCACTCATCTAACAGGCTTTTTAAATGCATGATAATTGGATGTTCATCTCCCATTATGTGAGATTTTATTTCTGTGTTACAGAGATGAATGGGATGTGAAACCCCCCACAGTCGTCTATTTACTACAGCAGATAACTGTTTTACAATCAATCCCTGACATCATGAAAATGGTGGTAGGCAGAGGTAGTGGTGTCTGTTATCTTTGTACATTTGCACGTCTGTTTTCCAAATTTCACCCTATTCCCTATAGTGAATTCCTTTTGATTACCTCTGCCATTTGGGACTAACCCGCTGTCTCATTAAGATGAGAAGGCAGGCGCGTTGTCAAAGCTGCTTCTGTAGATGAGAGGAATGGAGGATGAAACAAGAACCAATCCACTAGCTGCTCTCTCTGACAATTTGCAAGGGTTCTGCATCCCAAATGGCACCCTATTCCCTATATAACATAGCCCACTATGGGTCCCTGGTCAAAAGTAGTGCATTACATAGGGAATATGGTGTAATTTGGGACACAAACAGGCTTTAGGGATTGTTATTAAGAATTCTTCCAGAGGATGTGGATGATTATCAGGGTTTGGTCAGTCAGTTAGTTTTCAGAGGACATTTAACACCGCTTTCCAGGACACAGACTAATAAAAGGTTATTTCTGGACTAGAAAGCACACTCAATGGGAACATCTCCACATAATGAAATGTTTTTTAGTCAGGAACTAGGCTTAGTCGGAGACCAGGAAACCGACCCTTCAAGTGTGAATAAAATGTAAAGTGTGGATATACAGGTTGAGCTGCCTCTTCCTAAAGCCATGTCAGCGTTAAACAAAACCCATGGCAGTTTATTACAAGCTGTGAATGGATAATGAATGAATGGCTGCATCCCAAATGGAATCCTATTCCCTATAGTGCACTACAGTATGTATAGGCCCTGGTCAAAAGTAGTGCACTACATAGGGAATAGGCGTGCCATTTCTGATGCACCCACTCTTTTTTATTTGAAGAAGCTTCCAGCAGCAATCTGTTGTAACGCATAAACCAATGTTGTAATCATCTCACATCCAGAACAAAAAGGATTTGTCAGCAAATGTTTTCAACAAACCTCAAACAACAAATCAAAGCGTCCTGTCCATTTCCCTGCAGTAAACGTGTCTCCACCCACAGTGATTTACTCTTGGCGCTGGTCCTGATATTCCGTTGCTTTCGGCCATGTTGCTGATCAACGGCTGACAGGATAAACACACGGCTGTTTGTTTAGTTTGGACTTTTCATGGCCGTTTTCAAACCGCTTTAGAACAGTGATAAAATGGTGCAACAATAAGGCTTTACAATCTGTCTCCGTCTTGATTGCAGTTCAGCAGCTGCCTGATTTCTGGAGCGACTACAGAGGAGAGAAAAGGGCCTTCAGACAGTGTAATTATGGTTTTATTTATCACACACACACACACACACACACACACACACACACACACACACACACACACACACACACACACACTCTCAAACCCACACACACACACACACACACACACACCTCTCACCCCCCCCCCCACCCACACACACACACACACTCTCACACCCACACACTCTCAAACCCATACACACACACACACTCTCAAACCCATACACACACACACACTCTCAAACCCACACTCACACTCTCACACACTTCTGCCCCCTAGCTTTCCCTCTGATGACTTTATAATGGTTAATAAGATTAGTGTAAGGGAAAAGCAATAGGCTGATGGGTTGCAGGTGTTAGTCTCTGCTGAATGATTACATTTCCACTGAGGGCTGACGTAGTGAAACAGGTACAGTATATGAATGTAATTATGAACGGTGTGTTGAGTTAAAGACAGTTGTAACCAGTATATTACAACACTAATGTGTCTGAGAAATATGACAGGTAGAAAGAAACAGAAGAGTTGGGCCTTTGTAAACTACACAACATGTAGTGCACTACTTCTGATCAGACCCCCATAGGCTCTGGTAGTGCACAACATTGGGAATAGGGTACCATTTGGGACGCAACCCCAGATGAACCTTTGAAGTGGAGTTAAAGCATGTTGCCCAACGACAAACAGAGAGCTCATTGTCTGAGCCCTGTAGGCTGCAGCTCGCATGTAAACCAGGACAGCACAGTATTCACAGAATGCAAAACATGCAACATACAGAGAATGGGTAGAAATACCAGTCTGTACATGGAAACTCCATGTTAGAGATACGTGCCCCCAAATGATACCCTATAGTACAGTATACCCTATTCCCTATATAGTACAGTATACCCTATACCCTATATAGTACAGTATACCCTATTCCCTATATAGTACAGTATACCCTATACCCTATATAGTACAGTATACCCTATTCCCTATATAGTACAGTATACCCTATTCCCTATATAGTACAGTATACCCTATACCCTATATAGTACAGTATACCCTATTCCCTATATAGTACAGTATACCCTATTCCCTATATAGTACAGTATACCCTATACCCTATATAGTACAGTATACCCTATTCCCTATATAGTGCAGTATACCCTATTCCCTATAGTACAGTATACCCTATTCCCTATATAGTACAGTATACCCTATACCATATACAGTACAGTATACCCTATTCCCTATATAGTACAGTATACCCTATACCATATACAGTACAGTATACCCTATTCCCTATATAGTACAGTATACCCTATACCATATACAGTACAGTATACCCTATTCCCTATATAGTACAGTATACCCTATTCCCTATATAGTACAGTATACCCTATACCCTATATAGTACAGTATACCCTATACAATATATAGTACAGTATACCCTATTCCCTATATAGTGCAGTATACCCTATACCCTATATAGTACAGTATACCCTATTCCCTATATAGTGCAGTATACCCTATACCCTATATAGTACAGTATACCCTATTCCCTAAATAGTACAGTATACCCTGGTCCCTATATAGTACAGTATACCATATTCCCTATATAGTACAGTATACTCTATTCCCTATATAATACAGTATACCCTATTCCCTATATAGTACAGTATACCCTATTCCCTATATAGTACAGTATACCCTAGTCCCTATAGTACAGTATACCCTATTCCCTATATAGTGCAGTATATCCTATTCCCCGTATAGTGCAGTATACCCTATTCCCTATATAGTACAGTATACCCTATTCCCTATATAGTACAGTATACCATATTCCCTACAGTGCAGTATACCCTATTCCCTATATAGTACAGTGTACCCTATTCCCTATAGTACAGTATACCCTAGTCCCTATATAGTACAGTATACCCTATTCCCTGTATAGTGCAGTATACCCTATTCCCTATAGTACAGTATACCCTATTCCCTATATAGTACAGTATACCCTATACCCTATACAGTACAGTATACCCTATTCCCTATATAGTACAGTATACCCTATACAATATATAGTACAGTATACCCTATTCCCTATATAGTACAGTATACTCTATTCCCTATATAGTGCAGTATACCCTATTCCCTATATAGTACATTATACCATATTCCCTATACTACAGTATACCCTATTCCCTATATAGTACAGTATACCCTTTTCCCTATAGTACAGTATACCCTATATACAGTGAGGGAAAAAACGTATTTGCTCCCCTGCTGATTTTGTGCGTTTGCCCACTGACAAAGAAATGATCAGTCTATAATTTTAATGGTAGGTTTATTTGAACAGTGAGAGACAGAATAACAACAAAACAATCCAGAAAAACGCATGTCAAAAATGTTATAAATTGATTTGCATTTTAATGAGGGAAATAAGTATTTGACCCCTCTGCAAAACATGACTTAGTACTTGGTGGCAAAACCCTTGTTGGCAATCACAGAGGTCAGACGTTTCTTGTAGTTAGGCTACAGGTTTGCAAACATCTCAGGAGGGATTTTGTCCCACTGCTCTTTGCAGATCTTCTCCAAGTCATTAAGGTTTCGAGGCTGACGTTTGGCAACTCGAACCTTCAGCTCCCTCCTCAGATTTTCTATGGGATTAAGGTCTGGAGACTGGCTAGGCCACTCCAGGACCTTAATGTGCTTCTTCTTGAGCCACTCCTTTGTTGCCTTGGCTGTGTACTTTGGGTCATTGTCATGCTGGAATACCCATCCACGACCCATTTTCAATGTCCTGGCTGAGGGAAGGAGGTTCTCACCCAAGATTTGACGGTACATGGCCCCGTCCATCGTCCCTTTGATGCGGTGAAGTTGTCCTGTCCCCTTAGCAGAAAAACACCCCCAAAGCATAATGTTTCCACCTCCATGTTTGACGGTGGAGATGGTGTTCTTAGGGTCATAGGCAGCATTCCTCCTCCTCCAAACACGGCGAGTTGAGTTGATGCCAAAGAGCTCCATTTTGGTCTTATCTGACCACAACACTTTCACCCAGTTGTCCTCTGAATCATTCAGATGTTCATTGGCAAACTTCAGACGGGCATGTATATGTGCTTTCTTGAGCAGGGGGACCTTGCAGGCGCTGCAGGATTTCAGTCTTTCACGGCGTAGTGTGTTACCAATTGTTTTCTTGGTGACTATGGTCCCAGCTGCCTTGAGATCATTGACAAGGTCCTCCCGTGTAGTTCTGGGCTGATTCCTCACCGTTCTCATGATCATTGCAACTCCACGAGGTGAGATCTTGCATGGAGCCCCAGGCCGAGGGAGATTGACAGTTCTTTTGTGTTTCTTCCATTTGCGAATAATCGCACCAACTGTTGCCACCTTCTCACCAAGCTGCTTGGCGATGGTCTTGTAGCCCATTCCAGCCTTGTGTAGGTCTACAATCTTGTCCCTGACATCCTTGGAGAGCTCTTTGGTCTTGGCCATGGTGGAGAGTTTGGAATCTGATTGATTGATGGCTTCTGTGGACAGGTGTCTTTTTTACAGGTAACAAACTGAGATTAGGAGCACTCCGTTTAAGTGTGCTCCTAATCTCAGCTCGTTACCTGTATAAAAGACACTTGGGAGCCAGAAATCTTTCTGACTGAGAGGGGGTCAAATACTTATTTCCCTCATTAAAATGCAAATCAATTTATAACATTTTTGACATGCGTTTTTCTGGATTGTTTTGTTGTTATTCTGTCTCTCATTGTTCAAATAAACCTACCATTAAAATTATAGACTGATCATTTCTTTGTCAGTGGGCAAACGTACAAAATCAGCAGGGGATCAAATACTTTTTTCCCCTCACTGTAGTACAGTATACCCTATTCCCTATATAGGACAGTATACCCTATTCCCTGTAGTGCACTATACCCTATTTCCTATAGTATAGTATATTCCTGGAATAGGGTGCCATTAGGAAAGCAGCAGAGGTAACAAGGTATCCAGACTGGTGGTCAGTTATGATCAGTTATCAGTGAGCTGTACAACAGGAAGTTACTACAGTATTGTTATGATCAGTTATCAGTGAGCTGTACAACAGGAAGTGATATTGTTCTACTGTACCAATCAGAAAGGTTTGTGTTCAAATGGTCAGTAGTTGGTTTAATTGGAATTGTCCTTGTTGAATTTCTGCAGGGAACACAAAGCTATGGCCAGATATTAATAAAGGTAAATAGCTGTTAGATATCAGTTACAGAGCAAACAGGACTTTAAAGTTCATTACAGGGTTGGAGGACAGGAGAACTGGGCTATTGCGCCACCCAGTGGTTGAACATCACAGGGCATTGGGTTCTAGAAGACACATTAACCCCCTTCACACTTAAAAGGGGAATTTCACCCTGGGGGAATCTGGGCTTGTTTTCATCAGGAGGAAGGCAGGTCTGGGCTAATTCAGAAACAGAGGGTTATATTCATTAGTGCACCAAAGCAAACCGTTTTGCAACAGAATCCTTGACATCACATTGTAGATTAGAGCACTTGGAATAAGGCTTCCGTTGCAAAAGGTTTTGCTACAGTGTGCACTAATGAATATGACCTGTTAGCCAATCATGATGAAATCACATGTTTATCATGTGGGCAGTGTATTTGACAAACTCAAAATGAGTCAAAGGGTGTTTTAAAGAGTTGAATAAGCCAATGTTTTATATATAAATAAACAGGGTCAGTTATGAACATGTGTATCCTGAGTTTGAATGAAAAGACCATATGATGGCAGCATACAATACATGGAACATCCTTGAGTATCAAAAAAAACATCCAGGGATTTAGAAATTAAATCAGAATTTGTACATTTCCATTGAAGCTCTCCTATTTGGGGCATTTGCATTCATTTACAATAGCAGAAAGTCTAAGTTTCAATAGGTGCTATTAGAAACATAGGAAACAGCATGCTCACATAGAAAACATCAGACAAGCAGACAGAGTAATGAATACATGTGCTGTAAACAACATATGGGGCGTCTCCCATATCGCACCCTATTCCCTCATATAGTGCACTACGCTTGACCATAGCCCTATGGGCCCCAGTCCGAAGTAGTGCAATGCATAGGGAACTGGGTGCCATTCGGGACACGCTCTCTTGGGTTAGGAAATGAAAGCCGTATAGTCACACGTATCAAGAGAGGACTGCATCTCAAGCTTAATACTGTTGCTTTTTAAAATGTGCTGAGAATGCACCTAATGTTGATGACGCTAGGCAGTAGCAACACAGACTTCAGGAAGTCTCCACAGAACATGACTGACTGCTTCATGGCTGCCATCTTTAATATAGTACTCTAATGGTAAAATGGCTTTCCTTTCACACACTGTCTGTGAGAAAACTAAATTGGTTTGGTCAACGTTGAGTGGTTAGAAAAATATGATTATAAATGTATATTGTTTAACCAGGAAATAAAATGTACATGAAAAGCCAGAAGAGACAGTTTCAATCAACCGTTGGGTAAAACAGGTCCAGACTGTCTGAGACAAGTCCCAAATGGTACTCTATTCCATATTTAGCGCACTACTTTTGACCAGATCCCTACAGACACTATAAAGGGTATAGGGTGCTATTTGAGACAGCGCCACTGTAGATCACAGACAGTTGACCAGGTTGTGCCTCTCCTCTATCTGTTTGTCCACTGCTAGGTCCATGGCCTCCAGGAACCTCTCCAGGGACACTGTCGGGGTCTGGTAACAAGGAATCATAGACAAGTCAGATTGGTGTTGCATAGGAACGCAATGACTAGCACTCTTTCCATATGAAAATACTACCGTTTATTTTAGATAAAAATATCTTCCCATTGAATTAATGTTTAAAATAAAAAAAAATTTAAAACTGTTTGCATTCTCCGTGAAACATTTGAAAACGTCTACAAACCTTCACAAAAAGAGCATGGGCCAAAAAGGGTAGTTTCCTCAGCGCTCTTCCACTGAAACCCTTACTCTTTCTGGAAAAGTCAACAACAGAAATAAGCCTAAAACATCATTCAATTCTACTCTGATACAATCCAATGCACACACACACTTCTCAAGGGAAGTAGCTCGGTGGCAGGTCTGAGATGAACGGCAGAGCTACGGAGGACTGGGACTCACATGGCGATGTTCCTGAGAACCAGGCTGAGCTCTGACACCTTGCTCTCCCTGAAGCCCATGGTCTCCAGCTCAAACATGGTCAGCAGTGGCTGTCTGGGGTACACGATCTGGCACTAGACACAACGTAGAAAAAGGAAAAATAACACACATGATTTTTACCTCTGCGTATTTATTGAGGTTGATGTTTCGGTACAACACCTTTGTGAAGACCCTGGTACTGAACACAATCATGTCAGTTAAAGAACACCTCAGTAACTTTGGTCAGAAGAACTGTATCCTACGGTAGAAACTCAAAAGATACCAACCCCACAGTTACAGACAGACACATTTCAAAGTTACAGACAACTCAGTGTTCCAAATGACCTCCATTCCCAAAGAGGTCCTACTGTATTCATTAAATACACATGTTGGTGTGTTTTTACCTTCATGAGTTCCTCCAGGCAGGACAGAGATGTTGGTGTGTTTTTACCTTCATGAGTTCCTCCAGGCAGGACAGAGATGTTGGTGTGTTTTTACCTTCATGAGTTCCTCCAGGCAGGACAGGTAGATGTTGGTGTGTTTTTACCTTCATGAGTTCCTCCAGGCAGGACAGACAGACGTTGGTGTGTTTTTACCTTCATGAGTTCCTCCAGGCAGGACAGGTAGATGTTGGTGTGTTTTTACCTTCATGAGTTCCTCCAGGCAGGACAGAGAGATGTTGGTGTGTTTTTACCTTCATGAGTTCCTCCAGGCAGGACAGGTAGATGTTGGTGTGTTTTTACCTTCATGAGTTCCTCCAGGCAGGACAGAGATGTTGGTGTGTTTTTACCTTCATGAGTTCCTCCAGGCATGACAGAGATGTTGGTGTGTTTTTACCTTCATGAGTTCCTCCAGGCAGGACAGAGAGATGTTGGTGTGTTTTTACCTTCATGAGTTCCTCCAGGCAGGACAGGTAGATGTTGGTGTGTTTTTACCTTCATGAGTTCCTCCAGGCAGGACAGAGATGTTGGTGTGTTTTTACCTTCATGAGTTCCTCCAGGCAGGACAGAGATGTTGGTGTGTTTTTACCTTCATGAGTTCCTCCAGGCAGGACAGGTAGATGTTGGTGTGTTTTTACCTTCATGAGTTCCTCCAGGCAGGACAGAGAGATGTTGGTGTGTTTTTACCTTCATGAGTTCCTCCAGGCAGGACAGACAGACGTTGGTGTGTTTTTACCTTCATGAGTTCCTCCAGGCAGGACAGAGATGTTGGTGTGTTTTTACCTTCATGAGTTCCTCCAGGCAGGACAGAGATGTTGGTGTGTTTTTACCTTCATGAGTTCCTCCAGGCAGGACAGAGATGTTGGTGTGTTTTTACCTTCATGAGTTCCTCCAGGCAGGACAGATAGATGTTGGTGTGTTTTTACCTTCATGAGTTCCTCCAGGCAGGACAGGTAGATGTTGAAGATGCCCTCTACAGATGGAGGGCCAATGTACTGCTTGATGTCAGCTCTGTCCACAAATGCCAGGTCTATCTTCTCTGTCACGTTGGAGGTGGTCAGGATCACAACATTAGAATGCCTGGGATATACAGGAAGATCAGCTGGGCTAAACCACATACACACCAACACACTGGAGGACGGAGGATGAAGTGGTAGAATTCCACAGCCGCTTGTAGAGAACATGTATGTATCCCAAATGGCCCCCTATTCCCTATATAGTGCACTACTTTTGACCAAGGCCCATAGGGCTAATGGCCCCCTATTCCCTACATAGTGCTCTACTTTTGACCAGTAATAGGAAGTCATGTTAAACAGTGCTTTCATGAGTTGTTGCCTCTGAATCTATGGGGCTTAATGTGTGACCCACCACAGCAGATGAACTGAACATGTCTGACTGACCGCTTGATCTGGTCCAGCTGTGTGAGGACAGAGTTGACCACTCGGATGGCGTCTGAGGGTTCCGTTCCGGCCTGGGAAGCGTTCCGCGCTGCCGTCAGACTCTCCACCTGGTCATCAAACAACACAGAGTTACTCTGGGCCCCGCAGTTACATTTGTAGGCTTTAACTGGGCCCCGCAGTCACATTTGTAGGCTTTAACTGGGCCCCGCAGTCACATTTGTAGGCTTTAACTTCCTGCAGTCACATTTGTAGGCTTTAACTTCCTGCAGTCACATTTGTAGGCTTTAACTGGGTCCCGCAGTCACATTTGTAGGCTTTAACTTCCTGCAGTCACATTTGTAGGCTTTAACTGGGTCCCGCAGTCACATTTGTAGGCTTTAACTGGGTCCCGCAGTCACATTTGTAGGCTTTAACTTCCTGCAGTCACATTTGTAGGCTTTAACTGGGCCCCTGAGTCACATTTGTAGGCTTTAACTGGGCCCCGCAGTCACATTTGTAGGCTTTAACTGGGCCCCGCAGTCACATTTGTAGGCTTTAACTGGGCCCCGCAGTCACATTTGTAGGCTTTAACTGGGCCCCTGAGTCACATTTGTAGGCTTTAACTGGGCCCCTGAGTCACATTTGTAGGCTTTAACTGGGCCCCGCAGTTACATTTGTAGGCTTTAACTGGGCCCCGCAGTTACATTTGTAGGAGTTAACTCCTACAACTGCAGGGCCCAGTTAAGTGGGCCTTCAGTTGTAGGAGTTAACTGGGGCCTGGAGTTGTTCCTGACCAGGAAAAGCTCTGGACCACTGTTGTAGGCTATTCATGCTTTACCTCATCGATGAGAACAAACACCAGAGCCTGCTTGTCATCTATCAGCTCTTGGATCTTCTGGAACATCTTAGTGACCAGTTTACCACTCTGGAAGAAAGACGCATGACCTGTTTACAGTCAAACAATACCAATAATCATTTATTCCAGTAAATTCAATAAGACGAGAAGAGGGAAGAGCCAACTGTACCTCAGAGAACCACTTGGAGAACAAACTGTGGCTGTTGATCTCAACAAACTGCCCATAAGAGTACCTGCAGGAAGAATAGGACAGGAAGTTGAAGTTAAAGTTTATAGAACCCACATGGACGTCATAAGACACTAAAATACATGGATATTGCATTGATTAATAGAGAACAAAACATTGAAGTTAAAATACAAGGTAAAACCAGGACAATATGTACATTTACGTTGGGGAAAACAGAAAGTGGTGGAGGTGGTGAAAAACATTCCACAACAAGATTCTGCCAAAGCCCTTTCCTCAGAGTGAGAGCTCTCTCTTACCGGTTTGATAGTCTGATTGACAGCTTCTGGGCCAGAGCTTTACACAAAGACGTCTTCCCTGTGCCCGGGGGTCCTAATGTGGCCACAAATATACACACACAATCTAAATCATATCGCTTTTTACAGATATCACATGTATGTGCATTACAGTTGACACATCCATATTTGAGGCATATTATATACAGCATATTGAGGATTGGAATAATCATAGGATATTATACATTAATATCAAAGTTACTACTATATTTTATTATCGTATTATATCATAATATCATATATATTATTATATTCATGTGTGAAGTTAACAAGATCCTGTTACCATGAAGCAGGACAACTCGGTTCCATGAGATCAGGTTGCTGTCCACGTTTTTGTCAGAGAAGTAAATTGTGGTTGAGACGTAATCCAAGAGCTAGAGGGGAAAAGAGGAAGACAACAGGATGGAGTTCAAATAATTCAATCAATGTAGTACCACTGGCATCTATCTATAACACTCTGTTAATAACACAAGGTTATTAAGGTTGATTCCCAAATGAAGCCGTATGCCTTATGTAGTGCACTACTTTTGACCAGAGCCCTATGGGGCCGGAGGGTAGCATTTGGAACGTATCCTAAATGTTTCTTACTTGTGTTTTGACC
Source organism: Salmo salar (assembly GCF_965601325.2). Lineage (NCBI taxonomy): Eukaryota > Metazoa > Chordata > Actinopteri > Salmoniformes > Salmonidae > Salmo > Salmo salar. The sequence continues at coordinate 87,939,326 of NC_138295.1, forward strand.
CCGCTCTCATACACCAGACTCTCCCAGATGCCATGGAACTCAGCTGAAAAACACACACATGGGAGTAATTATGTATATAAATCTTTTTTTGAAGAAAACGTCACCCTGGCAACCATAGAACTACATATAGAACAGTGAATTAGTAGAATCTCTGTTAACATGGGCCCGCCCACCGGCTGGTAAGAGCCAGTGATTGGCTGCAGAGAGCTCCTCCTCCTCCAGGTTCAGAGTGCTGGGCCCGTCATCATTCAGGGTGAAGATGTGGATGGACAGACTGCAGCTCTTCAGATCTATGGGCTGCAGGAGGAAAACAACCCAAACATCAGACATGTGTCTTATAGTACACTACTGCTTTTTACCAGGGCCCACAGGGCTCAGGTCTAAAGTAGTGCACTAGATAAGGAATAGGGTGACATTTGAGACTCATCCGGGTGGGTATAGTTTGTGGAACGTTCCAACAGGAATCTGTTCCAAAAACTTTGTAAAGTACAAGGTTGCCAACAAACAACACATACAAAGTAGCATGATCAATTCACCTAGCTAACTAGCTGCCGAATAGGCATCAACCTACCACTTAGCGTATTCTTGATGTTTGTCCATAGGTTACCAGTGAGGACAGACATTTTTCAGAATAAATGTGGTGAGTGAAAAACTTAATGAAATAGCCCACTCCCTACCAGGTATCTTATTCTGCCTCTATACAACTTTATATGCGTTGTTTGTTGGCAACCTTGTTACTTACAACGTTTTTGGAACAGATTGCTGTTGGAACGTTCCACAAATTATACCACCCGACTCATCCCATGTTGCATTAACATACAGCTGAAAATGTATTATTAATGTGCCACTAAGACATACTATATGTTCTAGTGAGTTCCTACAGGACATTATCTAAGCAGCTAGAGAGAGAGGGAAGAGTAAGAACAACAGTACATGAGGGCAGGCTGTCACAGTACTTCACTTTTCTCTCAGCATCCACTATGGCCACTGATTGGACGTGTTTGATAAGGAAGTCCTCGTCAAACTCTGTCCACCTGTAAGCCCCGAACACCATGCGATGACGGTTCAGCAGGGTCAAGACGTGCATCTTCACGTCAGACCTCTTCGCAGTGCTGTAGTCAGTGTAATACGCATAGAGAGAGACAGAGGAGAGAGAGAGAGAGAGACAGAGGAGAGAGAGACAGAGGAGAGAGAGAGAGGCAAAGAACGACAGAGAGCAGTGTTGTTAGGGACAAGGAGAAAGGAATGGAAGCATGTCATGAATACAACTTTGAAAAGACTAACATGCTGGGGTAAATCATTACATAACGGACAGTGTCCCAAAAGGCAGCCATATTCCCTATATAGTGCACTACTCTTGACAAGGGCTGACAGGGCCCACTATTTAGGGAGGGCCCTTTTCAAAAGTAGTGCACTTTACAGGGAACAGGGTGCCATTTGGGACACTTTACTTCCCTAGTACTGTAATACCAGTTCAGTGTGAATAGAGCTTTTGAAGATACACTAGCTAGTTAGAACCTGGTAGATTTGACGTGAACCTCCACATGGATGTTGTTCATGTCGTTGGGGTTCTGCTTCAGATCCCCTACCTCCATTCTGTCGCCCTCCATACCTTCAGAGATTAAAATGTATGTCAAAATTAAATCATTTTCGGGTGGAAATACAATAACTCCTTGCTCAGTCTAATGTAATGTCTCGGCAGCAGTACACATGACATGTTGACATCACCAACATGCATAAGAAGTACTTATCAACTATCTGCCTTTAGAACTTACAACAAAATAAGTATAATTAGCTAGCTAGTATGACAACAACACATTCAATGCAAAGCATCAAGCTCACAGCATTTAGCTACCTAGCTAATGTTCGCTAGCTACACGGACGTTACTAGTTAAAGTCGCAGAGTGACACGCTTTATTCTGTTGCTAGATCTCACTAGCAAGTGATGTTACTAGTGTTACGTGTGTAATACAGCTATTGCGATTCGTCATTTATTTTGTTAAGCTTTCATTCAAGAAGTTTACACAAAATTGCTTACCTTAGTTTTGGTACGGAATGGACTGAACGTCACTCGAATTTAGCGCGCAGTTTTGTTGAACCTGAAGTAGATGAGTTGTTGTGGGAAATGTACTTCCGGGTTATCGGGGTATGGATCGCATTTTAATGCAAACAATTATTAGATACAGATACCTAATTACCAGACGCTTTCGCTTAATTTAAACACAACAAACATGGGGAAGAAGCATAAAAAGCACAAGCCGGAGTGGAGAACAGTTGATGGTAAGTGAGCAAAGAAAACAATTCAAAGCCTGGCTTTGTCCCTTTTTGCTAGCCTAGCTAGCTAGCTAGCAGTTAACGTTATCCTACTTACTGGCCTGCTGACTGAATCGTCCTGCAGTGCTAGTGTTAACTTACTATTCCTCAACTTCTGTTGTAGCTTATTATTCCTCAACTTCTGTTGCTTGCTGCCATAAGCATTACCAATAACTATTATGACGGATGTGTATCAGGTCTTATCAAGATTGAGTATGCATAATATTGGCATTTACGCCAGCTAGCCAGTTTATCCTGTCGTAGTGGTAGCATTGCACTGCAGATAGATATCTGTGATGGGTAGCAAATGTTTATCATCACTTATTACACAGTAACACACACCACATCTTCTGCTAGGATGATGACACATCATGCTTGTTGATCTTGCACTGGGTATGACCCATCACTCAGCTAAATGTGGTCTCTGTTTTCAGACTGTGAGGACAAGCCTTTTGAGAAGCAGCTGAAGCTGGTGCTCAAAGTGGGAGGAAGTGAGATCACAGAACTCTCAGGCTCCGGCCATGACTCCAGTTACTACGACGACAGGTCAGACCATGAACGAGAGCGCCACAAGGACAAAAAGAAGAAGAAGAAGAAAAAGTCTGAGAAGGAGAAAGACAAACACGTAGATGATGAGGAGAGGAGAAGACGGAAGGTGAGTATGAGGGGAACAAGGGTCTGGCCCAAATGGCACCCTATTCCCTATATAGTGCACTCCTTTTAGCCAGACCCAAATGAGCCTTGGTAAGAAGGTGGGCACACTATAAAGCGAATATGGTGCAACTTGGGAGTTAACCTTTCATATAAAGCATACCATATAACATGACGTTAGGTCGTGAGCTAGGTCGTTATTTAATTACAAAAAAACAATAATCAATCAATGAATGTGTAATCTTTGACAGGAGGAGAAGAGGAAGAAGAGAGAGCGGGAGCAGAATGAATCAGAGGCTGCTACTGCCTCTGCCTGTGGTGTAGGCCTGCCCAGTGTTGTGCCCAGTCACACTGGTGTGGCAGTCGAGCCTTTCATGCTGCCAAAGATACCAAACATTGGTATTAGTTTTGAGGTGAGACACGTTTTTGGGGTTTCAAGTTTTATTAGTCGTAAGTACAGGATACACATGGTATACAGCATCCTATGAAATGCTTACTTGCAGCAAGCTTACTTGATCCCTAGAGCCTATAATGTTTTCCTGGAGATCACATAGTCTGGAAACCTCCAGGTCCTACAGGAGATAGTGGAACTGGAGACCTCCTGGTCCCATAGGAGATAGTGAAGTAAATAATACAGTGTTTGGCAACACTGTACATTACTGCCTTTGCTACAGTCAAGCATGTATTCTAATTACTCATTCATACACTGTACTTGCAGCAGTAACACTAACCCTAACCATAATAGATAGATCACAGGGCCATCTCCAGTAGTTTAATGAGGTCTGTCTCAGCAGCAGCAGCAGCAGCAGGAGGAGAAGAAGAGGAAGAGGGAGAGGTCTGAGATGGAGCCAGAGGTGATGGACCACTTTCACCCCAACATCAAGGTAGAGGTGGAGCAACAAGGAGACCGGCCTGTCAGGGCTTGCAGGACAGCCCCGGGTAATAATCTAGCTGTTCTCTTGTGTTGTTATGTTATTACACATGTTATTACTGATTATAAGCTGAGTGGTTCCAGCCCTGAATGCTGATTGGCTGACAGCTGTGGTATATCAGACTGTATACCACGGGTATGACAAAAACATTTTTTTTTACTGCTCTAATTCCGTTGCTAACCAGTTTGTAATAGCAATAAGGCACCTCAGGGGTTTGTTACCACGGCTAAGGGCTGTATCCAGGCACTCCACATTGTGTCATGTGTAAGAACAGCCCTTAGCCGTGGTACATTGGTCTTATACCACACCCCCTCTGGCCTTATTGCTTAATCATAACATACATTGTACACCCATAGTAATCTGAGGTGTTAAAGGCTAATGTAAAACAGGTTGTGATTGTATGTTTGTCTCTTCCCTCAGAGAGTGAGTGCACCCCTCGACAGCAGCTCCTGGAACACTTCCTGCGCCAGCTTCAGAGGTAAGGCTCTCTGACAACATTGGCCACGTTTACATGAACACCAATATCCCGTTATTATTCGGAATGCTCAAGTATTCTGTTTTTGAGTTGACACGTATAAACATATCAGTTTGTATCCTGGTTATGAAAAACCAGGATAAGATGCCTGGGATATGCTGATCTTAGACGGGATACTGTGGCATGTCAACATCTCATCCCGTTTACTGTTGTTTTTCACATTCTGTGCTGTCAGTTTCACATATCATGAGTGTTGTTTTTCATGTTCTGTGCTGTCAGGCTCAGTTTCACATATCATGAGTGTTGTTTTTCATGTTCTGTGCTGTCAGGCTCAGTTTCACATATCATGAGTGTTGTTTTTCATGTTCTGTGCTGTCAGGCTCAGTTTCACATATCATGAGTGTTGTTTTTCATGTTCTGTGCTGTCAGGCTCAGTTTCACATATCATGAGTGTTGTTTTTCATGTTCTGTGCTGTCAGGCTCAGTTTCACATATCATGAGTGTTGTTTTTCATGTTCTGTGCTGTCAGGCTCAGTTTCACATATCATGAGTGTTGTTTTTCATGTTCTGTGCTGTCAGGCTCAGTTTCACATATCATGAGTGTTGTTTTTCATGTTCTGTGCTGTCAGGCTCAGTTTCACATATCATGAGTGTTGTGTGATGATGTTTTCATAAAACAATTCACTTCAGAATGTAGGCTACCTGTGCAGTTCCATCCACCATAATAAATCATTTAGCTGTACTCCATACTGGACCATGTAGCCTACTGGCTACTTTCACCCCCAATTTAGACAAGTTTCTGCTTATAATTTCCGACATTTGGTAGGCCATATTATAATTTCCTACATTTTGGTAGGCCATATTATAATTTCCGACAATTGGTAGACCATATTATCATTTCCTACATTTTGGTAGGCCATATTATCATTTCCTACATTTTGGTAGGCCATATTATCATTTCCTACATTTTGGTAGGCCATATTATAATTTCCTACATTTTGGTAGGCCATATTATAATTTCCTACATTTTTGTAGGCCATATTATAATTTCCTACATTTTGGTAGGCCATATTATAATTTCCTACATTTTGGTAGGCCATTTGTCAACTATAGTTAGATACATGCAGCTTGTTTTCTGTCATGTCTTGTTTCCCCAGGAGACTAAATAAAGTAGGGCTCACCAGAATGTCTTACACTGATAGAAGGAATGCATCAGTAATCTAGTTAACACCGGTAACATTGTCTGTTTCGTTTTAGTTCTGCATTTAGGGACCAGGGAGAAAACGCAATAACACCAAAACACTGGAAAGATTGGTTCTGTGCAAAATGTCCAAATGTCATCCGTTTGACCGGTTTTAAGGAAATGAAAAGCTGAGAAAACCATGAAACATTGCTTATAAGTCTTCCATCTGATTCAGAGGGGTTGGGTTAAATGTAAAAGACACATTTCAGTTGAATGCATTCAGTTGTACAACTGACTAGGTCTCCCTCTTTCCCTTTCATCTTAGGTGCTTATTTTAGGTGGTTGAAGTACTGTCTGCTTGCATAACCGTGTCAAATATTACACGCCCAGTCACATTTTCTCAAGAGATGCTGAAAGAATTCAATCATATTTCTCCACTCTTGTTCCCGAGACAAAATTAGCATTTGTTTTATAATTTTACTTTAAGAAATGCGTAATTCTGCAGGAGTTAATATTATATTACTCTACATATGAGAAGTTATAAGCCTACAGTCAGTGTCCAGATTTCAGTTACTATTCCATTTAACCCATATGAATTTAAATGAGGATTATTCTGTTTATTCATGGCCACAGTGATACTCGTGAGCGAGATATCAAAGGTGCATGTAAACAGCTTTCCCCGAATAAGACCTTAAGTGGGATATGAGCTACTATTCGGAATACTGTGCGCATGTAAATGTGTTCAGTGACAGATCCACAAACATCTCTGGATTATGCCTGTTGGTGACATGAAAGTCAGTTCAGTCGGTACTAAGAATTCTGTTTGTCTTGTCTTTCCAGGAAGGATGCCCATGGCTTCTTCACTTTCCCAGTGACAGACGCCATCGCTCCAGGTTACTCTGTGATAATCAAACACCCCATGGATTTCAGCACCATGAACGACAAGATCACAGACAACGAGTACAAAACCGTCACAGAGTTCAAGGTGAGGTGATGCTACAAGCGACCACATGGCGATCTGTCCATCACAGATCACAGGAACTGTCATGATTAGAATTTTGAGATGTACCTCAATACGTCTTTCAGTGATTCCTCACCTCTTTCTCAACTGTATTGGAGGAGAAGGTCCAACGTGCCTCCCCTTGAGCATTTTGACAAGGTGACAAGGATAGAAGATACAGGAATCAGGGAAAGATGAATTGTGAAAGAGCCTTGGTATCATCACGTTGATATAACTTGTGGAAAGGAATGTGTGTGCTGTACATAATGGTCACATTCATAACATTGATCGTATTTTCAAAGGAGGATATTTATTTGCTTCAATGAAACAAATATTTGTGTTGAAGTATTTGTATGAGTTTTGTATTTGTAAGTGAGTGACGGAGAGCTTGTTGTTGTAAAGCGGTTGCTTCCTCTGTTGCAGGCGGACTTCAAGCTGATGTGTGATAATGCCATGGTGTATAACCGTCCAGAGACCGTTTACTACAAGGCTGCCAAGAAACTGCTGCACACTGGCTTCAAGATGATGAGCAAAGTAATGAGTAGTGTCTCTACAAGGAGAGGATAGAGGTGTCATTGTCAGTGTATGACTTATTGTGCATGTTGATGTTCATAACCCATCCATTTCATGTATTTCCCTTTCCTGTGACAGATGCTGGTGGAGTCCTGTTTCCCCTTGTCTTGTCCTTTTCTGTTCTCTCTATGTCATTACACATGTTGGTCATTCTTCTTCCTCTCTGGCTTTGTGAAACAGATTTGCCTCTGTGTGGTTTTACTTCAAACAGACACACCACACTGTAACGTCCTTGTATATTTCTGGAGCATTCAGGAGACTGTAGAACAACTAAGCAGATAGAAGGCAGACGTGTGACTCAAGATGTTTGATCAATGTTTTCCCTCCTAACAATCATCACCATTGCAGTTAGACTCACCACCCCCATCCCACCAGCCATCCCATTCCACCACCATCCCACCAGCCATCCCATCCTGACATCCCATTCCACCACCATCCCACCAGCCATCCCATCCTGACATCCCACCAGCCATCCCATCCTGACATCCCATTCCACCACCATCCCACCAGCCATCCCATCCTGACATCCCACCAGCCATCCCATCCTGACATCCCATTCCACCACCATCCCACCAGCCATCCCACCAGCCAATCCTATCCCACCAGACAATTCCATCCCACCACCATCCTCTCCTTCCAACCCACCAGCCATCCCATCATGCCATCCCATCCTGACATCCCATCCCACCAGCCATCCCACAACCATCCTACCTTGCCATCCCACCAGCCATTCCATCTCACCAGCCATCCCATCCTGAAATACCATCCCACCAACCATCCCACCAGCCAATCCCATCCCACCAGACAATCCCATCCTGCCATCCCATCCCACCAGTCATCCTACCAGCCATCCCATCCTGCCATCTCATCCTGCCATCCCACCAGACAATCCCATCCACCAGCCATCCCATCCCACCAGCCATCCTATCACTCTCTGGCTGAGTTGTGGCAGATGGAGTATAAAGCAATTCCTTTTGGTTCTCTTTCTCTCCCTGTGGTTCTCTTTCTGTGGTTCTCTCTCTCTCTGGCCCTTTTTCTGTGGCTCTGCTCTGTTTACAGGAGCGGCTGTTAGCACTGAAGCGCAGCATGTCTTTCATGCAGGACATGGATTTCTCTCAGCAGGCGGCCATTTTAGGGGACGAGGATGTGGCGTCTGAGGAGCCCCCTCCGGAGGTCATCCCCATGCCCGTGGAGTCGGCGTCGGCCAAGAAATCCAAGAAGCAGCCCAAAGACATCAAAGATATGAAGGAAGTCATCAGGTAGAATGGAATGGCCTACTCTCTAGTCCAGTGTCTTGACTTCGGTAGATGTTGGTCTCATGCATCATGTACTCCATGTGTGCACATGACGTCATTGCTCATGTAGTCCCTTCTGTTATCCCAGGCTTGGTACAATGTGATGGATGAGACCCATAAACCACTGCTGTATGGTGCTCATTGTAGGACTCATGTATCCTACATGTTCCATCCAACATGCTACATAACCATAAACTGTAGAGTAACAGTGTGTATCTCTGTGGTCCCAGCCAGGGCCGGCCCGCTCATTAGGCAGCCGCCTATGAGTTTAGCAATTTCTGAGCTAAACTGACCAAGACGCATTTCCAACAACACATAAAACCTCACATAATTCTGCCCAAAAACAATGACATTTTCTCAGTCAGTGGCATAAGGGCTTTTTAGGTGAGAGCTGATTCCGCCCTATGATAAGCAGTGCCACTTTGTCAAAGGAAGAGTCTCAAAATATTTATCTTGTCCATTCCCAGCATGCCTCTCCAGGGTCGCTGCGGCGCACCACCAACATTCCGTCAATAAAATAATCCACCATCATGTAACAGATATAGGTAGAAAGACTAGGTGTCCTTTTCTGTAGCCTACAGGCTGGAGATAAAATGGATGACAATGTAATGAGATGGAAACGTTTTATATCGTGCAGGTTTCTCCCATCAAATAGCCTAAATGGTGCCTAATCAAAATAAAAAACTGCTGACATATTAACAAACATGGACAGGGCAAAGTAAAAAAACAAAACAGGACAGGTCAAAGTAAAAAAACAAAACAGGACAGGTCAAAGTAAAATGGACAATCAGGCTACTCACAACTTTTGTCCAGGAGTATCATCCCGTGGGCTAAATTGTCATGGTCAGTGGTTTCAAGTTTGTTTCCATCAATTTTTTTACGAGCTGATCATAGCAAAACATTAAATACTTCTGCATTTCCCGCTGTGTAAACACATTGCAAATAGGCTCAGGATAACTCCTGATGAAGTTGGGTAGCTGATATTCAGAGCTTAAAGAGACAAATTGATTAGTGACAGGAATCAGGATGAATAAAGCCACTATACCTCAGTAAGCACAGACCGATGCTGACGTCTTTTTTTGATTTAGCCTTGATTTACACGGACGTTGTGTTCTAGTCCAGTCCGGATCAACTCTGAACCCATCATACACTTCTGTTTGTTTCAGATTTTGTCCGGTCTGGACGAGCCTTGATTTGGCCCAAAATATATGTCTATTAATTAAATAATTTAAATAATCTTTTCAACTTTCATTTAGAACTGAAAATCACCTTTTATTCAGAACCTAAACCTTAACATCTGGAAAAAATACCTATTTTAGACGTCTTTTCAACGTAATTTTGCTTACTGGGACTATTCTTGTAGGGGCGGCAATTTTTTTGTTCTGCCGCCCTAGGCGAGACGTGGTCCCAGGAGTTACCTGTATTAACCAGTGATCTGTGGAGTAACATTGTGCATCTCTGTGGTCCCAGCTGTTACCTGTATGAGCCAGAGGGGAACGCCTGCAGCCTGACTGACAGCACAGCGGAGGAACACGTTCTGGCCCTGGTGGAGCACGCTGCAGATGAAGCACACGACCGCATCAACCGATACATGCCCAACTCCAAGGTATATATATATATTAGTACCAGTCAAAAGTTTGGAGACACTTAGTCATTCCAAGGTTTTTCTGAATTTTGTACTATTATCTACATTGTAGAATAATAGTGAAGACATCAAAACTATAAAATAACACATATGGAATCATGTATTAACCAAATAAGTGTTAAACAAATTGATATTCTTCAAATAGCCACCCTTTACCTTGATGACAGCTTTGCACACTCTTGGCATTCTCTCAACCAGCTTCACCTGGAATGCTTTTCCAACAGTCTTGAAGGAGTTCCCATATATGCTGAGCACTTGTTGGCTGCTTTTCCTTAACTCTGCGGTCCGACTCATCCCAAACCATCTCAATTTAGTTGAGGTTGGGTGATTGTGGAGGCCAGGTCATCTGATGCAGCACTCTATCACTCTCCTTCTTGGTCAAATAGCCCTTACACAGCCTGGAGGTGTGTTGGGTCATTGTCCTGTTGAAAAACAAATGATAGTCCAAAACCAGATGGGATGGCATATCGCTGCAGAATGCTGTGGTAGCCATGCTGGTTAAGTGTGCCTTGAATTCTAAATAAATCACAGTGTCACCAGAAAAGCACACGCAGACCATAACACCACCTCCTCCATGCTTTACCGTGGGAAATACACATGCAGAGATCATCAGTTCACCCACACCACATCTCACAAAGACACAGCGGTTGGAGCCAAAAATCTCCAATTTGGACTCCAGACCAAAGGACAAATTTCCACCGGTCTAATGTCCATTGCTCGTGTTTCTTGGCCGAAGCAAGTCTATTCTTCTTATTGGTGTCCTTTAGTAGTGGTTTCTTTGCAGCAATTCGACCATGAAGGCCTGATTCACGCAGTCTCCTCTGAACAGTTGATGGTGAGATGTGTCTGTTACTTGAACTCTGTGAAGCATTTATTTGGGCTGCAATTTATGATGCTGGTAACTCTAGTGAAGTTATCCTCTGCAGCAGAGGTAACTCTGGGTCTTCCATTCCTGTGGCGGTCCTCATGAGAGCCAGTTTCATCACAGCGCTTGATGGTTTTTGCGACTGCACTTGAAGAAAGTTTCAAAGTTCTTTACATTTTCTGTATTGATTGACCTTCATGTCTTAAAGTAATGATGTATTGTCGTTTCTCTTTGCTTATTTGAGCTGTTCTTGCGTTAATATGGACTTGGTCTTTTACTAAATAGGGCTATCTTCTGTATAGACCCCCCACCCACCCACCTTGTCACAGCACAACTGATTGGCTCAAACATATTAAGAAGGAAAGAAATTCCACAAATTAACTTTTAAGAAGGCACACCTGTTAATTGAAATACATTCCAGGTGACTACCTCATGAAGCTGGTTGAGAGAATGCCAAGGGTGTGCAAAACTGTCATCAAGGCAAAGGGTGGCTATTTGAAGAATCTCAAATATAAAATATATGTTGAATTTGTTTAACACTTTTTGGGGTTATTACATGATTCCAAATGTGTTATTTCATAGTTTTGATGTCTTCACTGTTATTCTACAATATAGAAAATAGTACCCTTGAATGAGTAGGTGTTCTAAAACGTTTGACCGGTAGTGATTACATTACCAGTCAAAGGTTTCTTCAAGTGGGTTTTTCTTTGTTTTTACTGTTTTCTACATTGTAGAATAATACTGAAGATTTCAAAACTATGAAATAACACGTATGGAATCATGTAGTAATCAAAAACTTGTTAAATCAAGATTAACACTGTATATAATGATCAGCTGCTATATTCCCAAGTCCAAGGTACTGTACTCAATACAACAGTGTCTGTTTTAATCAGATATGACTGCTAGCCTAGAGGTTAGAGAAGCGGAGGGTTGCTGGTTCGAATCCCTGGCTTTGAGTCAGGTTTAATAGATGGATATTTAAAGTGGATGCCAGGGTTGATCTATGTTCAGTTTTCTCGGTGACCACATGGTTCTAGTGTCCCGGTGACCACATGGTTCTAGTGTCCCGGTGACCACATGGTTCTAGTGTCCCGGTGACCACATGGTTCTAGTGTCCCGGTGACCACATGGTTCTAGTGTCCCGGTGACCACATGGTTCTAGTGTCCCGGTGACCACATGGTTCTAGTGTCCCTGTGACCACATGGTTCTAGTGTCCCGGTGACCACATGGTTCTAGTGTCCCTGTGACCACATGGTTCTTGTGTCCCTGTATTTTCAGATGGGTTACCTGAGGAAAGAGCCTGATGGTAATCTGTTGTACACTGTAGTGAATCAGCTGAATCCAGAAGCAAAAGGTTTGTTCCCTACTTTTCTAGGGTATTATCCAGTGGGAAACTCACAGTCCCAAATGGCAGCCTATTCCCTATATAGTACACTACTATATAGTGTACTATATAGAGCCCTATGGACCCTGGTCAAAAGTAGTGCACTACATAGGGAATAGGCTGCCATTTGGGACACAGATATAGAACCTGTATAGATGTAGTGTATCTGATAAATGTCCAAGATGTTCTGTACTACATGACACAGAGGGAAGAACCTGTTCTGTCTCTGCTTCCCAGAGGAGGAGACACACCCTGTGGACCTGAGCTCTCTGTCCAATAAGCTCCTACCTGGATTAACAACACTGGGTTTTAAAGATGACAGGAGACACAAGGGTATGTATAGAAAGTGCAAAGCTGCTTAGCTGTTAGCTAACACGTTTGATACATGTCCTGACAATGTAAAAAGTCAATGTGACCTCCTGCTGCGTAGAAGTTCGAGTTTCTGTCTTTCATAATGTTGGCTATGATGAGAGAGAATTTCTTCCAAGGCTTCCTTCCTCTGCTCGGTGTGTGTGTGTGTGTGTGTGTGTGTGTGTGTAGTGACGTTCCTGAGCAGTACCTATAACACCCAGACCCTACAGAACAACTCCATCTACCCAGACCTGCTGCCTGATGAGATGGACCTGCTGTACTCAGCCTACGGGGACGAGACTGGGGTACAGTGTGCTCTCAGGTTAGTCAATGCTGTAGCAGCACTCGCATCATTACTGGAGTTAGGGTTCCCATCAGACCATTCCTGGAATCAAGATGCAATAATAAGGAAATCCTGGGATTTTGGGGAAATTTACCGCAATTTTGCAACCCTACGTGCAGTGCACATCTAACGTGCTGTATGAAAAAGCCTTAACATTGTAGTATATATACACTGTATAAATGCTGTCTCCTTCCTCATTCCAGTATTCAGGAGTTTGTTAAAGGTTGTGGGAACGTTACTAAACGTTTGGTTGACGGGCTGCTGGATAAGATGACTGCAGGGGATCACTCTAAGGCTGTCTACCAGATCAGACAGGTCTGTACCCCATTAACCACTCATACAGGCTGGGCCCCAAATGGCCCCCTATGCCCTATCTAGGGCTCTACCTTTGACCCGGGCCGTCTGGGGGGGACACTGTCACGCATGACTTCCTAAAGTACACCGTGTGGGTGTATATATACATTATGTTAACTAGTTTTAACGTGGTAGAAGCTGGGTGTATATATACATTATGTTAACTAGTTTTAACTAGTGGTAGAAGCTGGGTGTATATATACATTATGTTAACTAGTTTTAACTAGTGGTAGAAGCTGGGTATATATACATTATGTTAACTAGTTTTAACTAGTGGTAGAAGCTGGGTGTATATACATTATATTAACTAGTGGTAGAAGCTGGGTGTATATATACATTATGTTAACTAGTTTTAACTAGTGGTAGAAGCTGGGTATATATACATTATATTAACTAGTGGTAGAAGCTGGGTATATATACATTATATTAACTAGTGGTAGAAGCTGGGTGTATATATACATTATGTTAACTAGTTTTAACTAGTGGTAGAAGCTGGGTGTATATATGCATTATGTTAACTAGTTTTAACTAGTGGTAGAAGCTGGGTATATATACATTATATTAACTAGTGGTAGAAGCTGGGTGTATATACATTATGTTAACTAGTTTTAACTAGTGGTAGAAGCTGGGTGTATATACATTATGTTAACTCGTTTTAACTAGTGGTAGAAGCTGGGTGTATATACATTATGTTAACTCGTTTTAACTAGTGGTAGAAGCTGGGTGTATATACATTATGTTAACTAGTTTTAACTAGTGGTAGAAGCTGGGTGTATATACATTATGTTAACTAGTTTTAACTAGTGGTAGAAGCTGGGTGTATATACATTATGTTAACTAGTTTTAACTAGTGGTAGAAGCTGGGTGTATATACAATATGTTAACTCGTTTTAACTAGTGGTAGAAGCTGGGTGTATATACATTATGTTAACTCGTTTTAACTAGTGGTAGAAGCTGGGTGTATATACATTATGTTAACTCGTTTTAACTAGTGGTAGAAGCTGGGTGTATATACATTATGTTAACTCGTTTTAACTAGTGGTAGAAGCTGGGTATATAGACATTATGTTAACTCGTTTTAACTAGTGGTAGAAGCTGGGTATATATACATTATGTTAACTAGTTTTAACTAGTGGTAGAAGCTGGGTGTATATATACATTATATTAACTAGTGGTAGAAGCTGGGTGTATATATACATTATGTCAACAAGTGGTAGAAGCTGGGTATATATATACATTATGTTAACTAGTGGTAGAAGCTGGGTATATATATACATTATGTTAACAAGTGGTAGAAGCTGGGTATATATATACATTATGTTAACTAGTGGTAGAAGCTGGGTATATATATATATTATGTTAACAAGTGGTAGAAGCTGGGTATATATATACATTATGTTAACTAGTGGTAGAAGCTGGGTATATATATACATTATGTTAACTAGTGGTAGAAGCTGGGTATATATATACATTATGTTAACTAGTGGTAGAAGCTGGGTATATATATATATACTGTGGCAAACGTCTTCAAAGTTAGGAGCGTTTGTCACAAATTAAGTGGGAAACTGTCACCAAAGTCAGCCCAGAATGAAAGTTCTTTCGAACATGACAGTACCTGTGTGTTTGTTTCGCTGTCCTGGTCCACCCAGGCCACAGGTAAGGTCAAGGATAGCAGGGTTCGGTACACAAATCTGGTTCTCGGTAGGTCCAGGTCTAAACGCCAACAGGTAAGTCCAAAACAGTCCAGCTCGTACACTGTAAATCCAGCCAATGTAGATTGTCTCTTTCTCTATGGTTCATAGATCCTTCCCGCCCTCTCTCTCTCTTCCTGGTTTTTCTTGACCTTTTATCTGTGGGTCGGCTCCACCTTCTGAGGGTTCCCCTTGCTTCTGGGAATTGTAGTTTTGGCAGTCGGCCATTTTGTGATCTGTAGTTCTGATCGGGGTGGCCATTTTAGTGATCGGGCAGAGCCCGTTTATTAGTTCTGCCCTCACATATCTGCCATTTATCACTCGACCCCCTTCTTTGCCACACATCTCCCCCCCTAGATCCGACCCCCTAGGTCGGGCTACCGCAGCAAAATATGCGTGCATGCGGGATAACCCATCCACATTTCCCATTTCCTTTCCTGCTCTGTGTTTCAAGTCAAAGTGAAACGGTTGGAGACTCAAAAACCACCGCATCACCCGAGCGTTCTTCTCTTTAGCCCTATCCATCCAGGTGAGTGGTGCATGGTCACTGATGAGGGTGAAGTGGCGCCCCAGCAGGTAGTATTTCAGGCTTTCCAGAGCCCACTTTACTGCCAGCGCCTCTTTCTCAACAACTGAGTAGTTGGTTTCCCGTGGTTCCAGCTTCCTGCTTAAAAACAGGATGGGGTGTTCCACCCCTTCTACCTCTTGGGACAGCACTGCTCCCAAGCCGACCTCTGAAGCATCCGTCTGAACCACAAACTCTCTCTCAAATTCTGGTACCACCAGCACTGGATTACAGCAGAGGGCCTCCTGTAATGTCCTAAATGCTTTGGTGGCCCTTTCATCCCACTTGACCATGTTTGGCCCTCTGGCTCTAGTCATGTCGGTGAGTGGGGCGGCCACTGTGGCATAACTTGGGATGAACTTCCGGTAGTACCCGGTCAGCCTTAGGAAGGCTCGAACCTGCTTCTTATTTACTGGTTTCGGCCATTCTCTAATTGCCTCCACCTTCTTACGTTGGGGTTTGATTAATCCTCTTCCCACTGTGTATCCCAGATACTCCGTTTCCTCTAACCCCACATAACACTTGGCAGGGTTCGCCGTGAGCCCTGCCTTTCTAAGGGCGTCTAACACCGCCTGTACCCGGGGTAAGTGGGATTCCCAATCTGGGCTGTAGATCCCCACGTCATCTAAATAAGCTGCGGTGTATGTTTGGTGCGGTTTTAGGACCTTGTCCATGAGCCGTTGAAAGGTGGCTGGGGCCCCGTGTAGGCCGAATGGCATGACGGTGTATTGAAACAAACCGTCAGGGGTTGCAAAGGCTGTCTTTTCTTTGGCCCTGGGGGTCAGAGGAATTTGCCAGTACCCTTTTGTCAGGTCCAGGGTCGTAATGTACCGAGCTTTACCAATTTTCTCCAGTAGTTCGTCTACTCTGGGCATGGGGTAGGCGTCAAACTTGGAGATTTCATTTACCTTCCGAAAGTCGTTACAGAACCGCAAAGACCCATCGGGCTTGGAGACCATCACAATTGGGCTAGACCACTCACTATGTGACTCTTCGATCACTCCAGCTGTCAACATTTTCTCCGTCTCTGCTCTAATCGCTGCCTGTCGAGCCTCGGGTACCCGATATGGCCTCATGCTCACTTTTCTCCCTGGTAGGGAAACGATATCATGAGCTGTAACCTCAGTTCGGCCGGGTACTTCTGAAAACACATCTCTGTTTTTCTGGATCAGGGTCTTTACTTCCTGTACTTGTGCTGGGGACAAAGTAGGTGAAATATTTACTTCAGCTGTCTCCTGAGTGTGTGTGGGGTACGTGACCATTAGTGTTTCTCTCTCTCCATGCTTTTAACAGGTTTATGTGATAGATCTGTTCCTGGGGCCGTCGACCTGGCTGTCGGATCCGATAATTAACTTCTCCTATTCTCTCCAGTACTTCGTATGGTCCTTTCCATGTGGCTAGTAGTTTGCACTCTACCGTGGGGATCAGCACTAACACCTTATCTCCCGGTTGAAATTCCCTCAGGGTAGCCTGCCGGTTATAAGTGTGCCGCTGGTGCTCTTGTGCTTGTCTCATGTGCTCTCTGACGATGGGCATGACTGTGGCTATCCTGTTTTGCATTGCCGTGACGTGCTCTATGACACTAGTATACGGGGTGGATTGGTGTTCCCAGGTTTCCCGGGCGATGTCTAAGATTCCCCGGGGGTGCCTCCCATATACCAGCTCGAAGGGAGAAAACCCCAGCGAGGCTTGAGGAACCTCTCTAATGGCAAACATCAGATATGGCAACATGCAATCCCAGTTTTTCCCATCCTTGTCGATTACCTTCCTGAGCATTGACTTCAGGGTCCGGTTGAATCTCTCAACCAGCCCGTCCGTCTGTGGATGGTAAACCGATGTCCTCAACTGTTTCACCTGCCACAATTTACAAAGGTCCGCCATAAGGCGGGACATAAAGGGGGTCCCCTGGTCAGTAAGGATCTCCTTTGGGACCCCAACCCTGGTGAACAATAGCACTAGTTCCTTGGCGATATTTTTGGAAGCCATTGTCCGAAGGGGAATGGCTTCTGGGTAGCGAGTGGCATAATCTAGAATGACCAGAATGTATTGGTGCCCTCTGGCAGATTTGGGTAGTGGGCCCACTATGTCCATCGCTATCCTCTCAAATGGCGTTTCGATTATGGGGAGTGGCACTAACGGGCTTCTAAACGCTGGTCGGGGAGCTGTTACCTGGCACTCCGGGCACTCTCCACAATGCCGAGCCACTTCAGCCTGAATTCCTGGCCAGTAAAACCTCCTTACAATCCGGTCTCGGGTTTTATCGATACCAAGGTGTCCACCCAGAATGTGCCCATGAGCTAGATCCAGTACTGTCTTCCTGTACCGGGTGGGGACCAACAACTGTTCCACCACATCAACCCCTATTTTTGAGACTCTGTACACCAAACCATTTTTCATGATGAAGTGGGGAAAACTATTAGGCATCATCCTATCATTTATGGGAGTACCATCTACGACCTGCACGTCTGCTCTGGCTTGCTGCAGGGTTGGATCCTGGTGTTGGGCCGTCCCGGAATTAGTCATGGACCCTGCCAGGTCTGCTGGTTCTAGATAGTCGTCCTCTGGATTCAGATCGACCCCAGCCCCACTAGTACTGGGCTGTTCATTATCAACGAGGTTTGCCACTTCATCCTCATCCTCCCCTACTAGTACCTGTGAGGTTGGCCCCTGGGAGACCTCTTTTCTTGGCCTTGGTTGAAGGCCCCATGCTTCTTCCTGCTTGGTCAGGGTTGTTGGCTTCTCAAATATGCCGTTCTTTTGACCTAACTTCGCAAAGTTAGGAAAGTATCTACCCAATATTACATCATATGGCATCTTTGGGACCACGCCGACCTCATAATCCAGCAGACCGTCCTCTGTTTGTATGCTCACTAATGCTGTGGGGTACAGACGGGTATCCCCATGAATGCACGTAACACTGATATCCTGACTTGTATCCAGTTTATGCGTCGGCACTAGGTTTGCAACGACCAGGGTTAGCATACTGCCGGAATCCAGTAGTGCTTCAACCTCCTTCCCTTCAACCTTCACCCTGCACATATGTTTGTTTCTTGATCTTTCAAGTACAGTGGTTACCACGGGACATGCATACCATATCTCATCTTCTTTTTCACCGAGGTTACATTGCATTGGCTCTTCTTTAATAGGGCAGTAGGCTGCAATATGTCCCGGTCGATTACAATTGTAACAGATAATAGGGTTCCGGGGGGGAGACCTCCTCGACCCCCAGTCCCGGTTTCCGGTTTTTCCCTTAGTGTCTCGGCCCGATTCTGATTCTTTCCTCATGGCCCCACGCTGCTCTCCTCCCCCTCCCCCTGTTGGGACAGTCTTACCCTGTCCGCTGGTTCGCCCAGGCCTGGGGAATGGGAATCTTTCCTCCTGCGCCTGCTCAGCTGTTCCTGCCGTACAATACCGTTCAACCAGGCCCACGAGATGGTCGGCGGAAAGTACCTCGTTCTGGCCAACCCATCGTCGCACTTCTTGGGGTAGACCTCGCTGAAACTGGTTGAGTACGATGGTCTCGACGACCTCGGCGGACGAACGGGTCTCCGGTCGCAACCATTTCCGTGCCAGGTGAATCAAGTCGAACATCTGTGTTCGGGGGGGTTGTCCCGGTCTGTAGGACCACTGGTGGAAGCGGTGTGCCCTCCCGGTATCGGTCACTCCCAGTCTAGTCAGAATCTCTCCCTTGAGTTTATCGTAATCCTGTGCATCCTTCAACTCCAGGTCGAAATATGCTTTTTGAGCGTCCCCTGCCAGGTATGGTGCCAGAAGCCCTGCCCATTCTTCTTTCGGCCACTTCTCCCTCTCTGCCGTCCTTTCGAAGGTGGTAAGATATGCTTCCACATCATCCTGCGCTGTCATTTTTTTAAGAAAATGATTGGCCCACCTTTGGGTATTTGCAGCTGGTAACTGAGCCCCAATTTGGTCCGCTAGCCCCTTTAGGCCTTCTCTTAACTCCCGGGTGTTTCTCTCTTGCTCTTCTCTGAGCAGCTGGTTGGTGCGGTGCTGGACCTGTAACGTGTCCTGATACATTCGCATTGCATCCTGATGAGCTATTTGTTGAGCTCTAGTTGCCTCTTGTTGGGCGGCCGCCGCTTGTAACAGGGCCTGTATGGCTCCCTCCATACTCATTTTCCTGAAAAAAACTGTCCTAACCAAACAAAGCCACAAAAAAACAAAAAAAAACCTGACTCCCCTTTGGAGTGCTAACTAAACTTTTTTTAAATTTTTTTTAATTTTTTCTACCTAACCAGCGGTATGGTTAATCCAGTGCCCACATTCTCCACCACGTGTGGCAAACCTCTTCAAAGTTAGGAGCGTTTGTCACAAATTAAGTGGGAAACTGTCACCAAAGTCAGCCCAGAATGAAAGTTCTTTCGAACATGACAGTACCTGTGTGTTTGTTTCGCTGTCCTGGTCCACCCAGGCCACAGGTAAGGTCAAGGATAGCAGGGTTCGGTACACAAATCTGGTTCTCGGTAGGTCCAGGTCTAAACGCCAACAGGTAAGTCCAAAACAGTCCAGCTCGTACACGGTAAATCCAGCCAATGTAGATTGTCTCTTTCTCTATGGTTCATAGATCCTTCCCGCCCTCTCTCTCTCTTCCTGGTTTTTCTTGACCTTTTATCTGTGGGTCGGCTCCACCTTCTGAGGGGTCCCCTTGCTTCTGGGAATTGTAGTTTTGGCAGTCGGCCATTTTGTGATCTGTAGTTCTGATCGGGGTGGCCATTTTAGTGATCGGGCAGAGCCCGTTTATTAGTTCTGCCCTCACATATCTGCCATTTATCACTCGACCCCCTTCTTTGCCACAATACATTATATTAACTAGTGGTAGAAGCTGGGTGTATATATACATTATGTTAACTAGTTTTAACTAGTGGTAGAAGCTGGGTGTATATACATTATATTAACTAGTTTTAACTAGTGGTAGAAGCTGGGTATATGTACATTATATTAACTAGTGGTAGAAGCTGGGTATATATATGCATTATATTAACTAGTTTTAACTAGTGGTAGAAGCTGGGTATATGTACATTATATTAACTAGTTTTAACTAGTGGTAGAAGCTGGGTATATATGTACATTATGTTAACTAGTTTTAACTAGTGGTAGAAGCTGGGTAAATATACATTATATTAACTAGTGGTAGAAGCTGGGTATATATACATTATGTTAACTAGTTTTAACTAGTGGTAGAAGCTGGGTGTATATATACATTATATTAACTAGTTTTAACTAGTGGTAGAAGCTGGGTATATATATGTACATTATGATTAACTAGTTTTAACTAGTGGTAGAAGCTGGGTATATATACACATTATGTTAACTAGTTTTAACTAGTTTTAGAAGCTGGGTATATACACATGTTAACTAGTTTTAACTAGTGGTAGAAGCTGGGTGTATATATACATTATGTTAACTAGTTTTAACTAGTTTTAGAAGCTGGGTATATACACATGTTAACTAGTTTTAACTAGTGGTAGAAGCTGGGTGTATATATACATTATGTTAACTAGTGGTAGAAGCTGGGTGTATATATACATTATATTAACTAGTTTTAACTAGTGGTAGAAGCTGGGTGTATATATACATTATGTTAACTAGTTTTAACTAGTGGTAGAAGCTGGGTATATACACATGTTAACTAGTTTTAACTAGTGGTAGAAGCTGGGTGTATATATACATTATGTTAACTAGTTTTAACTAGTGGTAGAAGCTGGGTGTATATATACATTATATTAACTAGTGGTAGAAGCTGGGTGTATATATACATTATGTTAACTAGTTTTAACTAGTGGTAGAAGCTGGGTATATATACATGATGTTAACTAGTTTTAACTAGTGGTAGAAGCTGGGTATATATACATTATATTAACTAGTGGTAGAGGCTGGGTATATATACATGATGTTAACTAGTTTTAACTAGTGGTAGAAGCTGGGTATATATACATGATGTTAACTAGTTTTAACTAGTGGTAGAAGCTGGGTATATATACATTATGTTAACTAGTTTTAACTAGTGGTAGAAGCTGGGTATATATACATTATGTTAATGTGGTTGTAACATGTCGTCTTGTGTTTCAGAAAAGAAACATGGCGTTACCGGATGAAACCAAGAACAACATTTACGATATGCAGGTAAAGTATTTTACAGCTGTTCAATTGAATATGCTTACTGTGTGTGTGTGTGTGTGTGTGTGTGTGTGTGTGTGTGTGTGTGTGTGTGTGTGTGTGTGTGTGTGTGTGTGTGTGTGTGTGTGTGTGTGTGTGTGTCCATCTTGCTTGCCCCACATGGTTGATCCTCCAGATCTGTGTGTTTATTTGCCCAGATGGCTGATGGGACAGGTCTGGGAGAGGGCAGCTCAGTGCTGGACTTCATGTCCATGAAGAGCTACTCTGACATGTCTCTGGAGATGTCCATGCTCAACTCTTTAGGTGATAATCCTACCTGGTTGTCAATCAGTAGTATCGCTTCCATTATCTTAACCACCTGTGTGTTTACCACCACCCCCCATACAGACATACACACACACACACACACAGGCACACACACAGGCACACACACAGGCACACACAGGCACACACACAGACACACACAGGCACACACACAGACACACACAGGCACACACAGGCACACACACAGGCACACACACAAACACACACACAAACACACACACAGACACACACACAGACACACACAGACACACACCCAGGCACACACCCAGGCACAGACACACACACAGACACACACAGACCCACACAGGCACACACACACACACAAACACACACACAGACACACACACTCTTTATAGTGATTGTTTACCATAGCCCTAAAGTAGTGCACTATATAGGGAATAGGGTGCTGTTCGGTATGCAGACCCTGTCATCTTCATCACTTGTATGACTGTAATGGTCTTCCCTGTGTCCCTCCTCTCCTCTCAGGGAAGTCAGTGAAGAAGGAGCCGGAGCATGAAGACGGGGTCAGCCAGCAGCACTTTGAGGAGGCAGCCAAGCTGCTGCAGGAGTTCCAGGAAGGCCAGGTGGAGAGGGGAGGCTCCAGACCCTCCTCTAACCTCTCCTCCCTGTCAGGGACCTCAGACAGGGACCAGCACCACCTGGGTAAGGACTGCAGGACAACACTGTCTGGACCTCATCCACTTGCCTGGCTGTATCAGTTAGTAAGTCCCAAATGGTGCCCTATTCCCTATATAGTGCACTACTTTTGACCAGAGCCAAGAGAGCTCTGGTCAAAAAGTAGTGCACTATGTAGGGAATAGGGTGCCATTTGGGACGTAGAAAGGAGCTCTTCCAACTGCCTCGCTAAGTCAGTGTCAGAAACATGCAGGATTTGTCTGTGCCAGTTGCCATTTTGTGCCTTGTAGACACTTACAGGCTCGGTATGTCCCATCAGTCACTTAAAGCTGTAAGGAAAGACGGTCTGGATAAGAGCTTCTACCAAATTAATAAATATCATGTAAAATGTTATAAGGAGACATGGGTTTCAACGTTTCAAAGGCTTTATAGACATGTGATTTATGTGCTTTGTTTCAATGACCGTTGGTCCTGTTTTTCTATGTTCCTCCTCAGGGAGTCCCTCACACCTGGGTGTTGGTGACCAGTCTGAGATGGTTCATGACCCGTATGAGTTCCTCCAGTCCCCAGAGCCAGGCTCCACATCCAACAGCTGACCTATGAGTTCCTCCAGTCTCCAGAGCCAGGCTCCACATCCAACAGCTGACCTATGAGTTCCTCCAGTCTCCAGAGCCAGGCTCCACATCCAACAGCTGGCCTATGAGTTCCTCCAGTCCCCAGAGCCAGGCTCCACAGCCAACAGCTAACCTATGAGTTCCTCCAGTCCCCAGAGCCAGGCTCCACATCCAACAGCTGACTTATGAGTTCCTCCAGTCCCCAGAGCCAGGCTCCACATCCAACAGCTGACCTATGAGTTCCTCCAGTCCCCAGAGCCAGGCTCCACAGCCAACAGCTGACCTATGAGTTCCTCCAGTCCCCAGAGCCAGGCTCCACATCCAACAGCTGACCTATGAGTTCCTCCAGTCTCCAGAGCCAGGCTCCACATCCAACAGCTAACCTATGAGTTCCTCCAGTCCCCAGAGCCAGGCTCCACATCCAACAGCTGACCTATGAGTTCCTCCAGTCCCCAGAGCCAGGCTCCACATCCAACAGCTGACCTATGAGTTCCTCCAGTCTCCTGAGCCAGGCTCCACATCCAACAGCTGACCTATGAGTTCCTCCAGTCCCCAGAGCCAGGCTCCACATCCAACAGCTGACCTATGAGTTCCTCCAGTCCCCAGAGCCAGGCTCCACATCCAACAGCTGACCTATGAGTTCCTCCAGTCTCCAGAGCCAGGCTCCACATCCAACAGCTGACCTATGAGTTCCTCCAGTCTCCAGAGCCAGGCTCCACATCCAACAGCTAACCTATGAGTTCCTCCAGTCCCCAGAGCCAGGCTCCACATCCAACAGCTGACCTATGAGTTCCTCCAGTCCCCAGAGCCAGGCTCCACAGCCAACAGCTAACCTATGAGTTCCTCCAGTCCCCAGAGCCAGGCTCCACATCCAACAGCTGACCTATGAGTTCCTCCAGTCCCCAGAGCCAGGCTCCACATCCAACAGCTGACCTATGAGTTCCTCCAGTCCCCAGAGCCAGGCTCCACAGCCAACAGCTGACCTATGAGTTCCTCCAGTCCCCAGAGCCAGGCTCCACATCCAACAGCTGACCTATGAGTTCCTCCAGTCTCCTGAGCCAGGCTCCACATCCAACAGCTGACCTATGAGTTCCTCCAGTCCCCAGAGCCAGGCTCCACATCCAACAGCTGACCTATGAGTTCCTCCAGTCTCCTGAGCCAGGCTCCACATCCAACAGCTGACCTATGAGTTCCTCCAGTCTCCTGAGCCAGGCTCCACATCCAACAGCTGACCTATGAGTTCCTCCAGTCCCCAGAGCCAGGCTCCACATCCAACAGCTGACCTATGAGTTCCTCCAGTCCCCAGAGCCAGGCTCCACATCCAACAGCTGACCTATGAGTTCCTCCAGTCTCCTGAGCCAGGCTCCACATCCAACAGCTGACCTATGAGTTCCTCCAGTCCCCAGAGCCAGGCTCCACATCCAACAGCTGACCTATGAGTTCCTCCAGTCTCCTGAGCCAGGCTCCACATCCAACAGCTGACCTATGAGTTCCTCCAGTCTCCTGAGCCAGGCTCCACATCCAACAGCTGACCTATGAGTTCCTCCAGTCCCCAGAGCCAGGCTCCACATCCAACAGCTGACCTATGAGTTCCTCCAGTCTCCTGAGCCAGGCTCCACATCCAACAGCTGACCTATGAGTTCCTCCAGTCTCCTGAGCCAGGCTCCACATCCAACAGCTAACTCACACACTGGCAAGTTGGCTCTAACTAGGGTAGCTCTGGTCACAATACCAGTATCACTATACTATGATACTCCACTTTCCAAGGCAAAAAAGGAAACACGAAACTGTTTTAACTCTTTAAAAACCTGCTTTATCTAAAATATTGTTTTCTGTAGCTTGAAAAACAAACAAATGTGACTCTGGGTGACAACATAATGCTGCTTGTTTGTATCCAACATTAGGACTTCTGAGTATAGCGATTCTGCTATTGAGACACTACTAGGGAGTTGGTAGACAATGCCTCTAACTACTGGTCTGGGGTCAGACATTGTTTGATGGGTAATCTGATCCTAGATCTGTGGCTTAGAGGAAACTTCTACTCAGAGCTGATCTGACGTCCTGTTTTTAACCACACTGGTTGTTTTGTTGTCTGACTCTGCTCTCAACACCCTGGGAACAACGAGAGTGAACCTCAGACATGTTGTGAAAGGTCATCATGATTGTACAGATTATTTGTATGTGCGCTATACTTAAGAGAATAAAGTCGCCACAGGTTGTGTTTTTACACAGTACTGTGTCATCAGGTTGTGTTTTTACACAGTACTGTGTCATCAGGTTGTGTTTTTACACAGTACTGTGTCATCAGGTTGTGTTTTTACACAGTACTGTGTCATCAGGTTGTGTTTTTACACAGTACTGTGTCATCAGGTTGTGTTTTTACACAGTACTGTGTCATCAGGTTGTGTTTTTACACAGTACTGTGTCATCAGGTTGTGTTTTTACACAGTACCATGTTATCAGGTTGTGTTTTTACACAGTACCGTGTCATCAGGTTGTGTTTTTACACAGTACTGTGTCATCAGGTTGTGTTTTTACACAGTACCGTGTCATCAGGTTGTGTTTTTACACAGTACCGTGTCATCAGGTTGTGTTTTTACACAGTACCGTGTCATCAGGTTGTGTTTTTACACAGTACCGTGTCATCAGGTTGTGTTTTTACACAGTACCGTGTCATCAGGTTGTGTTTTTACACAGTACCGTGTCATCAGGTTGTGTTTTTACACAGTACTGTGTCATCAGGTTGTGTTTTTACACAGTACTGTGTCATCAGGTTGTGTTTTTACAAATCAAATCAAATGTATTTTTAGCCCTTCTTACATCAGCTGATATCTCAAAGTGCTGTACTGAAACCCAGCCTAAAACCACAAACAGCAAGCAATTCAGGTGTAGAAGCCACGGTGGCTAGGGAAAAACTCCCTAGAAAGGCAAAAACCTAGGAAGAAACCTAGAGAGGAACCAGGCTATGAGGGGTGGCCAGTCCTCTTCTGGCTGTGCCAGGTGGAGATTATAACAGAACTTGGCCAAGATGTTCAAATGTTCATAAATGACCAGCATGGTCAAATAATAATAATCACAGTGGATGTGAGAGTGCAACAGGTCAGCACCTCAGGAGTAATTGTCAGTTGGCTTTTCATAGCCGATCATTCAGAGTATCTCTACCGCTCCTGCTGTTTCTAGAGAGTTGAAAACAGCAGGTCTGGGACAGGTAGCACGTCCGGTGAACAGGTCAGGGTTCCATAGCCGCAGGCAGAACAGTTGAAACTGGAGCAGCAGCACAGCCAGGTGGACTGGGGACAGCAAGGAGTCATCATGCCAGGTAATCCTGAGGTAATCCCCGAGAGAGAGAAAGAAAGGAAAGAAAGAAAGAAAGAAAGAAAGAAAGAAAGAAAGAAAGAAAGAAAGAAAGAAAGAAAGAAAGAAAGAAAGAAAGAAAGAAAGAAAGAAAGAAAGAAAGAAAGAAAGAAAGAAAGAAAGAAAGAAAGAAAGAAAGAAAGAATTAGAGAGAGCATACTTAAATTCACACAGGACACTGGAGAAATACTCCAGATATAACAGACTGACCCTAGCCCCCAGACACATAAACTACTGCAGCATGAATACTGGAGGCTGAGACAGGAGGGGTCAGGAGACACTGTGGCCCCATCCGATGATACCCCCGGACAGGGCCAAACAGACCCTACTGTGTCAGTAGTACACACTACTGTGTCATTCATTAGCTTTTCTTTCAAATGTTTTGGGCACTTCAGGGATTGATATGATACAGTGGAGTCTTATCTCGTACTTTTCAAGAGGGCAGATATCAGAGCGGTATAAAAGGGCTCCCGAGTGGCGCAGCGGTCTAAGGCAGTGCATCACTACAGACCCTGGTTCGATCCCGGGCTGTATCACAACTGGCCGTAATTCGGAAGTCCCATAGGGTGGTGCACAATTGGCCCAGTGTCGTCCGGCTTAGGAGAGGGTTTGGCCGGGATAGGCCGTCTTTGTAAATAAGAATTTGTTTGTATCTAACTTGCCTAGTTCAATAAAGGTTAAAAACAAGCTCAGGGACCATATGTATCAACCATCTCAGCATAGGAGTGCTGATCTAGGATCAGACCCCCCCCCATCCATGTAATCCTGTTCATTGTGAACTAAATGGCTAAACTGATCCTAAATCAGCAGTCTTTTACTCTGAGACACTTGATATATAATAAGGCCCCAGGAGCCTACCAACTGTCCTCCTCTCATAAAGGATGTTATCACGCAGGTTGTATTGGTCCGGTGTGAAAAGGACTGGTCCCTGTGTTTACATGGCTGCCCACTGTTAGTGAGAAAAGGAACAAGCATGTTGGAGTGGAGTCTCTTACAGGCCACCCAAGAGCTATTGTTGCTAAGCTACATGTCCAACCCACCAGTTTTAGCTGGACTGTCTGTTCTATTTAAGGACAATTCTAGAATGGACTCTTGTATTAATGGAAAGGTAACACAGTTGCCATGCAATGTTCCATCTCTTCTCACAGCCACTGTATCTCTGTGGCTGAGAGGAAAGAGACTATTCAATGTTGAGTTCAAAACATCACACTGAAATGAATGTCAATGTTGTTAGTAGGTCTGTGCTGGTTTATGCCCATCAAGTT
Organism: Salmo salar; assembly: GCF_965601325.2. Lineage (NCBI taxonomy): Eukaryota > Metazoa > Chordata > Actinopteri > Salmoniformes > Salmonidae > Salmo > Salmo salar. The sequence continues at coordinate 87,967,275 of NC_138295.1, forward strand.
ATGAAAAGGGTTCATTCAGACCATTAGGGACGGTGGGTAAGAAACAGGATACAAAGGAACAATATACACTATATATACAAAAGTATGTGGACACCTTTAAATTAGTATATTCTGCTATTTCAGCCAAACCCGTTGCTGACAGGTGTATAAAATAGAGCACACTGCCATGCAATCTCCATAGACAAACATTGGCAGTAGAATGGCCTTACTGAAGAGTTCAGTGACTTTCAACGTGGCACTGTCATAGGATGCCACCTTTCCAACAAGTAAGTTTGTCAAATTTCTGCCCTGCTAGAGCTTCCCAGGTCAACTGTAAGTGCTGTTATTGTAATATGGAAACGTCTAGGAGCAACAACGACTCAGCCGCGAAGTGGTAGGCCACACAAGCTCACAGAACGGGACCACCTAGTGCTGAAGCGTGTAGGGCATTAAAATGATCTGTCCTCGGTTACAACACTCACTACTGAGTTTCAAACTGCCCCTGGAAGCAACATCAGCACAAGAACTGTTCGTCAGGAGCATCATGAAATGGTTTTCCATGGCCGAGCAGCCGCACACAAGCCTGATATCACCAAGCGCAATGCCAAGCGTCGGCTGGAGTGGTGTAAAGCTCGCCACCATTGGACTTTGGAGCAGTGGAAATGCGTTCTCTTGAGTGATGAATCACGCTTCACCATCTGGCAGTCTGACAGATAAATCTGGGTTTGGCGGATGCCAGGAGAACCCTACCTGCCCCAATGCATAGTGCCAACTGTAAAGTTTGGTGGAGGAAGAATAATGGCCTGGGGCTGTTTTTCATGGTTCTGGCTAGGCCCCTTAGTTCCAGTGAAGGGAAATCTCAACCCCATCGAACACCTTTCGGATGAACTGGAACAGACTCCTACACATTCTTTAAAAGTGCACTATAAAGGGAACAGGGTTCCATTTAGGATGCAGACTTTAAAGCATGTGTAGGAGTCTGTTAAGAAAGCAGAAGTTTCACTGCCACAGTATTTCCTACCTGGTTTCAGTTCCTGTTGTTCTGTGGAGGCTATAAATTATGTAGCATAATAACTGTAAAGTAAATTACTCCTAAAGAAGCAAACCAGTCATGGGAAAGAATCTCCCTAATTATAGCTACATGAAGTTGAATGCAATGCCAAGGTTATAGGGCTAGAGTTCTAGGCTGCATATGTAGACATATATTTCATTTTTATAAAAAAAAAAAAAATGTTTTAGGTATGAAAAGTACTGAAAAAGTTGGTTGTGCAGTCAGCCTGGTAAATGTTAAAGGCATCCTTTCAGAGGGTGTTATATTAGCACCGCGTACGGAGCATGCGCGTTTCTCCAAGGCCAGTTTCCATAGCAGTGGTCGCACGGCGAGATAAGTTCTCCAACTTATGATGATTGACTGACACCCACCGTGCAAGTTCCTTTGATATGGATCTTACGTACGTTACATTTTATATAGCCTAGTAGGCTTCCTAAGTGTTGCCTGCTCAATTGATTCAGTGCGCTTTTGCGTTTTGGCAAGAGACTGTAGTTGAGACAAAAGTCCGACTGATTGGGTGAACCAAACAATTATGGGCAATCAAGACGGTGAATTCTGCTTCTTAATTTGAGCAAATATTTATTTTTGTCATCACAGTGTGCTTTTCGTTATTGAACGCCATCCGACAAACGTAAGTAATTTTCTAATAATTCTGAATACACTTTACAGATGTAAAAAGGTCAACTTCAATAGAACATTTGATGTGTTTTGATATAATGTGTCTAATCAGTTTATGTATTTTATGTTTGCAGCTGTGCACGTTGGTGTTTTGGAAAATGTTTAGTTCTGATTGTGGTGTTGTTTGCTAGCGTTGTTGAGTGTGTGACTGACAGATGATGAAAACAAATCGCATTATGGAACATTCGCAGTTACAAACGTCCGGTTGGTGCATTTTGTTACGGCTTCTCTATAATAAAGCCATTTGCCTCACTATACATTTTCCTGTCTCGATTTATGTTTCAACTATTGTGGGAACTAGGGCTACATTATTTGCCTAGGAAAACAGTGTAGTCGGAGAAACCATCCGATTGGCAGGAGCTCAAATAAGAAGCCTGGGTCCTATTCATTAGTCCACACCGGGGCAAAACGTTTTACAACTGCAAACGAAAACGAGAGTTTCTTATAGGACAAGTCTAGACTAGTCTTTCCCAGTTTCAGTACATCTTCTTCCGTATGGCGCTTAATGAATACGCCACAGGGATTTATTACTGAATTTGCTAGGCAACCGAATTTCAACCCCTGTCAATGAACTCAGGAGGCACACAGGATCATACGCCCATGTCAAAGCGCTGGCTCAATGCCCATGTGTGCCAAAATTAAGATGATGACAATACGATTAGCTCTACAGCATCATCATTTTTCATACACTAACATTCTGACTATTGAATTTTGAGAATTAAGAGAATGGTCATTATGATTTTGACAGCTTAGTGGAGAAGGTAAGACGAGGAAGGGACAATTTTAAGTCAGAAAGAAATAACGATAGAAACATAGTGGCATAGGAGGAGTTTGTCCGCGTAAATGTCATAGAAAAAGTTCAGCTTTGATTGGGAAAGGTTAAAATGTGACTGGCTGACTGCTCAAAGCAATATCCTCCTTGTGAAACGAACTTCTGTTTTTAAAAAACAGATAGTCCAAAGAAAAGGAAGTAAATTTGTTTTCATCTTAACCAAAACCGTCCAGAAGGGTTGGATATTATGACCACAGTTGCGTCCGTCCCAAACGGCACCCTGTTCTTTATATAGTGCACGACATTAGACTAGAGCGCTATGGGTCCTGGTCAGAAGTAGTGTAATATATAGGGAATCGGGTGCCATTTGGGACGTCAGCCCAGAGTGTTTAGATACAATGCTGAACCGCTATGGACACTGTGAGATAAGCTGTTGATACAGGATGGTTGTGGGGGATGGTAACGATGCCGTCATGCTACAACTCAACTCATTTCCCTGGCAAATGTAACCGCAGCCTACCAGTGTGGCATCATGCGTTCTAAAAGAGACACAAAACATCCCTTTCACTTTTGGTGTGATGATGGAAGGGGGCAAGTTGTACTTGGCCATTTGACACAAAAAATGAAGAACTTTGGATCCTAGTCATCATAGTCTATAACCAGGGTCCTAGTCATCATAGTCTATAACCAGGGTCCTAGTCATCATAGTCTATAACCAGGGTCCTAGTCATCATAGTCTAAAACCAGGGTGGTAGTCTATAACCAGGGTCCTAGTCATCATAGTCTATAACCAGGGTTGTAGACTATAACCAGGGTCCTAGTCATCATAGTCTAAAACCAGGGTGGTAGTCTATAACCAGGGTCCTAGTCATCATAGTCTATAACCAGGGTCCTAGTCATCATAGTCTAAAACCAGGGTGGTAGTCTATAACCAGGGTGCTAGTCATCATAGTCTATAACCAGGGTCCTAGTCATCATATTCTATAACCAGGGTCCTAGTCATCATAGACTATAACCAGGATCCTAAGTCATCATATTCTATAACCAGGATCCTAAGTCATCATATTCTATAACCAGGATCCTAGTCAGCATAGTCTATAACCAGGGTCCTGGTCATCATAGACTATAACCAGGGTGGTAGTCTATAACCAGGGTACTAGTCATCATAGTCTATAACCAGGGTTGTAGTCTATAACCAGGGTTGTAGTCTATAAACATTTAAACATTTAAAACATTTTAGTCATTTAGCAGACGCTCTTATCCAGAGCGACTTACAGTAGTGAATGCATACATTTCAAACATTTTTTCTCGGTACTGGTCCCCCAGGGTCCTAGTCATCATAGTCTATAACCAGGGTCCTAGTCATCATAGTCTATAACCAGGGTCCTAGTCATCATAGTCTATAACCAGGGTCCTAGTCATCATAGTCTATAACCAGGGTACGAGTCATCATAGACTATAACCAGGGTACGAGTCATCATAGACTATAACCAGGGTACGAGTCATCATAGACTATAACCAGGGTCCTAGTCATCATAGTCTATAACCAGGGTCCTAGTCATCATAGTCTATAACCAGGGTCCTAGTCATCATAGTCTATAACCAGGGTGTTAGTCATCATAGTCTATAACCAGGGTGTTAGTCAGCATAGTCTATAACCAGGGTCCTAGTCAGCATAGTCTATAACCAGGGTCCTAGTCATCATAGTCTATAACCAGGGTTGTAGTCTATAACCAGGGTCCTAGTCATCATAGACTATAACCAGGATCCTAGTCATCATAGACTATAACCAGGGTCCTAGTCATCATAGACTATAACCAGGGTGCTAGTCATCATAGTCTATAACCAGGGTCCTAGTCATCATAGTCTATAACCAGGGTCCTAGTCATCATAGACTATAACCAGGGTCCTAGTCATCATAGACTATAACCAGGGTCCTAGTCATCATAGACTATAACCAGGGTCCTAGTCATCATAGACTATAACCAGGGTGATAGTCATCATAGTCTATAACCAGGGTCCTAGTCATCATAGACCATAACCAGGGTCCTAGTCATCATAGTCTATAACCAGATTCCTAGTCATCATAGTCTATAACCAGGGTCCTAGTCATCATAGACTATAACCAGGGTGCTAGTCATCATAGTCTATAACCAGGGTCCTAATCATCATAGTCTATAACCAGGGTCCTAGTCATCATAGTCTATAACCAGGGTCCTAGTCATCATAGTCTAAAACCAGGGTGGTAGTCTATAACCAGGGTCCTAGTCATCATAGTCTATAACCAGGGTCCTAGTCATCATAGTCTAAAACCAGGGTGGTAGTCTATAACCAGGGTACTAGTCATCATAGTCTATAACCAGGGTTGTAGTCTATAACCAGGGTCCTAGTCATCATAGTCTATAACCAGGGTCCTAGTCATCATATTCTATAACCAGGGTCCTAGTCATCATAGACTATAACCAGGATCCTAAGTCATCATATTCTATAACCAGGATCCTAAGTCATCATATTCTATAACCAGGGTCCTGGTCATCATAGACTATAACCAGGGTGGTAGTCTATAACCAGGGTACTAGTCATCATAGTCTATAACCAGGGTTGTAGTCTATAACCAGGGTCCTAGTCATCATAGTCTATAACCAGGGTCCTAGTCATCATAGTCTATAACCAGGGTCCTAGTCATCATAGTCTATAACCAGGGTGATAGTCATCATAGTCTATAACCAGGGTCCTAGTCAGCATAGTCTATAACCAGGGTCCTAGTCAGCATAGTCTATAACCAGGGTCCTAGTCATCATAGACTATAACCAGGGTCCTAGTCATCATAGTCTATAACCAGGGTCCTAGTCATCATAGACTATAACCAGGGTCCTAGTCATCATAGACTATAACCAGGGTCCTAGTCATCATAGACTATAACCAGGGTCCTAGTCATCATAGACTATAACCAGGGTGCTAGTCATCATAGTCTATAACCAGGGTCCTAGTCATCATAGACCATAACCAGGGTCCTAGTCATCATAGTCTATAACCAGATTCCTAGTCATCATAGTCTATAACCAGGGTCCTAGTCATCATAGACTATAACCAGGGTGATAGTCATCATAGTCTATAACCAGGGTCCTAGTCAGCATAGTCTATAACCAGGGTCCTAGTCATCATAGTCTATAACCAGGGTCCTAGTCATCATAGTCTATAACCAGGGTCCTAGTCATCATAGTCTAAAACCAGGGTGGTAGTCTATAACCAGGGTCCTAGTCATCATAGTCTATAACCAGGGTCCTAGTCATCATAGTCTAAAACCAGGGTGGTAGTCTATAACCAGGGTGCTAGTCATCATAGTCTATAACCAGGGTTGTAGTCTATAACCAGGGTCCTAGTTATCATAGTCTATAACCAGGGTCCTAGTCATCATATTCTATAACCAGGGTCCTAGTCATCATAGACTATAACCAGGATCCTAAGTCATCATATTCTATAACCAGGATCCTAAGTCATCATATTCTATAACCAGGATCCTAGTCAGCATAGTCTATAACCAGGGTCCTGGTCATCATAGACTATAACCAGGGTTGTAGTCTATAACCAGGGTTGTAGTCTATAAACATTTAAACATTTAAAACATTTTAGTCATTTAGCAGACGCTCTTATCCAGAGCGACTTACAGTAGTGAATGCATACATTTCAAACATTTTTTCTCGGTACTGGTCCCCCAGGGTCCTAGTCATCATAGTCTATAACCAGGGTCCTAGTCATCATAGTCTATAACCAGGGTCCTAGTCATCATAGTCTATAACCAGGGTCCTAGTCATCATAGTCTATAACCAGGGTCCTAGTCATCATAGACTATAACCAGGGTCCTAGTCATCATAGTCTATAACCAGGGTCCGAGTCATCATAGTCTATAACCAGGGTCCTAGTCATCATAGTCTATAACCAGGGTCCTAGTCATCATAGACTATAACCAGGGTCCTAGTCATCATAGACTATAACCAGGGTCCTAGTCATCATAGACTATAACCAGGGTCCTAGTCATCATAGACTATAACCAGGGTCCTAGTCATCATAGTCTATAACCAGGGTCCTAGTCATCATAGTCTATAACCAGGGTGATAGTCAGCATAGTCTATAACCAGGGTCCTAGTCAGCATAGTCTATAACCAGGGTACTAGTCATCATAGTCTATAACCAGGGTTGTAGTCTATAACCAGGGTCCTAGTCATCATAGACTATAACCAGGATCCTAGTCATCATAGACTATAACCAGGGTCCTAGTCATCATAGACTATAACCAGGGTGCTAGTCATCATAGTCTATAACCAGGGTCCTAGTCATCATAGTCTATAACCAGGGTCCTAGTCATCATAGACTATAACCAGGGTCCTAGTCATCATAGACTATAACCAGGGTCCTAGTCATCATAGACTATAACCAGGGTCCTAGTCATCATAGACTATAACCAGGGTGCTAGTCATCATAGTCTATAACCAGGGTCCTAGTCATCATAGACCATAACCAGGGTCCTAGTCATCATAGACCATAACCAGGGTCCTAGTCATCATAGTCTATAACCAGATTCCTAGTCATCATAGTCTATAACCAGGGTCCTAGTCATCATAGACTATAACCAGGGTGCTAGTCATCATAGTCTATAACCAGGGTCCTAATCATCATAGTCTATAACCAGGGTCCTAGTCATCATAGTCTATAACCAGGGTCCTAGTCATCATAGTCTAAAACCAGGGTGGTAGTCTATAACCAGGGTCCTAGTCATCATAGTCTATAACCAGGGTCCTAGTCATCATAGTCTAAAACCAGGGTGGTAGTCTATAACCAGGGTACTAGTCATCATAGTCTATAACCAGGGTTGTAGTCTATAACCAGGGTCCTAGTCATCATAGTCTATAACCAGGGTCCTAGTCATCATATTCTATAACCAGGGTCCTAGTCATCATAGACTATAACCAGGATCCTAAGTCATCATATTCTATAACCAGGATCCTAAGTCATCATATTCTATAACCAGTGTCCTGGTCATCATAGACTATAACCAGGGTGGTAGTCTATAACCAGGGTACTAGTCATCATAGTCTATAACCAGGGTTGTAGTCTATAACCAGGGTCCTAGTCATCATAGTCTATAACCAGGGTCCTAGTCATCATAGTCTATAACCAGGGTCCTAGTCATCATAGTCTATAACCAGGGTCCTAGTCATCATAGACTATAACCAGGGTCCTAGTCAGCATAGTCTATAACCAGGGTCCTAGTCATCATAGTCTATAACCAGGGTTGTAGTCTATAACCAGGGTCCTAGTCATCATAGTCTACAACCAGGGTCCTAGTCATCATAGTCTATAACCAGGGTCCTAGTCATCATAGACTATAACCAGGATCCTAGTCATCATAGTCTATAACCAGGGTGATAGTCATCATAGTCTATAACCAGGGTCCTAGTCAGCATAGTCTATAACCAGGGTCCTAGTCAGCATAGTCTATAACCAGGGTCCTAGTCAGCATAGTCTATAACCAGGGTCCTAGTCAGCATAGTCTATAACCAGGGTCCTAGTCAGCATAGTCTATAACCAGGGTTGTAGTCTATAACCAGGGTCCTAGTCATCATAGACTATAACCAGGATCCTAGTCATCATAGACTATAACCAGGGTCCTAGTCATCATAGTCTATAACCAGGGTCCTAGTCATCATAGTCTATAACCAGGGTCCTAGTCATCATAGACTATAACCAGGGTCCTAGTCATCATAGTCTATAACCAGGGTGCTAGTCATCATAGACTATAACCAGGGTGCTAGTCATCATAGTCTATAACCAGGGTCCTAGTCATCATAGTCTATAACCAGGGTCCTAGTCATCATAGTCTATAACCAGGGTGCTAGTCAGCATAGTCTATAACCAGGGTGATAGTCAGCATAGTCTATAACCAGGGTCCTAGTCATCATAGACTATAACCAGGATCCTAGTCAGCATAGTCTATAACCAGGGTGCTAGTCAGCATAGTCTATAACCAGGGTGATAGTCAGCATAGTCTATAACCAGGGTCCTAGTCATCATAGTCTATAACCAGGGTCCTAGTCATCATAGTCTATAACCAGGGTGCTAGTCAGCATAGTCTATAACCAGGGTGATAGTCATCATAGACTATAACCAGGGTACTAGTCATCATAGTCTATAACCAGGGTCCTAGTCACCATAGACTATAACTAGGGTTGTAGTCTATAACCAGGGTCCTAGTCATCATAGTCTATAACCAGGGTCCTAGTCATCATAGTCTATAACCAGGGTCCTAGTCAGCATAGTCTATAACCAGGGTGCTAGTCAGCATAGTCTATAACCAGGGTTGTAGTCTATAACCAGGGTCCTAGTCATCATAGTCTATAACCAGATTCCTAGTCATCATAGTCTATAACCAGGGTCCTAGTCATCATAGTCTACATCCAGAGAGGTTTTCCTGGCCAGGTATTGTGGTCAGGAGAAAGGCCTGGGCTCCGTCCCAAATGGCACACTAGTCTCTATATAGTGCACTACATTTGATCAGAGCACTATGTGTCCTGGTTTAAAGTAGTGCACTGAATAGGGTGCCATTTGGGACCTTGGTCCTATGTGTCGCTGTCTTCTGTGTTCCAGATGAGCTGTTTTGGGCGGGGGCTGAGGCGGACGGCCCCTGCACGCGGCAGCAGCAGGAATGAGCTGGTGACCCCCTCGACGGCATCTCTCTCCAGGGTTAACGGCTGGGCCTGTCCCCCTCACTCCTTCCAGCTGGTGGGATGGACCATATACAGCTACATGGCTGTAGTTGGCTTTGGGATCTATATTCCACTACTACCTTCACCCTGGAGCCACATGGCCTACTCTGTAACCTTTACTCAAGGAGTCAAGGACTCTGGGTCGAAAGCCGAGGTTGAAAAGGTTTCAAGGGGGCCTGGGTCAAATACTTTCAAATACTTGAGCTGCACTCGATTGACTTTGCCTGGTACAAGTAGAACCATTTGATTTAGTTTTCCAGGTACAAGTAGAACCAATAGAATAGTACCAAAAGTCATTCTCAACTCAAATAAGTGTAAATATTTGACCAAGGTGTTCACGTCAGATGTTTTCTGTGAGATGTCTTGCTTGGTTTCAGTTCCTGAAATATTTCTGCTTTGAGTGAAGAGCAAGACCTATACATTGCATAGAAGGCTTTAATGTTGCCATGCGTCCCAAATGGCACCCTATTCCCTACATAGTACACAACTTTTGACCTAAAGTAGTGCACTATATAGGGAATAGGGTGACATTTGGGATGTAAGCCACTGTCATCACAGCTCTTTTGTCTTGATTTGACTGCAGTATGATGTCAGCTGCACCTCTTGTTTAAAGGCTAGCAGGTTGATGGCAGAAACAGAAAGGGTTTATTTATTCAGACTTGGCACTACTACTCCTCCTCACATAGAGAAGCTTTTGTGTACCTCCATGGCTCTCCTAAATGCCCCGTTTCTTATGTGTGGCTCTTCCACACACAATGGAATCTTCTGTGAGAAGATCATGAATGAGTTGAAGGTTATATTATTCACTAGTATTATTCACTAGTATTATTCACTAGTATTATTCACTAGTATACCGTATAGTCATTTGAAGTCACTAAGGTCTGTGAAAATGACATCTGGAATGAGAGTGGACACTTCTTATGTCAAACATCGATACTGAATCAGATATTCAAGCTGGTTTGGATTCTACTATGGTTCATGGTGTGGTTATTTTATCAATTCTATCAATATTTCCCTTGTTAGACCCTTGACCATTCCACTATGCAGCTGACTGGTATAGCCTTCATTGTGCACCTGGTCACCCATCTAGCTGCCGTGTCTATAGACCCAGCAGAGGCAGGCGTCCGTGCCAAGAAGAGCTACTCCAACCCACTGCCTGTCTTCGACAAGAAGAAACAACCTCATGTTATCCACAACCTACACTGCTACCTGTGTAAAATCAATGTGTATGTATCTCACCCAAGTCTCTTTAAAAGAGCAATCTGGAAATGGTCAAATGTTTTCACTTTTAAAAGTGGCGGGCGGATATTTTGTTCCGGTTTGAATTCAGGATTTCCCCTTTAAAAGTATATATTTCTGACCTGTTGCATTATACTATACATTGAGATACAATTGTGTTTTTTTTCTCATTGAGGAAATTGCAACAAGGTTGATGTGGTTTCTCTGTGTCTCTCTCTAGGGACCCGAAAGTGAAGCACTGTGGTGTGTGCAACAAGTGTATTGAAGACTTTGACCACCACTGTAAATGGCTGAATAACTGTGTGGGGGGTCAGAACTACTGGTAAGAGGAAGCATGGGAGGATGGCCCATTTCAGTCAACGTTGACTACTAAGAGTTTGAGGAAATATTGTTTTGAATATCATTCTTTTAAATGTAGTTTATTTCAGCCACTTTGCTTTAGCATCTGCTTTGCTTGTTCTTTGGGGTCTGGGCCGGGTAACTGGAAAGCACTTTGTGCCTCATATAAAAAGGACAAGGTTAAATCCAATACATTTGATTGAGATCAAAGCCACGTTTCTCTGTTTCTCCTCCTCAGGTACTTCTTTGTGACGGTGTTGTCTGCTACGCTGGGCGTCCTCGTGCTTCTCGTGGTCATCCTGTTCATCTTCATCCAGCATTATATGGACCCTGCCAGTCTCCGCACCGCACAACAGTTTGACAGTATGTTTTCTTCTCCTCACCGTACCATAGTTTTCCAGTGAGTTCATCACCTCACCACAGTTTACCAGTGAGTTCATCACCTCACCACAGTTTACCAGTGAGTTCATCACCTCACCACAGTTTACCAGTGAGTTCATCACCTCACCACAGTTTACCAGTGAGTTCATCCCCTCACCACAGTTTACCAGTGAGTTCATCCCCGCACCACAGTTTACCAGTGAGTTCATCACCTCACCACAGTTTACCAGTGAGTTCATCACCTCACCACAGTTTACCAGTGTGTTCATCACCTCACCACAGTTTACCAGTGAGTTCATCACCTCACCACAGTTTACCAGTGAGTTCATCACCTCACCACAGTTTACCAGTGAGTTCATCACCTCACCACAGTTTACCAGTGAGTTCATCACCTCACCACAGTTTACCAGTGAGTTCATCACCTCACCACAGTTTACCAGTGAGTTCATCACCTCACCACAGTTTACCAGTGAGTTCATCACCTCACCACAGTTTACCAGTGAGTTCATCACCTCACCACAGTTTACCAGAGTTCATCACCTCACCACAGTTTACCAGTGAGTTCATCACCTCACCACAGTTTACCAGTGAGTTCATCACCTCACCACAGTTTACCAGTGAGTTCATCACCTCACCACAGTTTACCAGTGAGTTCATCACCTCACCACAGTTTACCAGTGAGTTCATCACCTCACCACAGTTTACCAGTGAGTTCATCACCTCACCACAGTTTACCAGTGAGTTCATCACCTCACCACAGTTTACCAGTGAGTTCATCACCTCACCACAGTTTACCAGTGAGTTCATCACCTCACCACAGTTTACCAGTGAGTTCATCACCTCACCACAGTTTACCAGTGAGTTCATCACCTCACCACAGTTTACCAGTGAGTTCATCACCTCACTACAGTTTACCAGTGAGTTTATCTCCGCATCGCCCCACAGTTTACCAGTGAGTTTATCTCCGCATCGCCCCACAGTTTACCAGTGAGTTTATCTCCGCATCGCCCCACAGTTTACCAGTGAGTTTATCTCCGCATCGCCCCACAGTTTACCAGTGAGTTTATCTCCGCATCGCCCCACAGTTTACCAGTGAGTTTATCACCTCACCACAGTTTACCAGTGAGTTTATCACCTCACCACAGTTTACCAGTGAGTTTATCACCTCACCACAGTTTACCAGTGAGTTTATCACCTCACCACAGTTTACCAGTGAGTTTATCACCTCACCACAGTTTACCAGTGAGTTCATCACCGCACCACAGTTTACTAGTGAGTTCATCACCTCACCACAGTTTACCAGTGTGTTCATCACCTCACCACAGTTTACCAGTGAGTTCATCACCTCACCACAGTTTACCAGTGAGTTTATCTCCGCATCGCCCCACAGTTTACCAGTGAGTTCATCACCTCACCACAGTTTACCAGTGAGTTCATCACCGCACCACAGTTTACCAGTGAGTTCATCACCGCACCACAGTTTACCAGTGAGTTCATCACCGCACCACAGTTTACCAGTGAGTTCATCACCTCACCACAGTTTACCAGTGAGTTCATCACCGCACCACAGTTTACCAGTGAGTTCATCACCGCACCACAGTTTACCAGTGAGTTCATCACCTCAAAACAGTTTACCAGTGAGTTCATCACCTCACCACAGTTTACCAGTGTGTTCATCACCTCACCACAGTTTACCAGTGAGTTCATCACCTCACCACAGTTTACCAGTGAGTTCATCACCTCACCACAGTTTACCAGTGAGTTCATCACCTCACCACAGTTTACCAGTGAGTTCATCACCTCACCACAGTTTACCAGTGAGTCGTGGTCTTTGGTGGTGTTAGGTCAGCTTAACTAGACTAGATAGAGAGGAGGCAATGCAGACGACTGGGTTCAATATGAGGTCATCAGAGAAGTAATTGGATGATGATTTTGATCATCTATGTCAGGTATGGGCAAAAAAACGGCCCTTGTCTGTGTAGGTGTGTTGAGTAATGGGACGTGGCTGGTCTTCCTGTCTGTAGGTGTGATGAGTAACGGGACGTGGCTGGTCTTCCTGTCTGTAGGTGTGTTGAGTAACGGGACGTGGCTGGTCTTCCTGTCTGTAGGTGTGTTGAGTAACGGGACGTGGCTGGTCTTCCTGTCTGTAGGTGTGTTGAGTAACGGGACGTGGCTGGTCTTCCTGTCTGTAGGTCTGTTGAGTAACGGGACGTGGCTGGTCTTCCTGTCTGTAGGTGTGATGAGTAACGGGACGTGGCTGGTCTTCCTGTCTGTAGGTGTGATGAGTAACGGGACGTGGCTGGTCTTCCTGTCTGTAGGTGTGATGAGTAACGGGACGTGGCTGGTCTTCCTGTCTGTAGGTGTGATGAGTAACGGGACGTGGCTGGTCTTCCTGTCTGTAGGTGTGTTGAGTAACGGGACGTGGCTGGTCTTCCTGTCTGTAGGTGTGATGAGTAACGGGACGTGGCTGGTCTTCCTGTCTGTAGGTGTGTTGAGTAACGGGACGTGGCTGGTCTTCCTGTCTGTAGGTGTGATGAGTAACGGGACGTGGCTGGTCTTCCTGTCTGTAGGTGTGTTGAGTAACGGGACGTGGCTGGTCTTCCTGTCTGTAGGTGTGATGAGTAACGGGACGTGGCTGGTCTTCCTGTCTGTAGGTGTGATGAGTAACGGGACGTGGCTGGTCTTCCTGTCTGTAGGTGTGATGAGTAACGGGACGTGGCTGGTCTTCCTGTCTGTAGGTGTGATGAGTAACGGGACGTGGCTGGTCTTCCTGTCTGTAGGTGTGATGAGTAACGGGACGTGGCTGGTCTTCCTGTCTGTAGGTGTGATGAGTAACGGGACGTGGCTGGTCTTCCTGTCTGTAGGTGTGATGAGTAACGGGACGTGGCTGGGCTTCCTGTCTGTAGGTGTGTTGAGTAACGGGACGTGGCTGGTCTTCCTGTCTGTAGGTGTGTTGAGTAACGGGACGTTGCTGGTCTTCCTGTCTGTAGGTGTGATGAGTAACGGGACGTGGCTGGTCTTCCTGTCTGTAGGTGTGTTGAGTAACGGGACGTGGCTGGTCTTCCTGTCTGTAGGTGTGATGAGTAACGGGACGTGGCTGGTCTTCCTGTCTGTAGGTGTGATGAGTAACGGGATGTGGCTGGTCTTCCTGTCTGTAGGTGTGTTGAGTAACGGGACGTGGCTGGTCTTCCTGTCTGTAGGTGTGATGAGTAACGGGACGTGGCTGGTCTTCCTGTCTGTAGGTGTGATGAGTAACGGGACGTGGCTGGTCTTCCTGCCCCTGGTACCCATGGAGACAAGCTCAGGGAGTCTCCTGGTTGTAGCCTTCCTCACGGTCATGTTGGCTACTGGCTCTCTACTGCTGCTGGTTCACCTACTGGGCTTCCACATCTATCTCTGTGAGTTACAAACTGGTCCAGGGGCTGTATGTATCAAGTGTCTCAGAGTGAAAGTGCTGATCTAGGATATAAAAACATAAGTGTGTTCATTATGATCTGAAAAGCAAAACTGATCATTGATCAGCAGTTCTGTTCTGAGACTTTGTGAATACGGGCCCAGACCTGGGTAAAATATTGTACATATGTCAAAATACTTTTGAATACCTTCCATATACTAGATTTTAGCTTGATTTAGTACAATGGAACCGATGGAATAGTGTATGTGTATGTGAGTTGGCATGACAACACTTCATTATTCTCTCTGAGGATGTTTCTCTTGCAGCATTACAACAATACACAAGGTCATCACAACAAGACACTACATACTGCATGTCTTCCTTCCTTCATTCCTCTGGTCTCTGCAGTGTTAAACAGAATGAGCACGTATGACTACATTATAACAAGACGGCGTAAACAGGCCAGCCAGCAGGACATAGAGATGGGCTTTCCCCAGTCATCTGACAGCAACGGCAACGCAGGACAGGTCAGATCCTTGTTTCACTACTCCTCTCTGGCCTTGGTGATTAACCAACCAGGATTTCTGGAAGAACTTGGCATTTTGGGAAAGTTACTGGAATATTGCGACCCTAATTCCAATAGTTGCATGCAAACAATTTTTTTTCAATCCCACAGCTATGAGTTTGGTACAAGTGAGACTACACAATCATGTATTCTCAGGATTGATATGTTGATTTTATTGTTTTTTAGAATCATCTGCAAATGGAGCCCTCCATGGATTGTGATGCGTTGTTGTCAGACAGTGTCAGGTAGGTAATCCCACTAGGAAATCATGATACCGATGCATTTGGTTATCATGTACAGTGTTGCAAGACACAAGTACTGGAAGTTTTCCTGCTATGCAGCTGTGAAATTGTAGTCTTCCAAAGTGTAAAAGTTATCTCAAAGATAGACTTATAGAATAACACATTATTGTACTTATCTCAAAGATAGACTTATAGAATAACACATTATTGTACTTATCTCAAAGATAGACTTATAGAATAACACATTATTGTACTTATCTCAAAGATAGACTTATAGAATAACACATTATTGTACTTATCTCAAAGATAGACTTATAGAATAACACATTATTGTACTTATCTCAAAGATAGACTTATAGAATAACACATTATTGTACTTATCTCAAAGATAGACTTATAGAATAACACATTATTGTACTTATCTCAAAGATAGACTTATAGAATAACACATTATTGTACTTATCTCAAAGATGGACTTATAGAATAACACATTATTGTACTTATCTCAAAGATAGACTTATAGAATAACACATTATTGTACTTATCTCAAAGATAGACTTATAGAATAACACATTATTGTACTTATCTCAAAGATAGACTTATAGAATAACACATTATTGTACTTATCTCAAAGATAGACTTATAGAATAACACATTATTGTACTTATCTCAAAGATAGACTTGTAGAATAACACATTATTGTACTTATCTCAAAGATAGACTTATAGAATAACACATTATTGTACTTATCTCAAAGATGGACTTGTAGAATAACACATTATTGTACTTATCTCAAAGATAGACTTATAGAATAACACATTATTGTACTTATCTCAAAGATAGACTTGTAGAATCACATATTATGCATGGCACCTCCTTGTTTTTTTCTGTGGTAGCTGCAAGAATCAGGAAACAGGAACTATTTCAAGTCGACTTTCTGGATCTTTCTGTACTGAGGTCAGTTACCCTAACCAAATGAAAGGTTATCACTGAACTACTTTTGTCATCGTATTGTAAAATAATATTTAGGGTATTGTCTGTATGAAGGTCTTTTGTTTCAGAACTATCAGTTAGGAACATTTGCTAGAAAATATTGTTATAATAAAATAAGTCAATATGTTCTTGTTCTAGTTGGACAACTTCACTAAATCATCAGAAAAGGAAAATGGCTTTTACTATGGCACAGAGCTACCCACCCAGATTATACCAGGTGAGTTTACCCACCCAGATTATACCAGGTGAGTTTACCCACCCAGATCATACCAGGTGAGTTTACCCACCCAGATTATACCAGGTGAGTTTACCCACCCAGATTATACCAGGTGAGTTTACCCACCCAGATTATACCAGGTGAGTTTACCCACCCAGATTATACCAGGTGAGTTTACCCACCCAGATTATACCAGGTGAGTTTACCCACCCAGATTATACCAGGTGAGTTTACCCACCCAGATTATACCAGGTGAGTTTACCCACCCAGATGATACCAGGTGAGTTTACCCACCCAGATGATACCAGGTGAGTTTACCCACCCAGATGATACCAGGTGAGTTTACCCACCCAGATTATACCAGGTGAGTTTACCCACCCAGATTATACCAGGTGAGTTTACCCACCCAGATGATACCAGGTGAGTTTACCCACCCAGATGATACCAGGTGAGTTTACCCACCCAGATTATACCAGGTGAGTTTACCCACCCAGATTATACCAGGTGAGTTTACCCACCCAGATTATACCAGGTGAGTTTACCCACCCAGATTATACCAGGTGAGTTTACCCACCCAGATGATTCCAGGTGAGTTTACCCACCCAGATGATTCCAGGTGAGTTTACCCACCCAGATTATACCAGGTGAGTTTACCCACCCAGATTATACCAGGTGAGTTTACCCACCCAGATTATACCAGGTGAGTTTACCCACCCAGATGATACCAGGTGAGTTTACCCACCCAGATGATACCAGGTGAGTTTACCCACCCAGATGATACCAGGTGAGTTTACCCACCCAGATGATACCAGGTGAGTTTACCCACCCAGATGATACCAGGTGAGTTTACCCACCCAGATGATTCCGGTTGAGTTTACCCACCCAGATTATACCAGGTGAGTTTACACACCCAGATGATACCAGGTGTGTTTACCCACCCAGATGATACCAGGTGAGTTTACCCACCCAGATGATACCAGGTGAGTTTACCCACCCAGATGATACCAGGTGAGTTTACCCACCCAGATGATACCAGGTGAGTTTACCCACCCAGATGATACCAGGTCAGGTTACCCACCCAGATGATACCAGGTCAGGTTACCCACCCAGATGATACCAGGTGAGTGTACCCACCCAGATGATACCAGGTGAGTGTACCCACTCAGATTATACCAGGTGAGTGTACCCACCCAGATTATACCAGGTGAGTTTACCCACCCAGATTATACCAGGTGAGTGTACCCACTCAGATTATACCAGGTGAGTGTACCCACCCAGATTATACCAGGGGAGTTTATCCACCCAGATGATACCAGGTCAGGTTACCCACCCAGATGATACCAGGTGAGTGTACCCACCCAGATGATACCAGGTGAGTGTACCCACTCAGATTATACCAGGTGAGTGTACCCACCCAGATTATACCAGGTGAGTTTACCCACCCAGATTATACCAGGTGAGTGTACCCACTCAGATTATACCAGGTGAGTTTCTCCACCCAGATTATACCAGGGGAGTTTATCCACCCAGATTATACCAGGTTAGTATACCCACCCAGATTATACCTGGGGAGTTTACCCACCCAGAATATACCAGGGGAGTTTACCCACCCAGAATATACCCGGGGAGTATACCCACCCAGATTATACCCGGGGAGTATACCCACCCAGATTATACCCGGGGAGTTTACCCACCCAGATTATACCCGAGGAGTTTACCCACCCAGATTATACCAGGGGAGTTTACCCACCCAGATTATACCAGGGGAGTTTACCCACCCAGATTATACCAGGGGAGTTTACCCACCCAGATTATACCAGGGGAGTTTACCCACCCAGATTATACCAGGTGAGTTTGGGCAGACAATTTAAATTAAGACTGAACTTTTTTAAACGCCTACGCTGAATTTAGGTCTCTGGGTCTTTCCTATTTAACTAGAGCTGTGTCCCAAATGGCACCCTGTTCCCTATTTAGTTCACTACCTTTGACCAGCACCCAGTGAATATGGGTCCTGGTCAAAAGTAGTGCACTGCATAGGGAATAGGGCGCAATTTGGGACACAGCCCTAGGTGATTATCAGTGTAACTAATTCCAATCTGCTGGTTTTCCTCACTGACATGTTTTAAATGTTCTGTCTGGAAGGTGAAGTGGTGATGGATGACCCCTTGGGCTGGAGGTTGGGTGGAGGTGGAGAGGGCCCCAGAGCAGGCCAGTGTGAGGGGGTCCCCTACACTGACAGAGCTCATCAGTAGCTGGTCTCTGATGCTCTACAGGTGGCCACACACAGTACCTGAGGAACTAAAGGCATTGACACGCCATAGCGAACGTCGTCCGTGTGCAGTACAGTAGATCACCTACTGGATGTTGACTAACTGTGGTCGATACAACATGTTAAATCTTTGGGAAATGAACAAAGAATGACTGTTGATGTTGTCTGGTCAGAAGCCATGGAATCGGCCACCGGAAGCAGTATTTACCCAGCACAGCACTGGGGAACAAATAGAATGTTCATGCTGGATTGAAGCTACCATGATGCCTCCAACGGACCTCCTGCTGTTGCCTATGACGATCACCACTTGGACCTGGAAATGGAACTTTGGATTCCGAGCTTCTAAAATGCATCATGGAATGTTATGGAATGTGCTAGTGAATAGAACACATTGGATGCAACCTGGATTCCTATGGAAGAGGACAGACAATGTGATTTCTCAAATCTTGACTGCGATGGGTGACATTTGCTTTTTTAAAATAATTTACTATTTTAATAGGATATATACACTGAGTGATGGGAAGGACATTTATTTTGTAGCAATTTTATGTATTTTATCTGAGGATTTAAAGAATTGTTTTACTTGCTAATTTAGCCATTTCAGATCATAATGTTCTTGCCTGAATTGAATAATAAAATGTGTAAACATACCATACAAACTCTTGAATGAAATGTTCCATTCCCAAGCTAACCACACAGTGGCGCTACTGAGACTCATTGAACAACAATTGAACTACAATAAATGTCCTTAATTTATACCCTATGTATATCCAGGCAATGGAGTGGCAGAGCATTTGTCATTCCTAAGAAACATTTCTTGGAGCTGTACCTAAATTAGTGTCTTGGATAATCCATGAGTGCTGTACAGTGGTGGCTGGTCGCACTTTAAATGGGGAGGACACGGATCATAGTAATGGCTGGAACGGAATGAATGTATTTTGTTTGATACCATTCCGTTCACTCCATTCCAGCCATTATTATGAGGCGTCCTCCTCTCACCAGCCTCCTCTGGTGCTGTTTCACCACCAGCCTGCCTGGCCCCAGTGGACACTGTGTTATATAATCTCCAGTTCTACATGTTAAATCATTACCACTAGTTGTATAACCCTTTAAAGAGGTCTATGCCATGAGTGGACAAGATCAGAGAATTAAGCATAAATAGAAATCAAATTACCCACAGAGGTTAGATGGGGGCAGAGTAATACAATTACAGAGACTTTGAGACTTTGATTTTCAAGTCCCATGTGCATTCCAAGCAGAACTGTTGACGTTGAAGGAAGGAGAGGGTTCTGTCCCAATCTCTATCTTTTAGGGAATATCTTATTTCCCTAGAGAGAGGATGCATCCCAAATGACACCCTATAAGCCCTGGTTAACAGTAGTGCACTAAAGGAATAGGGTGCCATTTGGGATGCAAATTGCCTCTACTGTATCTTTGAGGGAAATCTTGTTTCCCTAGAGAGAGAATCCCACAGGCCGTGTGTTGACCAGCCCACACAAGACATCCTGTACCCAGACTAGAGCCAGGGTGCATTTCCTGGAGAAAATATGTTTTTATTTTCTAATCTTTTTATATACATGCCATGGCCTTTGACCTTGGACCTTAGTGGTGTGCTACTGCTTTCTCACTCTGCCTGTACTGTCTCTTTATTGTGGAATACATTTCACTCAGAATATATATTCTGAAGTATTACATTATTGGATGTGGGTACAATTGATTGAATAGCAGCAGCTAATACAGATGAAAGTACAATTACCTCACTGGCTGGTCTAACCTTTGATACATGTTTTAGAAGCCCCCCGAATACGCCATACTGCAAAAGAGCATGACAGAACCGAGATTCCCACGGAACGGAAAGAATTCACTTATCCTATTATGGATAAAACAAAACAACGTTCTCCATCACCTTCATGAGAATAGATTGATGTTTACACGAGTGGTAGGAGTGCGGCAGCCAATCAGTGGCCTGGATTTCTCCCCGCATTTCTTTCTGGGAGGCGAACAGCAGACAGGCATTTGAGATTCTATATAGCGGGAGAATATAGTGTTGGCAACGTTCTTTCAACCTCCAACATTCCTCGACGTGCAGTTATGATTTTGTGGAATTGACAACAAAGAACAGTGGATTGGAGAAGGATTGAGATATCAGGTAAATGTGTTATTTTACAAGAACAGCTATTGATGTTGACAGTTTGTTTTGGTGTGCGTTTATTTTGACACTGACACAGTCGGGTTCAATGCCTTTTTATAAATATCAAATTGATAGCTACAAATGTAAATGTATTTCAATATTTCATTTCACACTAAATGATGTTGTGCATTATATGCAGGAAGTCGCTTGATTGTCAAATATGCTTTCGTTTTTCCCTCATTTGAAAGCACTGGTCTTTTACGCCGTTTGGTTCTAGAATTATGCATTGCATAATGGTGTATCGTTTACTGAATTGTAGACGCTGTCAACAGTGTATACGCATATTCAATGTATTGCCAGGTATTGCGTTATGCACTGGCAAGTGGCAATAGAAGAGCGGCGACTGCAGCCTGTGCATGGTCACAATAACAATGGTCACGTGCCACTGTGGACTATTCCAGAGACCACTACTGGAGCATGAATCTCTGCACATTTGCAAGTTTATGTAACCAGTCTCGCGCATGAAATATGCCCATACTGCATTATAGAACTTCCATACTGTCAACTTAAACAAAACCATAGTATAGTCTATGTCGCTTGTTCTCCCGACATGTTACATGTGTTGTTGTTACCTTCTCCCTACTACCTCTGTCAAGAAGTCAAGGTCCGTAATGGCATAGGAGATCCTCTTGAAACTGTAGGACAGATCCTTTGTATCGAACCCTGCGCTGCCTTCTAATGCATGATTATTACATAATGTAGCCCGGACAGCCTAGAAGGGAAAATAGTTGCAGGAAGCCTTTTTGAAATGATAATATTCTCATACATACAAACTACCATAAGGATGCATGAATCCCATTTACACACTTCTCTTCCTTGTGTATTCTGTTTCTATACTCTAGGCGTACGTCGATTTTATTGCGTCAAAGATTCTACCTATATGTTGTAACATGATGATGATGATGATATGGTAGTGTGGCTGATGATATGGTCATGTATGTTAATGGATATGACCGATGCTTGGCAGGCAGCACTACATGCGTTGGGCTTACATACAGTATCTAGTGTTTCACAGTCAGAGAGTTAAATGAGAGCATTTGCCAATCAGTCTTTGCTTTTGTCGGACTCAAGCAGTATATAAGTAAAGCACTACTGTAATTAAAACGTTGACCTAATTGCAAACGTAGGTCAGATTCTACAAATAAATGGCCCAGTATTTTGTTCATAGCACTTCTGCTTTACATGTGCGTTAGCCTTGTTTATCGCCATATGTTGTATTAGGTACACATGAGGAGAGAACGCAGTCACCCACTGACTATGCCCCAGATTTCTCTCTTGGCTCTAGGTTGCAGTGCACTCTGGTCCGAGAGCCACTGGATCCAGTCATAAACAATTACCCTCACGATGTAAATTAGTCATATTAAGGACAGGGTGGACTTATGAAAGGTTATGTTTTTGGTAAAAAGCCACATTATGAAAGTGAAAGTCTGCATGGTCAGTGAAAAAAGCCAAAGGGGTGGTCTAGTAGTCTAAGCTTTAAGCCGCCTCCTCTGGAACACATGTACGATGTACCGCTGTCAGCATGGGTTTGAATCCGGACGACTGCTCTTTAAGCCTGCTCTCTCCTACCTTTCACCACTTATCCAACATGAAAAAACTCCCCACTCTTTTCCCCACAAAGATGTAAAAAAGGCCAGAGAAATTCAGCCCTTGTAGTCCTCTTAAATCATTCAGGTAATTGTTGGTGTCACTGATGATTAGTAATTAGAGGACGCTGTTTGTATCTTATCAGCCCGCAATATTTTTTAATGTTTTCGTTTTTTAAATGTTAAACTTTGCCTCCCCCAGCCAGTGATATCAATGAAAAAATGTGGTTACAGTTTCCACAATTGACTGGTGTGTACAGTAGTATGTCAAAGGGAGCCCACTTTGTTCTGCATTCCTGTTGAAGTTCAACACCTTCCACTCAGTGCTGTCGGATGAACAGCGCTGCACATCCCAAATGGCACCCTATTCCCTATATAGTGCACTACTTTTGACCAGAGCCCATGTAGTGTACTGCATAGGGAATAAGGTAGCATTAGAGCCACAGCCCAGGCCTCTCTCCATGACAGACAGGACCACTGCTGCTCTCATTGGGATCATTCAGCCAATGGGGTTGAATAAGGATCCTCTCCTTGTATCTTAATATGGCTTGTTGTTATGACCTCAATAACAACTGAGCAGAGATATAGTGTAACATATTGTTTCTGAAGCACAATACATCTGTGTCTGACACCAGAGGGGGGACGGAGGGAGGGAGGGAGGGGGGACGGAGGGAGGGGGAAGGGAGGGGGGATGGAGGGGGAGGGAGGGAGGGAGGGGGGATGGAGGTAGGGAGGGAGGGAGGGCGGACGGACGGGGGAGGGAGGGATGGATGGAGACACACAAACTCTAGTGATGGGGGAAGAAATCGATAGTTACATTTCGCAATATTATTTTTATACAATATTATATCGATATTTGACTCCAAGTATCGATTTGTAAAAAAGATTGACTTTTGTTTGTTACTGTAGGTGGCGTTAGCTAGCGCCAGTCGGCTGTACCTGAGCCAAAACTCCAGTATTTTACTCCTAGAGCTTGTTCTCCATCTTCTTCTTAAATAGTGAGCCAACATGTTTTCAGCACTTTCATTTCCCTAACTGATCAACACTACTTTTCTCATGGCTCTCTCTTGTCTCTCTGCAGCAGACATATGGTGAGCAATATGTTTGGAACATCAAATCCCAATATGTATGTAATCATGAGAACGCAGTCGGCACCTAAGTATGGTGATAAAATCATATTGTGATGTCCCTGGCAATTCCCAGCCCTAACAAACTGCAGCAAGAGACACAGACCAACAATAGTGAGTGACTTCAGACCCATGGGCCAGTAGGGTGATGGTGTAATGCACTCTGGGATATATGGATGGATGGAGCGGAGGAAGGTTATACGCCTAAATATTTTGCTGTGTGACCTGGAATTGTAATTTTTTTAAATGAAGGATTCTAGCTTTATTACCTCATATTTGTGTGAGCATACATTTAGGTTGCACACATGTTCCTTGTAAAATAGGTCAGTGTAGAGCCCTGTGTAAGACTGGGTGACCAAGAGTGTCACCATGGCAGACTGACGACCTGGATGTGGTAGAGAGGTTTGGTAGAGCTGTATACACAGGCAAGAGTTGTTGTCTGACTGGTGTACTCGGGTTAGTGGTACAATGGCGGACTGGGACTCAGATTGCTGGTGCTCTAGTGAAGACTGACAGACTCAAGATAGCGTGTTTGTAGCCTTCTGTCAATGTAGCCTTGGCCCAGATCTATGTTGCTTTATGTATGGGATTGGCAGTGCTAGTTAGAGCTGGGACCAGGCTACCCCATAATGATCTGGGACCAGAATACCACATAATGATCTGGGACCAGAATACCACATAATGATCTGGGACCAGAATACCACATAATGATCTGGGACCAGGCTACCACATAATGATCTGGGACCAGGCTGCCACATAATGATCTGGGACCAGGCTGCCACATAATGATCTGGGACCAGGCTGCCACATAATGATCTGGGACCAGGCTGCCACATAATGATCTGGGACCAGAATACCACATAATGATCTGGGACCAGAATACCACATAATGATCTGGGACCAGCCTGCCACCTAATGATCTGGGACCAGAATACCACATAATGATCTGGGACCAGGCTGCCACCTAATGATCTGGGACCAGGCTGCCACCTAATGATCTGGGACCAGGCTACCACATAATGATCTGGGACCAGGCTGCCACCTAATGATCTTGGACCAGGCTGCCACATAATGATCTGGGACCAGGCTACCCCATAATGATCTAGGACCAGGCTGCCACATAATGATCTGGGACCAGGCTGCCACATAATGATCTGGGACCAGGCTGCCACATAATGATCTGGGACCAGAATACCACATAATGATCTGGGACCAGAATACCACATAATGATCTGGGACCAGAATACCACATAATGATCTGGGACCAGGCTGCCACCTAATGATCTGGGACCAGGCTGCCACCTAATGATCTGGGACCAGGCTGCCACATAATGATCTGGGACCAGGCTGCCACCTAATGATCTTGGACCAGGCTGCCACATAATGATCTGGGACCAGGCTACCCCATAATGATCTGGGACCAGGCTGCCACATAATGATCTGGGACCAGGCTACCCCATAATGATCTGGGACCAGGCTACCACATAATGATCTGGAACCAGGCTACCACATAATGATCTGGGACCAGGCTACCACCTAATGATCTGGGACCAGGCTGACACCTAATGATCTGGGACCAGAATACCACATTATGATCTTGGACCAGGCGGTAGTCTATGGTAGACATGGCATGGCAGGGGTCATGGTGATATAGAACTGGGTAGACTAGGGGTCATGGTGGTATAGAACTGGGTAGACTAGGGGTCATGGTGGTATAGAACTGGGTAGACTAGGGGTCATGGTGGTATAGAACTGGGTAGACTAGGGGTCATGGTGGTATATAACTGGGTAGACTAGGGGTCATGGTGGTATAGAACTGGGTAGACTAGGGGTCATGGTGATATAGAACTGGGTAGACTAGGGGTCATGGTGATATAGAACTGGGTAGACTAGGGGTCATGGTGGTATAGAACTGGGTAGACTAGGGGTCATGGTGGTATAGAACTGGGTAGACTAGGGGTCATGGTGGTATAGAACTGGGTAGACTAGGGGTCATGGTGATATAGAACTGGGTAGACTAGGGGTCATGGTGGTATAGAACTGGGTAGACTAGGGGTCATGGTGGTATAGAACTGGGTAGACTAGGGGTCATGGTGGTATAGAACTGGGTAGACTAGGGGTCATGGTGGTATAGAACTGGGTAGACTAGGGGTCATGGTGATATAGAACTGGGTAGACTAGGGGTCATGGTGGTATAGAACTGGGTAGACTAGGGGTCATGGTGGTATAGAACTGGGTAGACTAGGGGTCATGGTGGTATAGAACTGGGTAGACTAGGGGTCATGGTGGTATAGAACTGGGTAGACTAGGGGTCATGGTGGTATAGAACTGGGTAGACTAGGGGTCATGGTGGTATAGAACTGGGTAGACTAGGGGTCATGGTGGTATAGAACTGGGTAGACTAGGGGTCATGGTGGTATAGAACTGGGTAGACTAGGGGTCATGGTGGTATAGAACTGGGTAGACTAGGGGTCATGGTGGTATAGAACTGGGTAGACTAGGGGTCATGGTGGTATAGAACTGGGTAGACTAGGGGTCATGGTGGTATAGAACTGGGTAGACTAGGGGTCATGGTGGTATAGAACTGGGTAGACTAGGGGTCATGGTGGTATAGAACTGGGTAGACTAGGGGTCATGGTGGTATAGAACTGGGTAGACTAGGGGTCATGGTGGTATAGAACTGGGTAGACTAGGGGTCATGGTGGTATAGAACTGGGTAGACTAGGGGTCATGGTGGTATAGAACTGGGTAGACTAGGGGTCATGGTGGTATAGAACTGGGTAGACTAGGGGTCATGGTGGTATAGAACTGGGTAGACTAGGGGTCATGGTGGTATAGAACTGGGTAGACTAGGGGTCATGGTGGTATAGAACTGGGTAGACTAGGGGTCATGGTGATATAGAACTGGGTAGACTAGGGGTCATGGTGGTATAGAACTGGGTAGACTAGGGGTCATGGTGGTATAGAACTGGGTAGACTAGGGGTCATGGTGGTATAGAACTGGGTAGACTAGGGGTCATGGTGGTATAGAACTGGGTAGACTAGGGGTCATTGTGATATAGAACTGGGTAGACTAGGGGTCATGGTGATATAGAACTGGGTAGACTAGGGGTCATGGTGATATAGAACTGGGTAGACTAGGGGTCATGGTGGTATAGAACTGGGTAGACTAGGGGTCATGGTGGTATAGAACTGGGTAGACTAGCAGCAATGCATGGCCAGAAGGAGAGTATATGTAAGCAGGCAGTCATCCAGTCACTGATTTATCTCTTGAGATCTGGACTTAACCAAATGGCTTTTTTCCTTTGTAGTGGGACAGGAAACAGGCAGGCCTAAGACAGAGAGAAGACCGTACTACAGACTATCTGGCCAATGTGTCAGTATGGACTATACTCCACACTGTTGGGGGTTAATATGCCCAGTGCCTGGTTAATGCCATGGTAATTAACCTTTCATATACAGTAATGAAATCCTCTGTTAGATCCAAGCCACACCAACTGTCATTTCTGACCGTTATAATTGATGTAATATATTCATCACTGTAATCCAATCATCATCAATCATATGATCTTCCAATCATAACATGTTTACTAAAATGTAAGGTAATAATATATTCTGTATTCACAGCCATGGACTAAATGAGACTTAAAGCTGCAATATGTTCCTTTTTGGGTGACCCGACCAAATTCACATAGAAATGTGTGTTATAGATCTGTCATGCTTTTTGAAAGCAAGTCTAAGAAGCGGTTGATTTGTTCTATGTGAGCTTCACCTTCTTAACGTCTAGTTTTTGCGTCTTTTACTTTAGGTTTTGTACACCAGTTTCAAACAGCTGAAAATACAATATTTTTGTTTATTGAAAAGATATTTCACAGCGGTTTAGAGGGTAGAATGATTCTCTGCACTTGCTTGTTTTGTCACATAAAGTGAAATTAGGTGATCTATTGGAATTTTAGCAACCAGGAAATGTCAGGACGGTTTCTGCATATTGCACCTTCAATAGACACAATGCAGGGAAAAAACTACCCATGTAAAAGTACCAAAATACTTTCTCTGCTTATATTTTCCACACCATCCAGTCTTAATTGTTAACATGAGGGTTTTGTAGACTGAATTAACTCTTTGGGTGTTTCCCTAATGGCACCCTATTCCCTACATAGTGCACTACTTTAGACAAGAGCCCAATAAGTAGTGCACTATATAGGGTGTCAGTTGGGATGCATCCTCTCGCACTAGCCTCTCCATTATCCTTAGTCTTGAACGTGATGGGTTTTTGAGGAGCCTGGCTGTATAGAAGACTGTGGTAGTTGAACACTTGAGACTTCACTGACTATAAAACAAGAGTTAAAAGATTCCTTTGTTCCAGATCGATTTTGCTGTAGTTCTCAGGGCACAAAGGGTGTCACAGAGCACTCTATCGTAGGGATGAGGGTGTCACAGAGCACTCTATCGTAGGGATGAGGGTGTCACAGAGCACTCTATCGTAGGGATGAGGGTGTCACAGAGCACTCTATCGTAGGGATGAGGGTGTCACAGAGCACTCTATCGTAGGGATGAGGGTGTCACAGAGCACTCTATCGTAGGGATGAGGGTGTCACAGAGCACTCTATCGTAGGGATGAGGGTGTCACAGAGCACTATCGTAGGGATGAGGGTGTCACAGACCACTCTATCGTAGGGATGAGGGTGTCACAGAGCACTCTATCGTAGGGATGAGGGTGTCACAGAGCACTCTATCGTAGGGATGAGGGTGTCACAGACCACTCTATCGTAGGGATGAGGGTGTCACAGAGCACTCTATCGTAGGGATGAGGGTGTCACAGAGCACTCTATCGTAGGGATGAGGGTGCCACAGACCACTCTATCGTAGGGATGAGGGTGTCACAGAGCACTCTATCGTAGGGATGAGGGTGTCACAGAGCACTCTATCGTAGGGATGAGGGTGTCACAGACCACTCTATCGTAGGGATGAGGGTGTCACAGAGCACTCTATCGTAGGGATGAGGGTGTCACAGAGCACTCTATCGTAGGGATGAGGGTGTCACAGACCACTCTATCGTAGGGATGAGGGTGTCACAGAGCACTCTATCGTAGGGATGAGGGTGTCACAGACCACTCTATCGTAGGGATGAGGGTGTCACAGAGCACTCTATCGTAGGGATGAGGGTGTCACAGAGCACTCTATCGTAGGGATGAGGGTGTCACAGAGCACTCTATCGTAGGGATGAGGGTGTCACAGAGCACTCTATCGTAGGGATGAGGGTGTCACAGAGCACTCTATCGTAGGGATGAGGGTGTCACAGAGCACTCTATCGTAGGGATGAGGGTGCCACAGAGCACTCTATCGTAGGGATGAGGGTGTCACAGACCACTCTATCGTAGGGATGAGGGTGTCACAGAGCACTCTATCGTAGGGATGAGGGTGTCACAGAGCACTCTATCGTAGGGATGAGGGTGTCACAGACCACTCTATCGTAGGGATGAGGGTGTCACAGAGCACTCTATCGTAGGGATGAGGGTGTCACAGAGCACTCTATCGTAGGGATGAGGGTGTCACAGACCACTCTATCGTAGGGATGAGGGTGTCACAGAGCACTCTATCGTAGGGATGAGGGTGTCACAGACCACTCTATCGTAGGGATGAGGGTGTCACAGAGCACTCTATCGTAGGGATGAGGGTGTCACAGAGCACTCTATCGTAGGGATGAGGGTGTCACAGAGCACTCTATCGTAGGGATGAGGGTGTCACAGAGCACTCTATCGTAGGGATGAGGGTGTCACAGAGCACTCTATCGTAGGGATGAGGGTGTCACAGAGCACTCTATCGTAGGGATGAGGGTGCCACAGAGCACTCTATCGTAGGGATGAGGGTGTCACAGACCACTCTATCGTAGGGATGAGGGTGTCACAGAGCACTCTATCGTAGGGATGAGGGTGCCACAGACCACTCTATCGTAGGGATGAGGGTGTCACAGAGCACTCTATCGTAGGGATGAGGGTGTCACAGAGCACTCTATCGTAGGGATGAGGGTGTCACAGACCACTCTATCGTAGGGTTGAGGGTGTCACAGAGCACTCTATCGTAGGGATGAGGGTGTCACAGAGCACTCTATCGTAGGGATGAGGGTGTCACAGACCACTCTATCGTAGGGATGAGGGTGTCACAGAGCACTCTATCGTAGGGATGAGGGTGTCACAGACCACTCTATCGTAGGGATGAGGGTGTCACAGAGCACTCTATCGTAGGGATGAGGGTGTCACAGAGCACTCTATCGTAGGGATGAGGGTGTCACAGAGCACTCTATCGTAGGGATGAGGGTGTCACAGAGCACTCTATCGTAGGGATGAGGGTGTCACAGAGCACTCTATCGTAGGGATGAGGGTGTCACAGAGCACTATCGTAGGGATGAGGGTGCCACAGAGCACTCTATCGTAGGGATGAGGGTGTCACAGAGCACTCTATCGTAGGGATGAGGGTGTCACAGACCACTCTATCGTAGGGATGAGGGTGTCACAGAGCACTCTATCGTAGGGATGAGGGTGTCACAGAGCACTCTATCGTAGGGATGAGGGTGTCACAGAGCACTCTATCGTAGGGATGAGGGTGCCACAGAGCACTCTATCGTAGGGATGAGGGTGTCACAGAGCACTCTATCGTAGGGATGAGGGTGTCACAGAGCACTCTATCGTAGGGATGAGGGTGTCACAGTAAATAAACAGCCTAAAGTCTTCCCCAAACACAAGTATGTGCACGGAGGGAAGTCAAGTCTGTCAGTACATGTAGATGGTTCCAGAGAAAGTGGAGTGAATTTGCTGGGAAAGTCTTGTTTGGCAGGATACAAGCTGAAACCAGATTGTGTGAAAGTTTCACATAGATCATCCAAGGTCCTGTACCACTAGTAGCAGGAATGTTGGGATATCAAATCACATTTGATTGGTCATCCAGCCTAGGGGTCATAGTGGTATAGAACTGGGTAGACTAGGGGTTATGGTGGTATAGAACTGGGTAGACTAGGGGTCATGGTGATATAGAACTGGGTAGACTAGGGGTCATGGTGGTATAGAACTGGGTAGACTAGGGGTCATGGTGGTATAGAACTGGGTAGACTAGGGGTCATGGTGGTATAGAACTGGGTAGACTAGGGGTCATGGTGATATAGAACTGGGTAGACTAGGGGTCATGGTGGTATAGAACTGGGTAGACTAGGGGTCATGGTGGTATAGAACTGGGTAGACTAGGGGTCATGGTGGTATAGAACTGGGTAGACTAGGGGTCATGGTGGTATAGAACTGGGTAGACTAGGGGTCATGGTGGTATAGAACTGGGTAGACTAGGGGTCATGGTGGTATAGAACTGGGTAGACTAGGGGTCATGGTGGTATAGAACTGGGTAGACTAGGGGTCATGGTGGTATAGAACTGGGTAGACTAGGGGTCATGGTGGTATAGAACTGGGTAGACTAGGGGTCATGGTGGTATAGAACTGGGTAGACTAGGGGTCATGGTGATATAGAACTGGGTAGACTAGGGGTCATGGTGATATAGAACTGGGTAGACTAGGGGTCATGGTGGTATAGAACTGGGTAGACTAGGGGTCATGGTGATATAGAACTGGGTAGACTAGGGGTCATGGTGATATAGAACTGGGTAGACTAGGGGTCATGGTGGTATAGAACTGGGTAGACTAGGGGTCATGGTGGTATAGAACTGGGTAGACTAGGGGTCATGGTGGTATAGAACTGGGTAGACTAGGGGTCATGGTGGTATAGAACTGGGTAGACTAGGGGTCATGGTGGTATAGAACTGGGTAGACTAGGGGTCATGGTGGTATAGAACTGGGTAGACTAGGGGTCATGGTGGTATAGAACTGGGTAGACTAGGGGTCATGGTGGTATAGAACTGGGTAGACTAGGGGTCATGGTGGTATAGAACTGGGTAGACTAGGGGTCATGGTGGTATAGAACTGGGTAGACTAGGGGTCATGGTGGTATAGAACTGGGTAGACTAGGGGTCATGGTGGTATAGAACTGGGTAGACTAGGGGTCATGGTGGTATAGAACTGGGTAGACTAGGGGTCATGGTGGTATAGAACTGGGTAGACTAGGGGTCATGGTGGTATAGAACTGGGTAGACTAGGGGTCATGGTGATATAGAACTGGGTAGACTAGGGGTCATGGTGGTATAGAACTGGGTAGACTAGGGGTCATGGTGGTATAGAACTGGGTAGACTAGGGGTCATGGTGATATAGAACTGGGTAGACTAGGGGTCATGGTGGTATAGAACTGGGTAGACTAGGGGTCATGGTGGTATAGAACTGGGTAGACTAGGGGTCATGGTGGTATAGAACTGGGTAGACTAGGGGTCATGGTGGTATAGAACTGGGTAGACTAGGGGTCATGGTGGTATAGAACTGGGTAGACTAGGGGTCATGGTGGTATAGAACTGGGTAGACTAGGGGTCATGGTGGTATAGAACTGGGTAGACTAGGGGTCATGGTGGTATAGAACTGGGTAGACTAGGGGTCATGGTGGTATAGAACTGGGTAGACTAGGGGTCATGGTGGTATAGAACTGGGTAGACTAGGGGTCATGGTGGTATAGAACTGGGTAGACTAGGGGTCATGGTGGTATAGAACTGGGTAGACTAGGGGTCATGGTGGCATTGTACCACACATTCTGCTCTGATTGGCTGACAAGGCCACATTCAAGAGCAGTTGGCTGGCTGGGACTGATCTAGATGGAGAGCAGATGGGTTCACCACAGCATGCCCAGTCAGGGAGGGACACACAAACACACACAAACACACACACAGGCACTCATACGAATGCTTGAATGAACGAACACAAGGGTGCCCGCTCACAAGCAAACATGTACTCACGTCGCACGCACACACACACGCACACACACAGACACAGACACACACACACACACGCACACACACAGACACACACTCAAATCAACTTTTATTAGTCACATGCGCCGGATAGAACAGGAGACCTTACGGTGAAATGCTTCCTTACGTGCCCCTAACCGACAGTGTAGGTTCAAAAAATGCGGATAAGAATAAGAGATAAAAGTAACAAGTAATTAAAGAGGAGCAGTAAAAATTAACAATATATACAGGGGGGTGCCGGTACAGAGACAATGTGCCGGGGCACCGGTTAGTTGAGGTAGTATGTACATGTAGGTAGAGTTATTAATTAAAGTGACTATGCATAGATGACAACAGAGTGGCAGTGGTGTGGAAAGGGGGGGGCAATGCAAATAGTCTGGGTAGCCATTTGACTAGATGTTCAGGAGTCTTATGGCTTGGGGTAGAAGCTGTTTAGAAGCCTCTTGGACCTAGACTTGGCGCTCCGGTATCGCTTTCCGTGTGGTAGCAGAGAGAACAGTCTATGACTAGGGTGGCTGGAGTCTTTGACAATTTTTAGTGCTTTCCTCTGACACCGCCTGGTATAGAGATCCTCAAGTTGTTAAGTGTGTGGTATTCTCATAATTTTTACGATTGGCTGTCTGCTTATTGTCTTGTGCTGACTATTCCCCCTCTCTTAAGAACAGATAGAATGTTCTTACCATGGCATGTTGTGTTGCTATTAATACCAGAGTTCAAAATGGGCCAATTTCTATAGTAAAGCAGTCATCTGTAAGCAGCAATGCATGGCCAGAAGGAGAGTATATGTAAGCAGGCAGTCATCCAGTCACTGATTTATCTCTTGAGATCTGGACTTAACCAAATGGCTTTTTTCCTTTGTAGTGGGACAGGAAACAGGCAGGCCTAAGACAGAGAGAAGACCGTACTACAGACTATCTGGCCAATGTGTCAGTATGGACTATACTCCACACTGTTGGGGGTTAATATGCCCAGTGCCTGGTTAATGCCATGGTAATTAACCTTTCATATACAGTAATGAAATCCTCTGTTAGATCCAAGCCACACCAACTGTCATTTCTGACCGTTATAATTGATGTAATATATTCATCACTGTAATCCAATCATCATCAATCATATGACATTTACATTACATTACATTTAAGTCATTTAGCAGACGCTCTTATCCAGAGCGACTTACAAAATGGTGCATTCACCTTATGATATCCAGTGGAACAACCACTTTACAATAGTGCATCTAAATCTTTTAAGGGGGGGGGTTAGAAGGATTACTTTATCCTATCCTAGGTATTCCTTAAAAAGGTGGGGTTTCAGGTGTCTCCGGAAGGTGGTGATTGACTCCCCTGTCCTGGCGTCGTGAGGGAGCTTGTTCCACCATTGGGGTGCCAGAGCAGCGAACAGTTTTGACTGGGCTGAGCGGGAACTGTGCTTCCTCAGAGGTAGGGGGGCCAGCAGGCCAGTGGTGGATGAACGCAGTGCCCTTGTTTGGGTGTAGGGCCTGATCAGAGCCTGAAGGTATGGAGGTGCCGTTCCCTTCACAGCTCCGTAGGCAATCACCATGGTCTTGTAGCGGATGCGAGCTTCAACTGGAAGCCAGTGGAGAGAGCGGAGGAGCGGGGTGACGTGAGAGAACTTGGGAAGGTTGAACACCAGACGGGCTGCGGCGTTCTGGATGAGTTGTAGGGTTGTATGACCTTCCAATCATAACATGTTTACTAAAATGTAAGGTAATAATATATTCTGTATTCACAGCCATGGACTAAATGAGACTTAAAGCTGCAATATGTTCCTTTTTGGGTGACCCAACCAAATTCACATAGAAATGTGTGTTATAGATCTGTCATGCTTATTGAAAGCAAGTCTAAGAGTGGTAGATTTGTTCTATGTGAGCTTCTCCTTCTTAACTTTCATTTTTGCATCTTTTACTTTAGGTTTTGTACACCAGTTTCAAACAGCTGAAAATACAATATTTTTGTTTATTGAAAAGATACTTCACAGCGGTTTAGATGGTAGAATGATTCTCTACACTAGCTTGTTTTGTCACATAAACTGAAATAGTTGTCAGTGCACAAAGGGTGCCACAGACCACTCTATCGTAGGGATGAGGGTGTCACAGAGCACTCTATCGTAGGGATGAGGGTGTCACAGACCACTCTATCGTAGGGATGAGGGTGTCACAGAGCACTCTATCGTAGGGATGAGGGTGTCACAGAGCACTCTATCGTAGGGATGAGGGTGTCACAGACCACTCTATCGTAGGGATGAGGGTGTCACAGAGCACTCTATCGTAGGGATGAGGGTGCCACAGAGCACTCTATCGTAGGGATGAGGGTGTCACAGACCACTCTATCGTAGGGATGAGGGTGTCACAGAGCACTCTATCGTAGGGATGAGGGTGTCACAGAGCACTCTATCGTAGGGATGAGGGTGTCACAGACCACTCTATCGTAGGGATGAGGGTGTCACAGAGCACTCTATCGTAGGGATGAGGGTGTCACAGAGCACTCTATCGTAGGGATGAGGGTGTCACAGACCACTCTATCGTAGGGATGAGGGTGTCACAGAGCACTCTATCGTAGGGATGAGGGTGTCACAGAGCACTCTATCGTAGGGATGAGGGTGTCACAGACCACTCTATCGTAGGGATGAGGGTGTCACAGAGCACTCTATCGTAGGGATGAGGGTGTCACAGACCACTCTATCGTAGGGATGAGGGTGCCACAGACCACTCTATCGTAGGGATGAGGGTGTCACAGAGCACTCTATCGTAGGGATGAGGGTGTCACAGAGCACTCTATCGTAGGGATGAGGGTGTCACAGACCACTCTATCGTAGGGATGAGGGTGTCACAGAGCACTCTATCGTAGGGATGAGGGTGTCACAGAGCACTCTATCGTAGGGATGAGGGTGTCACAGACCACTCTATCGTAGGGATGAGGGTGTCACAGAGCACTCTATCGTAGGGATGAGGGTGTCACAGACCACTCTATCGTAGGGATGAGGGTGCCACAGACCACTCTATCGTAGGGATGAGGGTGTCACAGAGCACTCTATCGTAGGGATGAGGGTGTCACAGAGCACTCTATCGTAGGGATGAGGGTGTCACAGAGCACTCTATCGTAGGGATGAGGGTGTCACAGAGCACTCTATCGTAGGGATGAGGGTGCCACAGAGCACTCTATCGTAGGGATGAGGGTGTCACAGACCACTCTATCGTAGGGATGAGGGTGTCACAGAGCACTCTATCGTAGGGATGAGGGTGTCACAGAGCACTCTATCGTAGGGATGAGGGTGTCACAGACCACTCTATCGTAGGGATGAGGGTGTCACAGAGCACTCTATCGTAGGGATGAGGGTGTCACAGAGCACTCTATCGTAGGGATGAGGGTGTCACAGACCACTCTATCGTAGGGATGAGGGTGTCACAGAGCACTCTATCGTAGGGATGAGGGTGTCACAGACCACTCTATCGTAGGGATGAGGGTGTCACAGAGCACTCTATCGTAGGGATGAGGGTGTCACAGAGCACTCTATCGTAGGGATGAGGGTGTCACAGACCACTCTATCGTAGGGATGAGGGTGTCACAGACCACTCTATCGTAGGGATGAGGGTGTCACAGAGCACTCTATCGTAGGGATGAGGGTGTCACAGAGCACTCTATCGTAGGGATGAGGGTGTCACAGAGCACTCTATCGTAGGGATGAGGGTGTCACAGAGCACTCTATCGTAGGGATGAGGGTGTCACAGACCACTCTATCGTAGGGATGAGGGTGTCACAGAGCACTCTATCGTAGGGATGAGGGTGTCACAGAGCACTCTATCGTAGGGATGAGGGTGTCACAGAGCACTCTATCGTAGGGATGAGGGTGTCACAGAGCACTCTATCGTAGGGATGAGGGTGTCACAGACCACTCTATCGTAGGGATGAGGGTGTCACAGACCACTCTATCGTAGGGATGAGGGTGCCACAGTAAATAAACAGCCTAAAGTCTTCCCCAAACACAAGTATGTGCACGGAGGGAAGTCAAGTCTGTCAGTACATGTAGATGGTTCCAGAGAAAGTGGAGTGAATTTGCTGGAAAGTCTTGTTTGGCAGGATACAAGCTGAAACCAGATTGTGTGAAAGTTTCACATAGATCATCCAAGGTCCTGTACCACTAGTAGCAGGAATGTTGGGATATCAAATCACATTTGATTGGTCATCCAGCCTAGGGGTCATAGTGGTATAGAACTGGGTAGACTAGGGGTTATGGTGGTATAGAACTGGGTAGACTAGGGGTTATGGTGGTATAGAACTGGGTAGACTAGGGGTCATGGTGGTATAGAACTGGGTAGACTAGGGGTCATGGTGATATAGAACTGGGTAGACTAGGGGTCATGGTGGTATAGAACTGGGTAGACTAGGGGTTATGGTGGTATAGAACTGGGTAGACTAGGGGTCATGGTGGTATAGAACTGGGTAGACTAGGGGTTATGGTGGTATAGAACTGGGTAGACTAGGGGTCATGGTGGTATAGAACTGGGTAGACTAGGGGTCATGGTGGTATAGAACTGGGTAGACTAGGGGTCATGGTGGTATAGAACTGGGTAGACTAGGGGTCATGGTGGTATAGAACTGGGTAGACTAGGGGTTATGGTGGTATAGAACTGGGTAGACTAGGGGTCATGGTGGTATAGAACTGGGTAGACTAGGGGTCATGGTGGTATAGAACTGGGTAGACTAGGGGTCATGGTGATATAGAACTGGGTAGACTAGGGGTCATGGTGGTATAGAACTGGGTAGACTAGGGGTCATGGTGGTATAGAACTGGGTAGACTAGGGGTCATGGTGGTATAGAACTGGGTAGACTAGGGGTCATGGTGGTATAGAACTGGGTAGACTAGGGGTCATGGTGGTATAGAACTGGGTAGACCAGGGGTCATGGTGATATAGAACTGGGTAGACTAGGG
This sequence comes from Salmo salar, assembly GCF_965601325.2. Lineage (NCBI taxonomy): Eukaryota > Metazoa > Chordata > Actinopteri > Salmoniformes > Salmonidae > Salmo > Salmo salar. The sequence continues at coordinate 88,004,901 of NC_138295.1, forward strand.
GTCATGGTGGTATAGAACTGGGTAGACTAGGGGTCATGGTGGTATAGAACTGGGTAGACTAGGGGTCATGGTGATATAGAACTGGGTAGACTAGGGGTCATGGTGGTATAGAACTGGGTAGACTAGGGGTCATGGTGGTATAGAACTGGGTAGACTAGGGGTCATGGTGATATAGAACTGGGTAGACTAGGGGTCATGGTGGTATAGAACTGGGTAGACTAGGGGTTATGGTGGTATAGAACTGGGTAGACTAGGGGTCATGGTGGTATAGAACTGGGTAGACTAGGGGTCATGGTGATATAGAACTGGGTAGACTAGGGGTTATGGTGATATAGAACTGGGTAGACTAGGGGTCATGGTGGTATAGAACTGGGTAGACTAGGGGTCATGGTGGTATAGAACTGGGTAGACTAGGGGTCATGGTGGTATAGAACTGGGTAGACTAGGGGTCATGGTGGTATAGAACTGGGTAGACTAGGGGTCATGGTGGTATAGAACTGGGTAGACTAGGGGTCATGGTGGTATAGAACTGGGTAGACTAGGGGTCATGGTGGTATAGAACTGGGTAGACTAGGGGTCATGGTGGTATAGAACTGGGTAGACTAGGGGTCATGGTGGTATAGAACTGGGTAGACTAGGGGTCATGGTGGTATAGAACTGGGTAGACTAGGGGTCATGGTGGTATAGAACTGGGTAGACTAGGGGTCATGGTGGTATAGAACTGGGTAGACTAGGGGTCATGGTGGTATAGAACTGGGTAGACTAGGGGTCATGGTGGTATAGAACTGGGTAGACTAGGGGTCATGGTGGTATAGAACTGGGTAGACTAGGGGTCATGGTGGTATAGAACTGGGTAGACTAGGGGTCATGGTGGTATAGAACTGGGTAGACTAGGGGTCATGGTGGTATAGAACTGGGTAGACTAGGGGTCATGGTGGTATAGAACTGGGTAGACTAGGGGTCATGGTGGTATAGAACTGGGTAGACTAGGGGTCATGGTGATATAGAACTGGGTAGACTAGGGGTCATGGTGGTATAGAACTGGGTAGACTAGGGGTCATGGTGGTATAGAACTGGGTAGACTAGGGGTCATGGTGGTATAGAACTGGGTAGACTAGGGGTCATGGTGGTATAGAACTGGGTAGACTAGGGGTCATGGTGGTATAGAACTGGGTAGACTAGGGGTCATGGTGGTATAGAACTGGGTAGACTAGGGGTCATGGTGGTATAGAACTGGGTAGACTAGGGGTCATGGTGGTATAGAACTGGGTAGACTAGGGGTCATGGTGGTATAGAACTGGGTAGACTAGGGGTCATGGTGGTATAGAACTGGGTAGACTAGGGGTCATGGTGGTATAGAACTGGGTAGACTAGGGGTCATGGTGGTATAGAACTGGGTAGACTAGGGGTCATGGTGGCATTGTACCACACATTCTGCTCTGATTGGCTGACAAGGCCACATTCAAGAGCAGTTGGCTGGCTGGGACTGATCTAGATGGAGAGCAGATGGGTTCACCACAGCATGCCCAGTCAGGGAGGGACACACAAACACACACAAACACACACACAGGCACTCATACGAATGCTTGAATGAACGAACACAAGGGTGCCCGCTCACAAGCAAACATGTACTCACGTCGCACGCACACACACACGCACACACACAGACACAGACACACACACACACGCACACACACAGACACACACTCAAATCAACTTTTATTAGTCACATGCGCCGGATAGAACAGGAGACCTTACGGTGAAATGCTTCCTTACGTGCCCCTAACCGACAGTGTAGGTTCAAAAAATGCGGATAAGAATAAGAGATAAAAGTAACAAGTAATTAAAGAGGAGCAGTAAAAATTAACAATATATACAGGGGGGTGCCGGTACAGAGACAATGTGCCGGGGCACCGGTTAGTTGAGGTAGTATGTACATGTAGGTAGAGTTATTAATTAAAGTGACTATGCATAGATGACAACAGAGTGGCAGTGGTGTGGAAAGGGGGGGGCAATGCAAATAGTCTGGGTAGCCATTTGACTAGATGTTCAGGAGTCTTATGGCTTGGGGTAGAAGCTGTTTAGAAGCCTCTTGGACCTAGACTTGGCGCTCCGGTATCGCTTTCCGTGTGGTAGCAGAGAGAACAGTCTATGACTAGGGTGGCTGGAGTCTTTGACAATTTTTAGTGCTTTCCTCTGACACCGCCTGGTATAGAGATCCTCAAGTTGTTAAGTGTGTGGTATTCTCATAATTTTTACGATTGGCTGTCTGCTTATTGTCTTGTGCTGACTATTCCCCCTCTCTTAAGAACAGATAGAATGTTCTTACCATGGCATGTTGTGTTGCTATTAATACCAGAGTTCAAAATGGGCCAATTTCTATAGTAAAGCAGTCATCTGTAAGCAGCAATGCATGGCCAGAAGGAGAGTATATGTAAGCAGGCAGTCATCCAGTCACTGATTTATCTCTTGAGATCTGGACTTAACCAAATGGCTTTTTTCCTTTGTAGTGGGACAGGAAACAGGCAGGCCTAAGACAGAGAGAAGACCGTACTACAGACTATCTGGCCAATGTGTCAGTATGGACTATACTCCACACTGTTGGGGGTTAATATGCCCAGTGCCTGGTTAATGCCATGGTAATTAACCTTTCATATACAGTAATGAAATCCTCTGTTAGATCCAAGCCACACCAACTGTCATTTCTGACCGTTATAATTGATGTAATATATTCATCACTGTAATCCAATCATCATCAATCATATGACATTTACATTACATTACATTTAAGTCATTTAGCAGACGCTCTTATCCAGAGCGACTTACAAAATGGTGCATTCACCTTATGATATCCAGTGGAACAACCACTTTACAATAGTGCATCTAAATCTTTTAAGGGGGGGGGTTAGAAGGATTACTTTATCCTATCCTAGGTATTCCTTAAAAAGGTGGGGTTTCAGGTGTCTCCGGAAGGTGGTGATTGACTCCCCTGTCCTGGCGTCGTGAGGGAGCTTGTTCCACCATTGGGGTGCCAGAGCAGCGAACAGTTTTGACTGGGCTGAGCGGGAACTGTGCTTCCTCAGAGGTAGGGGGGCCAGCAGGCCAGTGGTGGATGAACGCAGTGCCCTTGTTTGGGTGTAGGGCCTGATCAGAGCCTGAAGGTATGGAGGTGCCGTTCCCTTCACAGCTCCGTAGGCAATCACCATGGTCTTGTAGCGGATGCGAGCTTCAACTGGAAGCCAGTGGAGAGAGCGGAGGAGCGGGGTGACGTGAGAGAACTTGGGAAGGTTGAACACCAGACGGGCTGCGGCGTTCTGGATGAGTTGTAGGGTTGTATGACCTTCCAATCATAACATGTTTACTAAAATGTAAGGTAATAATATATTCTGTATTCACAGCCATGGACTAAATGAGACTTAAAGCTGCAATATGTTCCTTTTTGGGTGACCCAACCAAATTCACATAGAAATGTGTGTTATAGATCTGTCATGCTTATTGAAAGCAAGTCTAAGAGTGGTAGATTTGTTCTATGTGAGCTTCTCCTTCTTAACTTTCATTTTTGCATCTTTTACTTTAGGTTTTGTACACCAGTTTCAAACAGCTGAAAATACAATATTTTTGTTTATTGAAAAGATATTTCACAGCGGTTTAGATGGTAGAATGATTCTCTACACTAGCTTGTTTTGTCACATAAACTGAAATAGTTGTCAGTGCACAAAGGGTGTCACAGAGCACTCTATCGTAGGGATGAGGGTGTCACAGAGCACTCTATCGTAGGGATGAGGGTGTCACAGAGCACTCTATCGTAGGGATGAGGGTGTCAGAGCACTCTATCGTAGGGATGAGGGTGTCACAGAGCACTCTATCGTAGGGATGAGGGTGTCACAGAGCACTCTATCGTAGGGATGAGGGTGTCACAGAGCACTCTATCGTAGGGATGAGGGTGTCACAGAGCACTCTATCGTAGGGATGAGGGTGTCACAGACCACTCTATCGTAGGGATGAGGGTGTCACAGAGCACTCTATCGTAGGGATGAGGGTGTCACAGACCACTCTATCGTAGGGATGAGGGTGTCACAGAGCACTCTATCGTAGGGATGAGGGTGTCACAGAGCACTCTATCGTAGGGATGAGGGTGTCACAGAGCACTCTATCGTAGGGATGAGGGTGCCACAGAGCACTCTATCGTAGGGATGAGGGTGTCACAGAGCACTCTATCGTAGGGATGAGGGTGTCACAGAGCACTCTATCGTAGGGATGAGGGTGTCACAGACCACTCTATCGTAGGGATGAGGGTGTCACAGAGCACTCTATCGTAGGGATGAGGGTGTCACAGAGCACTCTATCGTAGGGATGAGGGTGTCACAGAGCACTCTATCGTAGGGATGAGGGTGTCACAGACCACACTATCGTAGGGATGAGGGTGTCACAGACCACACTATCGTAGGGATGAGGGTGTAACAGACCACTCTATCGTAGGGATGAGGGTGTAACAGACCACTCTATCGTAGGGATGAGGGTGTAACAGAGCACTCTATCGTAGGGATGAGGGTGTCACAGAGCACTCTATCGTAGGGATGAGGGTGTCACAGACCACACTATCGTAGGGATGAGGGTGTCACAGAGCACTCTATCGTAGGGATGAGGGTGTCACAGAGCACTCTATCGTAGGGATGAGGGTGTCACAGAGCACTCTATCGTAGGGATGAGGGTGTCACAGAGCACTCTATCGTAGGGATGAGGGTGTCACAGAGCACTCTATCGTAGGGATGAGGGTGTCACAGAGCACTCTATCGTAGGGATGAGGGTGTCACAGACCACACTATCGTAGGGATGAGGGTGTCACAGACCACACTATCGTAGGGATGAGGGTGTAACAGACCACTCTATCGTAGGGATGAGGGTGTAACAGACCACTCTATCGTAGGGATGAGGGTGTAACAGAGCACTCTATCGTAGGGATGAGGGTGTCACAGAGCACTCTATCGTAGGGATGAGGGTGTCACAGACCACACTATCGTAGGGATGAGGGTGTCACAGAGCACTCTATCGTAGGGATGAGGGTGCCACAGACCACTCTATCGTAGGGATGAGGGTGTCACAGACCACTCTATCGTAGGGATGAGGGTGTCACAGACCACACTATCGTAGGGATGAGGGTGTAACAGACCACTCTATCGTAGGGATGAGGGTGTAACAGAGCACTCTATCGTAGGGATGAGGGTGTCACAGAGCACTCTATCGTAGGGATGAGGGTGTCACAGAGCACTATCGTAGGGATGAGGGTGTCACAGAGCACTCTATCGTAGGGATGAGGGTGTCACAGACCACTCTATCGTAGGGATGAGGGTGTCACAGACCACTCTATCGTAGGGATGAGGGTGTCACAGAGCACTCTATCGTAGGGATGAGGGTGTCACAGAGCACTCTATCGTAGGGATGAGGGTGTCACAGAGCACTCTATCGTAGGGATGAGGGTGTCACAGAGCACTATCGTAGGGATGAGGGTGTCACAGAGCACTCTATCGTAGGGATGAGGGTGTCACAGACCACTCTATCGTAGGGATGAGGGTGTCACAGACCACTCTATCGTAGGGATGAGGGTGTCACAGAGCACTCTATCGTAGGGATGAGGGTGTCACAGAGCACTCTATCGTAGGGATGAGGGTGTCACAGAGCACTCTATCGTAGGGATGAGGGTGTCACAGAGCACTATCGTAGGGATGAGGGTGTCACAGAGCACTCTATCGTAGGGATGAGGGTGTCACAGAGCACTCTATCGTAGGGATGAGGGTGTCACAGACCACACTATCGTAGGGATGAGGGTGTCACAGAGCACTCTATCGTAGGGATGAGGGTGTCACAGAGCACTCTATCGTAGGGATGAGGGTGTCACAGAGCACTCTATCGTAGGGATGAGGGTGTCACAGACAACACTATCGTAGGGATGAGGGTGTCACAGAGCACTCTATCGTAGGGATGAGGGTGTCACAGAGCACTCTATCGTAGGGATGAGGGTGTCACAGAGCACTCTATCGTAGGGATGAGGGTGCCACAGACCACTCTATCGTAGGGATGAGGGTGTCACAGAGCACTCTATCGTAGGGATGAGGGTGTCACAGAGCACTCTATCGTAGGGATGAGGGTGTCACAGAGCACTATCGTAGGGATGAGGGTGTCACAGAGCACTCTATCGTAGGGATGAGGGTGTCACAGAGCACTCTATCGTAGGGATGAGGGTGTCACAGAGCACTCTATCGTAGGGATGAGGGTGTCACAGAGCACTCTATCGTAGGGATGAGGGTGTCACAGAGCACTCTATCGTAGGGATGAGGGTGTCACAGAGCACTCTATCGTAGGGATGAGGGTGTCACAGAGCACTCTATCGTAGGGATGAGGGTGTCACAGAGCACTATCGTAGGGATGAGGGTGTCACAGAGCACTCTATCGTAGGGATGAGGGTGTCACAGAGCACTCTATCGTAGGGATGAGGGTGTCACAGGGCACTCTATCGTAGGGATGAGGGTGTCACAGAGCACTCTATCGTAGGGATGAGGGTGTCACAGAGCACTCTATCGTAGGGATGAGGGTGTCACAGAGCACTCTGTCGTAGGGATGAGGGTGTCACAGACCACTCTATCGTAGGGATGAGGGTGTCACAGGGCACTCTATCGTAGGGATGAGGGTGTCACAGAGCACTCTATCGTAGGGATGAGGGTGTCACAGAGCACTCTATCGTAGGGATGAGGGTGTCACAGAGCACTCTGTCGTAGGGATGAGGGTGTCACAGACCACTCTATCGTAGGGATGAGGGTGTCACAGGGCACTCTATCGTAGGGATGAGGGTGTCACAGAGCACTCTATCGTAGGGATGAGGGTGTCACAGAGCACTCTATCGTAGGGATGAGGGTGTCACAGAGCACTCTGTCGTAGGGATGAGGGTGTCACAGAGCACTCTATCGTAGGGATGAGGGTGTCACAGAGCACTCTATCGTAGGGATGAGGGTGTCACAGAGCACTCTGTCGTAGGGATGAGGGTGTCACAGAGCACTCTGTCGTAGGGATGAGGGTGTCACAGAGCACTCTATCGTAGGGATGAGGGTGTCACAGAGCACTCTATCGTAGGGATGAGGGTGCCACAGACCACTCTATCGTAGGGATGAGGGTGCCACAGAGCACTCTATCGTAGGGATGAGGGTGTCACAGAGCACTCTATCGTAGGGATGAGGGTGTCACAGAGCACTCTATCGTAGGGATGAGGGTGTCACAGAGCACTCTATCGTAGGGATGAGGGTGTCACAGAGCACTCTATCGTAGGGATGAGGGTGTCACAGAGCACTCTATCGTAGGGATGAGGGTGCCACAGACCACTCTATCGTAGGGATGAGGGTGTCACAGAGCACTCTATCGTAGGGATGAGGGTGTCACAGAGCACTCTATCGTAGGGATGAGGGTGTCACAGAGCACTCTATCGTAGGGATGAGGGTGTCACAGAGCACTCTATCGTAGGGATGAGGGTGTCACAGAGCACTCTATCGTAGGGATGAGGGTGTCACAGAGCACTCTATCGTAGGGATGGGGGTGCCACAGAGCACTCTATCGTAGGGATGAGGGTGTCACAGACCACTCTATCGTAGGGATGAGGGTGTCACAGAGCACTCTATCGTAGGGATGAGGGTGTCACAGAGCACTCTATCGTAGGGATGAGGGTGTCACAGAGCACTCTATCGTAGGGATGAGGGTGTCACAGAGCACTCTATCGTAGGGATGAGGGTGTCACAGACCACTCTATCGTAGGGATGAGGGTGTCACAGAGCACTCTATCGTAGGGATGAGGGTGTCACAGAGCACTCTATCGTAGGGATGAGGGTGTCACAGACCACTCTATCGTAGGGATGAGGGTGTCACAGAGCACTCTATCGTAGGGATGAGGGTGTCACAGAGCACTCTATCGTAGGGATGAGGGTGTCACAGACCACTCTATCGTAGGGATGAGGGTGCCACAGTAAATAAACAGCCTAAAGTCTTCCCCAAACACAAGTATGTGCACGGAGGGAAGTCAAGTCTGTCAGTACATGTAGATGGTTCCAGAGAAAGTGGAGTGAATTTGCTGGGAAAGTCTTGTTTGGCAGGATACAAGCTGAAACCAGATTGTGTGAAAGTTTCACATAGATCATCCAAGGTCCTGTACCACTAGTAGCAGGAATGTTGGGATATCAAATCACATTTGATTGGTCATATACACATATTTAACAGATGTTATTGGTCACATACACATATTTAACAGATGTTATTGGTCATATACACATATTTAACAGATGTTATTGGTCATATACACATATTTAGCAGATGTGATTGGTCAGATACACATATTTATCAGATGTTATTGGTCACATACACATATTTAACAGATGTTATTGGTCACATACACATATTTAACAGATGTTATTGGTCAGATACACATATTTATCAGATGTTATTGGTCACATACACATATTTAACAGATGTTATTGGTCAGATACACATATTTAACAGATGTTATTGGTCACATACACATATTTAACAGATGTTATTGGTCATATACACATATTTAGCAGATGTTATTGGTCATATACACATATTTAACAGATGTTATTGGTCATATACACATATTTAACAGATGTTATTGGTCAGATACACATTTAACAGATGTTATTGGTCAGATACACATATTTAACAGATGTTATTGGTCAGATACACATATTTAACAGATGTTATTGGTCAGATACACATATTTAACAGATGTTATTGGTCATATACACATATTTAACAGATGTTATTGGTCACATACACATATTTAACAGATGTTATTGGTCATATACACATATTTAACAGATGTTATTGGTCATATACACATATTTAGCAGATGTTATTGGTCATATACACATATTTAACAGATGTTATTGGTCATATACACATTTAACAGATGTTATTGGTCATATACACATATTTAGCAGATGTTATTGGTCACATACACATATTTAACAGATGTTATTGCGGGTGTAGCGAAATGCTTGGTCATGTCACTGTTTTTATTAATGTGTGGAAGAGAGATGCTGTTAAACTCTTTATGTGTACTCTATAATACAGTTCTTTGTTTTTTCCTGAAGTTGGGAGTTCAGTAGTTGAATGGTTGGTCACTAGATCTGTTTAGGTTTCAAGGGTAACTGTTTAAATACTTACCAAGTTAGAGCTATAACACTTAACTTAACAAGTCCCAAAAGTCACCCTATTTCATATACGTATAGTGTACTACTTTTCACCAGGGCCCTATATAGTGCACTACTTTAGACCAGAGCTCTATTGGCCCTAGTCAACACTAAGTCATGCACTATATAGGGCATAGGGTGTCATTTGGGATACTGTATTGGCCAGAGTCCTGGACGACCCATGCCAGCACCTCAACCCCCCTAACACCAACGGTAGCACCCAGCGACGTCACCCACCATGTGTGTATGTGTGAAGAGACGGCCATGGGACTCAGAGCCAGACAGAGCTGTCACAGTGCTGTCACAGTGCTGTCACAATGGCTCCCCAGTGTCCCTCGTTCTCAATGACATGATTGATAGACATTAATTATCGCTTGTTTTCCCTGTAAGAATGGACCTGTGAAACGTAATGCCCTTACTCAGGGTCCATCTGGGGTTTTCTGTACTTAGAGTTCATTTATGTGCTTGATTTGTAGCTGTGTCTTGTAAACAAAACCCCTGTTTTGCCACCCATGGTGCCGTACCACCCATGTAGTGCTGAAGGAGGCTGGGGGTGTATTGAATGACAACAACTATCCAGTCTTCACTCCTCTATATTTTTGAAAATTAGAGGGACAGTTGAAATCAGTTGGAGAAGAAGTTTAAATCTTCTGGAATATAAAAGTTGTCTGTCCGTATTCTGGACCTCTAGATAGATAACAGAACTGCTGTCTGGGAGCAGTCAGAACTGACAAACTGCGTGTGTCGGGGGGGGGGGGGACTTTGCTGTGGTGTACTTTGCCATGGCAACACGGGTTCTGCGAGGCTGCTGAGTGGTTACTGTAGTTCACCATGGGAACGACTTGGTGAGCACAGTCCTTATTTACTTCAGTGGTACAACATTATCAGTAAGTCATCAGTATCTTCCTAAAACAAAGCTTTGTTGAAAATCTGATACCTGTCATTGGTTACTCTTTTCAAATCTACACAAGGTATTTAAATGAGACATGTAACATGGAATAAAATACCTGCGTGTGTCTTTATTAATGTAGATGTGATCTGTGATCCAGGAGTGTTTTATGCCGTGTTTATCTGAATGCCGCTTGTCTTGCTGTGTGTAGACACAAATGGTGATGATGGTGATGTGTTTGAAGAGGGCTCCCGCTCCTCAGACTGACTGAAAGCATCTGGAGAGAGAGGCTGTGTCCCAAACGGCACCCTGTTCTGTATAGTGCATGACTTTTGGGACGTAGCCAGAGAAAGACTGTTGTAAAACAAGCCCTTAACAGGAGAGGGGCTCGGCTATAGCCAGCCTTTAAAAAGGAAGGCAGTCAGGTTTTATCAGTTGGGGTGAAGAAATGAGAAACAGGAGGTAAGACAGCTGTGGCAGGACATGACTTTGTTGTCTGTTAGGGTTTTAACTGTAGTACTGTTTACTGACCAATACTGTATGTATTTGTTTTTAATCTAAACTATAAGTATTTAGGTTATACTATAAGGTGTTATTTGTATTGACATGCTATTACTAGTTTAGTGCTTTGGATTTGGTGCCAAGTACATAATGAAATATGTCTTCATCCCAAATGGCACCCTATTCCCTATATAGTGCACTACTTTTGACCAGCGCCTTATGGGTAAGTAGTATCCTATATAGGGAATAGGGTGCCGTTTGGGATGTGGTTGTTATCACTGGATGGGTCATAAATATGTGGACAGTAGAAGAAGGGTGATTAATAAGTCTGAAGGCCTCACAATGTGAAAGTAGGAGCACTCACAGTCCCGCACTTTGCACTTTGCTTTCAGACTTTGATGAACAATGGGCTATCACTTTTTCCACTTTCGTTCTTGTCCACACACACACACACACACACACACACACACACACACACACACACACACACACACACACACAGAGAGAGAAAGACTGTGAACATCACAGTCACTTACAATGTTCATTGAATCTTTTTCACAGCACAAAGAAACTAAGAGAGTCACCTAGTCCAAGCAGTGTAGAGGGGGAGATCACCTACTGCAGCGCCATGGCTGACCCAAAGCTGGCTGACCCAAAGCTGGCTGACCCAAAGCTGGCTGAACTAAGGTAAATAGTCACAGATGTCTCTGAATATGCTGTTGTATCATCATCAATGCCCAACATTTCTTCAATCAGTCTGCCTCTCTCTAAACTGTTCTATCACCTCACGATCACAGTGAAACACAGCAGTTTGAAACAGTAGAAATACTGGCTGTGTGTGTGTGTGTGTGTGTGTGTGTGTGTGTGTGTGTGTGTGTGTCTGCTCTTGAATACCAGAGATCTATTAATAATCATCACCTCCATGCCAGAACACTTACGACATCTGCCCATTCACAGTCAGCCTGGGCTCACACCACTGACAACTAGCTGAGCTAAAGCTCTGCCTCCAGACTCCTGCCTCCAGCCTCCAGCTAGCACACTGAGTTAGCGGTGAGAGAGAGAGAACCAGAGCCAATGAAACAAGCCTTGGGTTAGAGACAGTGTGTTTTCACAGGGGAACAAGAGGACCCAAGTCAAACCACTACGGCTGTCTGTACAGCTGTCCTAACATTGTCCCCAGGCTAAGCCCTTGTCCAAAATGGGACCCTATTCTCTACATAGTGCATGACTCGTAGGGTCTGATGAACAAGATTAGAGCTGCCCCTACAGTCATCTCCTTCACTTACAGTCATCTCCTTCACCTACAGTCATCTACAGTCATCTCCTTCACCTACAGTCATCTCCTTCACCTACAGTCATCTCCTTGACCTACAGTCATCTCCTTCACCTACAGTCATCTACAGTCATCTCCTTCACCTACAGTCATCTCCTTCACCTACAGTCATCTCCTTCACCTACAGTCTTCTCCTTCGCCTACAGTCTTCTCCTTCGCCTACAGTCATCTCCTTCACCTACAGTCATCTCCTTCACCTACAGTCATCTCCTTCACCTACAGTCATCTCCTTCGCCTACAGTCATCTCCTTTGCCTACAGTCATCTCCTTTGCCTACAGTCATCTCCTTTGCCTAAAGTCATCTCCTTCACCTACGGTCATGTCCTTCACCTACGGTCATCTCCTTCATCTCCTTCGCAAGCAGTCATCTCCTTGACCTACAGTCATCTCCTTCACCTACAGTCATCTCCTTCACCTACAGTCATATCTTTGACCTACAGTCATCTCCTTCACCTACAGTCATCTCCTTCACCTACAGTCATCTCCTTCACCTACAGTCATCTCCTTCACCTACAGTCATCTCCTTCACCTACAGTCATATCTTTGACCTACAGTCATATCTTTGACCTACAGTCATCTCCTTCACCTACAGTCATCTCCTTCACCTACAGTCATCTCCTTCAACTACAGTCATCTCTTTCACCTACAGTCATCTCCTTCATCTCTTTCACCTACAGTCATCTCCTTCATCTCCTTCGCCTACAGTCATCTCCTTCACCTACAGTCATCTCCTTCAACTACAGTCAGGATCATAGCATGATGCAGTAGAGATGCGAATTCCCCTTTTCTGCTCCAGACCTGTTATGTCCCAGTCCGCCTATACTAACACAGTGGTTTAACACAGGAGACAGAGCTGTTATTATGTCCCAGTCCACCTTTACTAACACAGTGGTTTAACACAAGAGACACAGAGCTGTTATTATGTCCCAGTCCACCTGTATTAACACAGTGGTTTAACACAGGAGACACAGAGCTGTTATTATGTCCCAGTCCACCTGTACTAACACAGTGGTTTAACACAGGAGACACAGAGCTGGTATTATGTCCCAGTCCACCTGTACTAACACAGTGGTTTAACACAGGAGACACAGAGCTGTTATTATGTCCCAGTCCACCTGTATTAACACAGTGGTTTAACACAGGAGACAGAGCTGTTATTATGTCCCAGTCCACCTTTACTAACACAGTGGTTTAACACAGGAGACACAGAGCTGTTATTATGTCCCAGTCCACCTGTATTAACACAGTGGTTTAACACAGGAGACAGCTGTTATTATGTCCCAGTCCACCTTTACTAACACAGTGGTTTAACACAGGAGACACAGAGCTGGTATTATGTCCCACATACTTAACTCATGTACAGTATGTAAATCTGTTTCACATAGACAGGAAAATCACACATCCTGGCTCTTCAGCTAATAGTATCGGTCTCTTTCCTCTTCCTCAGAGACAGCATGGCAGATTTTACAGTTCAGACGGCCAAGCACTCCAACCCTCCAATCTCCTCCACTCCCCTGCGTCCACCCAGCGAACAGCAGTCCAAGGACCGGGCCTCCAAAAGGCTTTCCTCCGAGTCCAACGGGACCAGCGAGGGTGGGGCAGGGTCGCGGACGCCCGTGGAGATAACCGCACTGGAGGAGTCATTCCGGCGCTTCGCCATCCACGGCGACACGCGTGCCACAGGAAAGGACATGCATGGCAAGAACTGGTCCAAGCTGTGCAAGGACTGCGGCATCATCGACGGAAAAACTGTCACCCTCACGGACGTGGATATCGTCTTCACTAAAGTCAAGTAAGGAAAGCTTTTCTAGTAGGCTGTGTCCCAAATGGCGTAGTAGAAATCTTGCAGCACAAATGGCACCCCATTCCCTAAATAGTGCACTACTTTTGACCAGAACCCTATGAAGGGATTAGGTTGCCATTTGAAACGCTGACTACTACTGTGAGCTCTTACTTGTCCTTATTGGAGAGAGGAGGGGGGAAATGGGGAGAGAGGAGAGGAGAGGGGGGAGAGAGGAGATAGATGAGAGGAGAGGGTAGAGAGGAGAGGACAGGGTAGAGAGGGGAGGGTAGAGATGAGAGTATAGAGAGGAGATGAGAGGAGAGGGGAGATGAGATGAGAGGAGAGGTGAGAGAGGAGATGAGAGGAGATTGTAGAGAGGAGATGAGAGGAGATTGTAGCGAGGAGAGTGTAGAGGAGAGGGGAGTGTAGAGAGGAGAGAGAGGAGAGTGTAGAGAGGAGAGTGTAGAGAGGAGAGTGTAGAGAGGAGAGGAGAGTGCAGAGAGGAGAGTGTAGAGAGGAGAGGAGATGCCAGGAGAGGGGGAGATGAGAGGAGAGGGGGAGATGAGAGGAGAGATGAGAGGAGATGAGGGGAGATGCCAGGAGAGCAGACAGATACAGAGAGATAGTAGGATCCTCCTGTTATATAATAGTTATGTAAAGCAGACAGATACAGAGAGATAGTAGGATCCTCCTGTTATATAATAGTTATGTAAAGCAGACAGATACAGAGAGATAGTAGGATCCTCCTGTTATATAATAGTTATGTAAAGCAGACAGATACAGAGAGATAGTAGGATCCTCCTGTTATATAATAGTTATGTAAAGCAGACAGATACAGAGAGATAGTAGGATCCTCCTGTTATATAATAGTTATGTAAAGCAGACAGACACAGAGAGATAGTAGGATCCTCCTGTTATATAATAGTTATGTAAAGCATACAGATACAGAGAGATAGTAGGATTCTCCTGTTATATAATAGTTATGTAAAGCAGACAGATACAGAGAGATAGTAGGATGGATGGTTTGACCTGGGACTGGGAACAAGGGTGCCAGTATCTAGATCAAGCTCAATTTGCTGATCGATGGACTTGGAATTTGAATTACACATACTAACTACTGCTTCCTGACAATATGACATGTCAGTGTCTATTGATTTAAAACTAGCAGCATTGCCCCTCAGTAACAGTCATGTTGTGGTGGGTTGTTGCCCTCAGTAACAGTCATGTTGTGGTGGGTTGTTGCCCCTCAGTAACAGTCATGTTGTGGGGGGGTTGTTGCCCTCAGTAACAGTCATGTTGTGGGGGGTTGTTGCCATCAGTAACAGTCATGTTGTGGTGGGTTGTTGCCCATCAGTAACAGTCATGTTGTGGGGTGTTGTTGCCCCTCAGTAACAGTCATGTTGTGGGGGGGTTGTTGCCCCTCAGTAACAGTCATGTTGTGGGGGGTTGTTGCCCTCAGTAACAGTCATGTTGTGGTGGGTTGTTGCCCTCAGTAACAGTCATGTTGTGGTGGGTTGTTGCCCTCAGTAACAGTCATGTTGTGGTGGGTTGTTGCCCCTCAGTAACAGTCATGTTGTGGTGGGTTGTTGCCCTCAGTAACAGTCATGTTGTGGTGGGTTGTTGCCCTCAGTAACAGTCATGTTGTGGTGGGTTGTTGCCCCTCAGTAACAGTCATGTTGTGGTGGGTTGTTGCCCTCAGTAACAGTCATGTTGTGGTGGGTTGTTGCCCTCAGTAACAGTCATGTTGTGGTGGGTTGTTGCCCTCAGTAACAGTCATGTTGTGGTGGGTTGTTGCCCTCAGTAACAGTCATGTTGTGGTGGGTTTTGCCCCTCAGTAACAGTCATGTTGTGGTGGGTTGTTGCCCTCAGTAACAGTCATGTTGTGGTGGGTTGTTGCCCCTCAGTAACAGTCATGTTATGGTGGGTTGTTGCCCTCAGTAACAGTCATGTTGTGGTGGGTTGTTGCCCCTCAGTAACAGTCATGTTGTGGGGGGTTGTTGCCCTCAGTAACAGTCATGTTGTGGGGGGTTGTTGCCCTCAGTAACAGTCATGTTGTGGGGGGTTGTTGCCGTCGGTAACAGTCATGTTGTGGTGGGTTGTTGCCCTCAGTAACAGTCATGTTGTGGTGGGTTGTTGCCCTCAGTAACAGTCATGTTGTGGTGGGTTGTTGCCCCTCAGTAACAGTCATGTTGTGGTGGGTTGTTGCCCTCAGTAACAGTCATGTTGTGGTGGGTTGTTGCCCTCAGTAACAGTCATGTTGTGGTGGGTTGTTGCCCCTCAGTAACAGTCATGTTGTGGTGGGTTGTTGCCCTCAGTAACAGTCATGTTGTGGTGGGTTGTTGCCCCTCAGTAACAGTCATGTTGTGGTGGGTTGTTGCCATCAGTAACAGTCATGTTGTGGTGGGTTGTTGCCCCTCAGTAACAGTCATGTTGTGGGGGGTTGTTGCCCTCAGTAACAGTCATGTTGTGGGGGGTTGTTGCCCTCAGTAACAGTCATGTTGTGGGGGGTTGTTGCCGTCGGTAACAGTCATGTTGTGGTGGGTTGTTGCCCTCAGTAACAGTCATGTTGTGGGGGGTTGTTGCCCTCAGTAACAGTCATGTTGTGGGGGGTTGTTGCCGTCGGTAACAGTCATGTTGTGGTGGGTTGTTGCCCTCAGTAACAGTCCGGGGGCAGGATTGTTCACTCTGCTGTTTCCCCAGATGCCTGAGGTAGTTGTCATCCTCTACTGCCACAGGGTCCAGGTCATTTCTAGTAGAATGACCTCAATAACAACCCAACACACACAGACTGAAGCGTGCTTGTTGTGGGGTTCTGTGTTCCTATGTTCTGTGTTGGGTATTGAATGGTTCAGATATATGTTCTGTATGCTTTGAAAGGCATGGTGGGATGTCTATTGTGTTGATCATGAGTATTGTGCTCTAAATGTAGGTGAAGGAAGGTGTATCTACAAAGCATGAAGCTAAATGACAGGACAGGACAGGGCAGTCTGTTTTACGTGTAGTCATATTTGGGGGAGGGGGGGGGGTTGTTTGCTCAAGTATGAAGCTTTAATGAAGTGATTTGTTTCATCCTGACTGAACCCTGAGATTAAAGATGATTCTGCTAGACAGCGTCAGAACAGACCAGTACTGCAGCTGGAGCCAAGGGAGAGAGCAGGCCATTCACACTGACAACTGAAAATTCCCAAAACAACTGAAAATTCCCAAAACAATTAATTTAGCAGTATTCATTCAGCAACAAAAAAACACAGCATTGGCCATTTGCAAAATGTATAAAAATGCAGGAAACTAGCTCCATGGCCAAAATGTACTTTAAAACTGCAACATCTCTCAGCTGCATGGCATAATGTGTACAATTGCAGGAAATTAGCTTTAAAACTGAAAGAAAATATTTGAAGGCTGCTGTTGTCAGTTGTGTGTTCAGTAGAGCAGTAGGCCTACAGTAGAATGTCCATATGTTAGAGAGAGAGACAGAGAGAGCAGAGTTTTGTGGGGGAGGGAATGTGTTCTGAGCTGTTTCTGAGGCATGAGCAGAGCTGAGCTGGGGAGCTGTGCGTGCCACCATGCCAGACATGATGCAGATGGAGCCTTTCTTTTAATCGGAGAGTCAGAGCTCACACAGCGCTAGCTAGGACATTAAGAATTTAATGGCTTTATGGCCACTGTCTGATGACTATATGGCTCAGTTAAATCCACATTTATTCAGGGTGGAAGTTGTCTACTGTACCATGCTATAGCCTATGTAATGAGGCTCTGTTGTCATGCCATTTCATGCTAGTGATGATCCTTCCCTCTCACTGACTAGACAACCTGGACTCAGAGCATTTCGTATTATTCTGTACGTAAAGCCGAGACACTCCATTTAATATGATGTTTCATTTCGTATGGTATTTATTGTGGATGTCCATCACCCATTTCATATGATACACTACAATACATGACCAAAATAATGTTGACACCTGCTTGTCGAATTATCTCATTCCAAAATCATGGGCATTTATATGGAGTTGGTCCCCCCCTTCACTGCCATGACAGCCTCCACTCTTCTGGGAAGGCTTTCCACTAGATGTTGGAACATTGCTGCAGGGACTTGCTTCCATTCAGCCACAAGAGCATTAGTGAGGTCGGGCATGGATGTTGGACGTTTAGGCCTGGCTCGCAGTCAGCGTTCCAATTCATCCCAAAGGTGTTGGATGGAGTTGAGGTCAGGGCTCTGTGTAGGCCAATCAAGTTCTTCCACACCGATCTCAACAAACCATTTCTGTATGAACCTCGCTTTGTGCTAGGTGGCATTAACATGCTGAATCATCTAGAATGTCATTGTATGCTGTAACATTAAGATTTCACTTCACTGGAACTAAGGGGCCTAGCCTGAACCCTTATTCCTCCTCCACTAAACTTTACACTTGGCACAATGCATTAGGGCAGGTAGCGTTCTCGTTTTTTGCATTGGGTATATTTACCATATCATATGGAGACAGAAACATAAACCTTTTACTGTATCATAAGTAGACATAATTGCAAATGATTAAATCCTTCCAATTGAAAAAATATATAGAATTTAGTTATGAATTAAACTTTAATTAAATGAGTTGACTCTTCACATGGATGATTTCACTGAACAACAAAAGAAAGGGAATATTGAATGATCCCCAATGATCCATCGCATCTCCCAAAAACGTTTTCAACATACATCTGTAAAATGATAGTCTAGAAACTAAAGCATTGGTTGTCTTCCTCTCAGGCTTCCATGTCTTTTCCCTGGACCTCCTCAACATCCACCTCTTGAACATCAGCCTCATCTTCACTGTCACTTTCCAACCTTGTTGAGGATGGCTCGTTGTCAGGCTCAAAAAGCCTCACATTTGCCCGGATGGCCACCAATTTTTCAACCCTTGTAATGGTCAGCCTGTTGCGTGCTTTGGTGTGTGTGTGTTCCCAAACAAGGACCAGTTGCGCTCTGAGGCGGCTGATGTTGGTGGGATTTGGAGGATGATGGAGGCATCAGGGGAAAGAGCCTCAGATCCACAAAGTCCCTTCCACCAGGTGGCTGATGAGATATGTTGGCACGACTGCCATATTGCATCTCCATCCTAAAGCCCTTGCTTGGAAGTGTACTTCGCCAGACTACCAAGAACCTTGCCCTCATCCAGGCCAAGGTGGCAAGACAGGATGCTCTTGCCAGCATACTTGGGGTCCAACATATATGCTGCGGCGTGTATGGACTTCAGGCAGAAGTCTTCACACTTTTTGATGTATTTCAGAACTGCAGTTTCCTCTGCTTGGAGCAACAGTGAAGTGGGCAGGGCAGTATGGATTTCTACTCTTACATCTGCAAGCAGAGTCTGAACATCAGACAGGATGGCATTGTCTCCCTCAATCCGTGCAATGGCTACTGCTATAGGTTTCAGGAGTTTCCGGCTGCTTACCACTCTCTCCCAAAATACATCATCCAGGAGGATCCTCTTGATGGGGCTGTCCATATCGGCAGACTGTGATATGGCCATTTCTTGGAGAGACTCCTTCCCCTCCTGGAGACTGTCAAACATGATGACAACACCACCCCAACGGGTGTTGCTGGGCAGCTTCAATGTGGTGCTCTTATTCTTCTCATTTTGCTTGGTGAGGTAGATTTCTGCTATAACTTGATGACCCTTCACATACCTAACCATTTCCTTGGCTCTCTTGTAGAGTGTATCCATTGTTTTCAGTGCCATGATGTCCTTGAGGAGCAGATTCAATTCATGAGCAGCACAGCCAATGGGTGTGATGTGAGGGTAGGACTCCTCCACTTTAGACCAAGCAGCCTTCATATTTCGCACTATTGTCTGTCACCAGTGCAAATACCTTCTGTGGTCCAAGGTCATTGATGACTGCCTTCAGCTCATCTGCAGTGTAGAGACTGGTGTGTCTATTGTTCCTTGTGTCTGTGCTCTTGTAGAATACTGGTTGAATGGTGGAGATGATGTAGTTAATTATTCCTTGCCCACGAACATTTGACCACCCATCAGAGATGACTGCAATACAGTCTGCTTTCTCTATGATTTGCTTGACCTTCACTTGAACTCTGTTGAACTCTGCATCCAGCAAATGAGTAGATAAAGCATGTCTGGTTGGAGGGGTGTATGCTGGGAGAAGAACATTCAGAAATCTCTTCCAATACACATTGCCTGTGAGCATCAGAGGTGAACCAGTTGCATACACAGCACGAGCAAGACATTCATCAGCATTTCTCTGACTACGTTCCTCCATTGAGTCAACAAAACTTCTGATTCCAGGAGGACCATGAGCTGTTGCTATCGATAAGGTGTCTGACTCATCATTTTCACCTCAAATAGACGTAGAGGGACTTTTGTCAGAGGTTGCTTGTTGTGAGCGCTGAGGGAACTTTATGCACTTGGCCAGATGATTCTGCATCTTTGTTGCCTTCTTCCCATATGATTTGGCACAGTATTTGCAAATGTACACAGCTTTTCCTTCTACATTAGCTGCAGTGAAATGTCTCCACACATCAGATGTGGCATTTCCCTGTAAAAAAAAAATAAAGAATACAATTCCATGTACAGATATATAGTTAACATTTAGATTAAACAACTCCTTTGTAAGATAAATGTTTATGGAAACAGGTGAATTAACAATCCTCGGTTAGCAAGCTAAAACCCACATGGTAGCAAAAACTAACTAGCAGAAGTTGTTAACAAGTTAGAAATTATTTAAACACACTTTGCTGTAGGCTACTATTTACTAGTTAACAAAAAATCATGTATGTCATATAAAATATATTCACCCCACCCAGTATTGTAATCAAAACTTACCAGAAAGCATGTAGTCCTTGGCTCAGCCAGTGTAGTAGTGTGGACTCAATAGCATCTCATTAGTGTGCAGATCTTGAGAATCAGCTGTACATGTGATGGAAGAATGCACTGCACATGTGATGGAATAGTGCACTGTGCATGCAGAGGGTTGCAATTACATTGAATTACATATAGTTTAACCAAAATATGCCACAAGACCTAGAATTGCCTTATGTGTATCCCACAAAAAAGGTTCACTGTTATAAGCTAACTTTTTTGATGAATTTAAGCAAAATTCCCAAAATTCCTGGGCTTGACTTCCCATGTAAAATTTCCGGAAATTTTCCGACCCTTTGCAACCCTACTCGCAACCGATGATTTCTACGCACTTCCGCGGTCCCGTTCTTCGACCTTGTGTGGCCTACCACTTCGCAGCTGAGCCGTTGCTGCTCCTAGACGTTTCCACTTCACAATAACAGCACTTACAGTTGCAGCTCTAGCAGTGCAGAAATTAGATTTGAACTGATTTGTTGGAAAGGTGGCATCCTATGACGGTTCCATGTTGAATGTCACTGAGCTCTTCAGTATGGGCCATTCTACTGCCAATGTTTGTATATGGAGATTGCATGGCTGTGTGCTTGATTTTATACACTTGTCGGCAACGGGTGTGGCTGAAATATCCGAATCCACTAATTTGAAGGGATGTCCACATACTTTTGACCATGTAATGTATGTTACGAATTACAATTTGTATTATATGTTACGAATGTGCAAAGTCTACAATATGTTACCGAATTTGCAAAACGTAGGATATGCTACGAATTCTAGATAGGTGGCTAACGTTAGCTAGCTGGCTAATGTTAGCTAGGCTAGGGGTTAGGGTTAAAGTTAGGTTAAAGGATTAAGGTTAGGGGAAGGATTAACTAACATGCTAAGTAGTTGCAAAGTAGCAAAAAAAGTAGTAAGTAATTGAAAAGTTGCTAAAATGCTGAAGTTGTTGGTGATGAGATTCGAACTCACAACCTTTGGGTTACTAGATGTTCGCGTTATACACCCACCCATCTACCCCGACCAAACCACCCTACTTTCATTTTTGCCTTAAGTAATCATCTGTCTTATGTAACCATACCAAACAACATATCATACTCATTTGAGTGTCACGGATTTACCTTTACTATGTTAGGTCTAGTCTATGAGACCAGGCTGGACTAGCTGTAGTTCAGCACTATGGTGTCTACTGCCTACCCCAACCCCAACCTTACTGTGGTGAGCCAGGCAGCTGGATAGATATTTTATAAAAAAAAAAAAAATCTCCAGTAAAAACATAAGAAAGTAAAAAATTAAGTCCCATCCCATCTTTAACACGGTATAAAAACTATATCCGCACAGTCTAGAACCGAAAAGCTTACCAATCAGCTAGCCACTCAATTGTCAGTTGAATGATTTGTCCCAACCAGCCCCCACCACAGACCCAGCGCTGTATGTGTCAAGCTTCTCAGTGTAGGAGTGCTGATCTAGGATCAGGTCCCCTACTGTCCTTATTTGTCAGAGCAGCTCACAGATCACCTCTCCTGTACATAGCCCATCTGTAAATAGCGCATCCAACTACCTCATCCCCATACTGTTATTTATTTATTTTGCTCCTTTGCACCCCAGTATCTCTACTTGCACATTCATCTTCTGCACATCTATCACTCCAGTGTTTAATTGCTATATTGTAATTATTTTGCCACTATGGCTTATTTATTGCCTTACCTCCCTTATCTTACCTCTTTTGCACTCACTGTATATAGACTTTTTCTATTGTGTTAATGACTGTATGTTTGTTTATTCCATGTGTAACTCTGTGTTGTTGTTTGTGTCGCACTGCTTTGCTTTATCTTGGCCAGGTCGCAGTTGTAAATGAGAACTTGTTCCTGGTTAAAGAAAGGTGAAATAAAAAAAAAAATTTTTTTATTGCGATCTAAAAGGCAAAACTGATCCTAAATCAGCACTCCTACGCTTGGTACATGCTGTGTGATATGTCTGATTCCTTAGCACGCTCCTGAAAGGGTGGTTTTAATTGGTTTCCAGAAGACACAGAGCCGTCCTCCTCCTCTCCTCAGACACAACGTCCCAGCTGGAAGTCCTGTGTCCCATCTGACATTAGACAGCATGGAACAGGCACGGAGGAATGGAGCTCTCAACTGTTGAACACTGACGGATCGGCCAAACAAAATCACTCACTGAAGGAGTCAAATGAATAATAAACCCCTAACACGCCTGTTTACTGTGGCTTGCTGCTATGACAGCAGGTTACCCGGGGAGACTGTTTGGCTTTATAGCCTTTTGTTTAGCAGATTTATCACCACAGCAATGGTTGTTTGTATTTGTGTTACTATGCACGACGACGTCTGAACGGAGGAGCAGAATGGTGTATAGTCCGTTTAAACAGCCGTACGCATGGCCCCTTGGAGGGGAGGATGTGATTGGTTGAGCTATAATAACACCTGACATCATGTTGATGACTACTAGGCTGCGTACCAAATGGACCCTGGTTGAAAGTAGTGCATCCTTTAGGGAATAGGGACCTATTTGAGGGTGCCATTTGAGGGTGCCATTTGGGACGCAGCCCTAGTAGAAAGCAGAACATGGAACACCAGAAAATCTAAAAACTCTGTAGCCGAGAAGTTCACTTTCACACATAAACACATCGTCTGTCTCTGTCCAGGCAGTGCCTAAGATGCTTCTCCCTGTGTCTGTCTGTAGAGCACACCATCACATTACATTACATTACATTACATTTAAGTCATTTAGCAGACGCTCTGATCCAGAGCGACTTACAAAATGGTGCATTCACCTTATGATATCCAGTGGAACAACCACTTTACAATAGTGCATCTAAATCTTTTAAGGGGGGGGGTGGATGAACGCAGTGCCCTTGTTTGGGTGTAGGGCCTGATCAGAGCCTGAAGGTATGGAGGTGCCGTTCCCTTCACAGCTCCGTAGGCAATCACCATGGTCTTGTAGCGGATGCGAGCTTCAACTGGAAGCCAGTGGAGAGAGCGGAGGAGCGGGGTGACGTGAGAGAACTTGGGAAGGTTGAACACCAGACGGGCTGCGGCGTTCTGGATGAGTTGTACGGGTTTAATGGCACAGGCAGGGAGCCCAGCCAACAGCGAGTTGCAGTAATCCAGACGGGAGATGACAAGTGCCTGGATTAGGACCTGCGCCGCTTCCTGTGTGAGGCAGGGTCGTACTCTGCGAATGTTGTAGAGCATGAACCTACAGGATCGGGTCACCGCCTTGATGTTAGTGGAGAACGACAGGGTGTTGTCCAGGATCACGCCAAGGTTCTTAGCACTCTGGGAGGAGGACACAAGGGAGTTGTCAACCGTGATGGCGAGATCATGGAACGGGCAGTCCTTCCCCGGGAGGAAGAGCAGCTCCATCTTGCCGAGGTTCAGCTTGAGCTGGTGATCCGTCATCCACACTGATATGTCTGACAGACATGCAGAGATGCGATTCGCCGCCTGGTTATCAGAAGGGGGAAAGGAGAAGATTAATTGTGTGTCGTCTGCATAGCAATGATAGGAGAGACCATGTGAGGATATGACAGAGCCAAGTGACTTGGTGTATAGCGAGAATAGGAGAGGGCCTAGAACAGAGCCCTGGGGGACACCAGTGGTGAGAGCGCATGGTGCGGAGACAGATTCTCATCACGCAGCTGTGCACGCAGCAGGGCCATCAGATAGCTGACATGTTGATGTTATCTCACAGCAGGGCCATCAGATAGCTGACATGTTGATGTTATCTCACAGCAGAGCCATCAGATAGCTGACATGTTGATGTTATCACACAGCAGGGCCATCAGATAGCTGACATGTTGATGTTATCACACAGCAGGGCCATCAGATAGCTGACATGTTGATGTTATCACACAGTAGGGCCATCAGATAGCTGACATGTTGTTATCACACAGCAGGGCCATCAGATAGCTGACATGTTGTTATCACACAGCAGGGCCATCAGATAGCTGACATGTTGTTATCACACAGCAGGGCCATCAGATAGCTGACATGTTGTTATCACACAGCAGGGCCATCAGATAGCTGACATGTTGATGTTATCACACAGCAGGGCCATCAGATAGCTGACATGTTGATGTTATCACACAGCAGGGCCATCAGATAGCTGACATGTTGATGTTATCTCACAGCAGGGCCATCAGATAGCTGACATGTTGATGTTATCACACAGCAGAGCCATCAGATAGCTGACATGTTGATGTTATCACACAGCAGGGCCATCAGATAGCTGACATGTTGATGTTATCACACAGCAGGGCCATCAGATAGCTGACATGTTGATGTTATCACACAGCAGGGCCATCAGATAGCTGACATGTTGATGTTATCACACAGCAGGGCCATCAGATAGCTGACATGTTGATGTTATCACACAGCAGGGCCATCAGATAGCTGACATGTTGATGTTATCACACAGCAGGGCCATCAGATAGCTGACATGTTGATGTTATCACACAGCAGGGCCATCAGATAGCTGACATGTTGATGTAATCACACAGCAGGACCATCAGATAGCTGACATGTTGATGTTATCTCACAGCAGGGCCATCAGATAGCTGACATGTTGATGTTATCACACAGCAGGGCCATCAGATAGCTGACATGTTGATGTTATCACACAGCAGGGCCATCAGATAGCTGACATGTTGATGTTATCACACAGCAGGGCCATCAGATAGCTGACATGTTGATGTTATCTCACAGCAGGGCCATCAGATAGCTGACATGTTGATGTTATCACACAGCAGGGCCATCAGATAGCTGACATGTTGATGTTATCTCACAGCAGGGCCATCAGATAGCTGACATGTTGATGTTATCACACAGCAGAGCCATCAGATAGCTGACATGTTGATGTTATCACACAGCAGGGCCATCAGATAGCTGACATGTTGATGTTATCACACAGCAGGGCCATCAGATAGCTGACATGTTGATGTTATCACACAGCAGGGCCATCAGATAGCTGACATGTTGATGTTATCACACAGCAGAGCCATCAGATAGCTGACATGTTGATGTTATCACACAGCAGGGCCATCAGACAGCTGACATGTTGATGTTATCTCATGGCTTTGTATACAGTGTGGTCGATTCTCCTTTGACGCTCTCAAACTGATGAGGGGCATTAAAATGACAAGCCAAATCATGTCTTGAATGGCACCCTATTCCCTTTTATAGTGCACTACTTTTGACCAGGGTACTCAATAGGGAAAAGGGTGTGATTTGGGACAGACATCCCCATGTTTATGATGTAACATGGAGACAGAGGTCAACAGCAGCAGAATTCTCTCACTGAGTTCCACAGACTCTTCACTCTGTGACATCTGTAGTTTTGACATTTCTAAGTGGCTGGTTGGTTGTTTCTACATTTCAGGAAGAAATCCTGTCGCACCATCACGTTTGACGAGTTCAAGGCAGCGGTGGGAGAGCTGGCCAGCAAGAGATTCAAGGAGAAAACGGGAGAGGAGGCAGAGGGGGAGGTCTTCAGGATGATTGAGGGGAAGAAACCGGTCATTAAAGGAGTCACAGTAAGGTCCCAAAGCAGCAGGAAATGACACCCAATAGTACTGACGCTACAACAGATATGAATAAATACACAGATACAGTACATTCTGAATAAATACACAGATACAGTACATTATGAATAAATACACAGACACAGTACATTATGAATAAATACACACACAGTACATTATGAATAAATACACAGACACAGTACATTATGAATAAATACACAGACACAGTACATTATGAATAAATACACAGATACACTACATTATGAATAAATACACAGACACACTACATTATGAATAAATACACAGACACAGTACATTATGAATAAATCCACAGACACACTACATTATGAATAAATACACAGACACAGTATATTATGAATAAATACACAGATACAGTACATTATGAATAAATACACAGACACACTACATTATGAATAAATACACAGACACAGTACATTATGAATAAATACACGTATACAGACACTACATTGTGAATAAATACACGTATACAGACACAGTACATTGTGAATAAATACACGTATACAGACACAGTACATTGTGAATAAATACACGTATACAGACACAGTACATTGTGAATAAATACACGTATACAGACACAGTACATTATGAATAAATACACGTATACAGACACAGTACATTATGGATAAATACACGTATACAGACACAGATACAGTGCATTCGGAAAGTATTCAGACCCTTGACTTTTTCCACATTTCGTTACGTTACACTTATTCTAAAATGTATCAAAATAAAATAAAATACTCAATCTACTCACAATACCCCATAATGACAAAGCAAAAAACAGGTTTTTAGAAATGTTTGCAAATGTGTGTGTGTGTGTGTGTGTGTGTGTGTGTATGTATGTATGTATGTATGTATGTATGTATGTATGTATGTATGTATATGTATGTATATATATATATATATATATATATATATATATATATATATATATATATAATTATTTACATAAGTATTCAGACCCTGTTTCTACAACTTGATTGGAGTCCATCTGTGGTAAATTCTATTGATTGGACATGATTTGGAAAGGCACACACCTGTCTATATAAGATCCCACAGTTGACAGTGCATGTCAGAGCAAAATTCAAGCCATGAGGTCAAAGGAATTGTCCGTATAGCTCAGAGACAGGATTGTGTCGAAGCACAGATCTGGAGAAGGGTACCAAAACATTTCTGCAGCATTGAATTTCCCCAAGAACACAGTGACCTTTATCATTCTTAAATGGAAGCTGTTTGGAACCCCCAAGACTCCTAGAACTAGACGCCCAGCCAAACTGAGCAATCAGGGGAGAAGGGCCTTGGTCAGGGAGGTGACCAAGAACCCGATGGTCACTCTGACAGAGCTCCAGAGTTCCTCTGTGGAGATGGGAGAACTTCCAGAAGGACAACCATCTCTGCAGCACTCCACCAATCAGGCCTTTATTGTAGAGTGGTCAGACGGAAGCACTCCTCAGTAAAAAGTACGACAGCCTGCTTGGAGTTTGCCAAAGGCACCTAAAGGACTGGCCATGAGAAACAAGATTCTCTGTTCTGATGAAACCAACATTGAACTCTTTGGCCTGAATGCCAAGCGACGCATCAGGAGGAAACCTGCCACCATCCCTACGGTGAAGCATGGTGGTGGCAGCATCTTGCTGTGGTTTGTCAGCGAGAGACTAGTCAGGATCGAGGGAAAGATGTACAGAGAGATCCTTGATGAAAACCTGCTCCAGAGCGCTCAGGACCTCAGACTGGGGCGAATGTTCACCTTCCAACAGGACAACGACCCTAAGCACACAGCCAAGACAACGCAGGAGTGGCTTCAGGACAAGTCTCTGAATGCCCAGCCAGAGCCCGGACTTGAACCCGATCGAACATCTCTGGAAAGACCTGAAAATAGCTGTGCAGCAACGCTCCCCATCCAACCTGACAGAGCTTGAGAAGATCTGCAGAGAAGAATGGGAGAAACTCCCCAAATACAGGTATGCCAAGCTTGTAGCGTCATACAGAGAAGACTTGAGGCTGTAATCACTACCAAAGGTGCTTCAACAAAGTACTGAGGGTCTGAACACTTATGTAAATGTGATATTTCAAAAATCTGTTTTTGCTTTGTCATTATGGGGTATTGTGTGTAGGTTGATGAGGGAAAAACATGTTTTTATCCATTTTGTAATAAGCCTGTAACGTAACAAAATGTGGAAAAAGTCAAGGGGTCTGAATAATTTCCGAATGCACTGTATGCTACAGACCAATGTAAGTAAACCTTGTCCAAGCCAGAACGTCCCATAGGGTTCCTATAGCATGAGGCATCTTGATGTACCAGTACAGCCCCTGGACAGGATGCTCGTGACCACTGTGATGTGTATATAGAAACAACTGCTGGGTATGACTCAGGGTTACGTTCCAAATGGCACCCTAATCCCTTTATAGTGCACTACTTTTGACCAGGGCCCATCGGGTAGTGCACTACTTTTGACCAGAGTCCATAGGGTAGTGCATAAGGTGCTATTTGGGATGTATTCTTAGAACAAACTCAAATTTCTTTCTGTCCACAGAGAGCGGTGGCTTCTCCGACCGTGTCTCGTCTGACGGACACGACCAAGTTCACTGGGTCACACAAGGAGCGTTTTGACGAGAGTGGCCGTGGGAAGGGGAAGGCAGGTCGCGTGGACATGGTGGACACATCGGGGTACGTCGCAGGATACAAACACCTCGGGTCGTACGAGAAGAAAGTCACCAAGCCCACCGGGCCGCCTGGAGCTGGGCCCCCTGGAGCTGGGCCCCCTAGAGCCGGGCCCCCTGGAGCCAAACCAGTGTGAGGAAAGTAGAAAGAAAGAAACAAACAGAAACATAAGACCAACTACTAGGATAATAATTTTATAAAGAAAGAACTCCATGAAAGCACAACAAAAAGATAGGATTTCATATTTTCTCACCCATCTTGTTTTCTTTTTGCGAGTGGGATGTTTTGAGTTCCTCTCTTTTTTGTTATGTGTGAGAACTGGAAAACTGTTTACATCAATTTTTACAGCTGGTACATTCCTAACAGATAGCAAGTTACTGCCAAATGTTAAAATGAGCCCACCAACCAACAAGGGAAACCAACTGTTTTGCTCTGTATATTTTGAAACCTCTTTATTATGATAGGGCCTTCACATATGTATTATAAGCACTATGAATAACACCATGCCAAGAAAAACAAATAACAGGGAAGAAAGGGTTCGCCAAATTATTTAACAAGATTGCACTTTGCTTTAGATAGGCCATAGCTTCTTTTCCCATTTTTAGTTGAAGAAATACATCCTTAATTTCATACTTTTTAGTTAATTGAATGTTTATTGGCATAAACTGGTGAAGTAGATATACTGGTAGGTTGTTATATTGATCAAACCATCTTCAATATCAACGTTCTGTCTTTCCTCTGGTCAATGAAGTCTGCTGTATGAGTCTTCATCTACTGACTGTCTGTCCTCCTTTATACTTCATCATAGTTTACACATATTGACGACTACATAGTTTGCCTTCAATTGTTCTTAAAATAACTAAACCTTCAACAGGATATGTAGAAGTTCTGTGTCTTCCTGTCTTTAGCTACGTATATCATATGAATGATGACATTTTATTTTTGTTCATTCTACTGTCAGATATGAAGTTTGTTATCTATGAGTCTTAACTTCCCTTTCTTGTGAATCTTGCTTTTAGAAACGTTCTGTGAAGTTATATCGGTACTGTACCTTATGTATTTACAACACAAGGAGAAGAACAATGCTAGAATGATTTGATATCCTAAGGACACGTCTTGTGTGGTTCATTCTGAAACCCTCATCAATTATTTACACCCAACATATTAAATAAGATAATAGGTAAATGACCCTGAAATGATTATCTGTAATCATTCATCTAAATCACACCCCGGTTTGATAACGCTCCATAGTTTGTTCACACTATGTGGGCTGTATTAGCTGGAGCTCTGAAACTAAGAGGTGAGCTGGGTTGTTCAGGTTTGTATTTTTCAATATTTAACTGATATGATATTGCCATCAGATTTCTATAGTTGTAATATATTGGTGGTAAGAGTGTGTATATTTCTAAACATGTGGCCGCATGGCTTCATTTAAGACACTGACTGCGTTTCTGTTTTTCTTGTCTTGCTGTATCTTATGCATGAAGTAATGGAATGCTACTACTTTACCATTAACAATAGGAAACAGACAACATATTTCAGATGTCTCATTTTAACTGCTGTGTTAGTGACTCAGTTATAGTGACTTGCTTTGCTGCTACGTTCTGTCAGAGTAGTCAGACCAATGGAATTAAAACTAAAACAACTTCACTTTGACAAGAGGACCAAGTTGTGGTTAAATTGTGAGTGTACAGAGACCATAGAGATCCTGTAAATTACTATGTATAGACTAAGAATATCAAAGGGGACGTTTGTGGCCAAGGAGTTGGCTGACATTATCAGGTAATATTATCATTGACCGTAGAAAAATCTATAGCTTGGTGGAACCAGCCTGATCGCTGCTTTCACTATGAAATAGAATGATGAACCAGCCTGATCGCTGCGTTCACTATGAAATAGAACCATGAAATAGAATGATGAACCAGCCTGTTCGCTGCGTTCACTATGAAATAGAACCATGAAATAGAATGATGAACCAGCCTGATCACTACGTTCACTATGAAATAGAACCATGAAATAGAATGATGAACCAGCCTGATCGCTGCTTTCACTATGAAATAGAACCATGAAATAGAATGATGAACCAGCCTGATCGCTGCGTTCACTATGAAATAGAACCATGAAATAGAATGATGAACCAGCCTGATCGCTGCGTTCACTATGAAATAGAATGATGAACCAGCCTGATCACTACGTTCACTATGAAATAGAACCATGAAATAGAATGATGAACCAGCCTGATCGCTGCGTTCACTATGAAATAGAACCATGAAATAGAATGATCGAACCAGCCTGATCACTACGTTCACTATGAAATAGAATGATGAACCAGCCTGATCACTACGTTCACTATGAAATAGAACCATGAAATAGAATGATGAACCAGCCTGATCACTACGTTCACTATGAAATAGAATGATGAACCAGCCTGATCACTACGTTCACTATGAAATAGAACCATGAAATAGAATGATGAACCAGCCTGATCGCTGCGTTCACTATGAAATAGAACCATGAAATAGAATGATGAACCAGCCTGATCACTACGTTCACTATGAAATAGAATGATGAACCAGCCTGATCACTACGTTCACTATGAAATAGAATGATGAACCAGCCTGATCACTACGTTCACTATGAAATAGAACTATGAAATAGAATGATGAACCAGCCTGATCGCTGCGTTCACTATGAAATAGAACCATGAAATAGAATGATGAACCAGCCTGATCACTACGTTCACTATGAAATAGAATGATGAGCTAGCGATCAGACTGGTTCCACCAGGCTACAAAATCAAATGCCAGCAAAAGGCATTGTGTCAAATGGATGCATATCAAACTAGAAGGTTTTCCATTCTAAATGAAAAAGACGACTGCCATAGATACTACAGTTAGGTACATATGACTAGTGACTTCATCAGTATTGTTTGTGACCCTTGAACTCTTGTCTTTGAAGAAGTTTTAGAGAAACTATTTTAGTTGAAACACTGTTATCCTGACACTTTCTACGGCACACTTTCAACGGAATACAAAAGGCAGGGTAATATAGTACTGTAATATTTGATGGGCATACTGTATGAGGAGAAGGGGATGAACAAAGAAGTAGACTTTTGTAGGACATGTATTTTTCCAGCATAATGACATACTGTTGCTTTCGTACTGGCCACCCTACCTTAGCCTCTGCTGACCAATAAGACTCATGCATTGATTGAGATCAACACCTGTTAACTTGTGGAATCGTAGTCGCTTTAGTGCGATTTGTCTTGTGTTCTTAATGCCAAATACTGTGCACCTTTTCATGTGGAGAAGCAATACTGTTTTATTTTTTCAAAAAAATAACTTGTTCATGTACTATTATTGTGACCTGGTGCATGCTTTGTGTTTTGGTTATTGTTCTCGAGACCTGTGTGTTCATGATTTGTAGCATTGTTGAAAATAAAAACTCCCCATCCTGAAGAATCATTGGTGTTTCTAATTTCCTCTACTGATCTGATTACTTATTGAGAGGAACAGTTGTCTCCTACTGATCTGATTACTTATTGAGAGGAACAGTTGTCTCCTCTACTGATCTGATTACTTATTGAGAGGATCAGTTGTCTCCTACTGATCTGATTACTTATTGAGAGGATCAGTTGCCTCCTACTGATCTGATTACTTATTGAGAGGATCAGTTGTCTCCTACTGATCTGATTACTTATTGAGAGGATCAGTTGTCTCCTCTACTGATCTGATTACTTATTGAGAGGAACAGTTGTCTCCTCTACTGATCTGATTACTTATTGAGAGGATCAGTTGTCTCCTACTGATCTGATTACTTATTGAAGAGGATCAGTTGTCTCCTACTGATCTGATTACTTATTGAGAGGATCAGTTGTCTCCTCTACTGATCTGATTACTTATTGAGAGGATCAGTTGTCTCCTACTGATCTGATTACTTATTGAGAGGATCAGTTGTCTCCTACTGATCTGATTACTTATTGAGAGGATCAGTTGTCTCCCTACTGATCTGATTACTTATTGAGAGGATCAGTTGTCTCCTACTGATCTGATTACTTATTGAGAGGATCAGTTGTCTCCTACTGATCTGATTACTTATTGAGAGGAACAGTTGTCTCCTCTACTGATCTGATTACTTATTGAGAGGATCAGTTGTCTCCTACTGATCTGATTACTTATTGAGAGGATCAGTTGTCTCCTACTGATCTGATTACTTATTGAGAGGATCAGTTGTCTCCTACTGATCTGATTACTTATTGAGAGGATCAGTTGTCTCCTACTGATCTGATTACTTATTGAGAGGATCAGTTGTCTCCTACTGATCTGATTACTTATTGAGAGGATCAGTTGTCTCCTACTGATCTGATTACTTATTGAGAGGATCAGTTGTCTCCTCTACTGATCTGATTACTTATTGAGAGGATCAGTTGTCTCCTACTGATCTGATGACTTATTGAGAGGATCAGTTGTCTCCTACTGCTCTGATGACTTATTGAGAGGATCAGTTGCCTCCTCTTTTGATCTGATTAGTTATTGAGAGGATCAGTTACCTCCTACTGATCTGATGACTTATTGAGAGGATCAGTTGTCTCCTACTGATCTGATTACTTATTGAGAGGATCAGTTGTCTCTACTGATCTGATTACTTATTGAGAGGATCAGTTGTCTCCTACTAATCTGATTACTTATTGAGGATCAGTTGTCTCCTACTGATCTGATTACTTATTGAGAGGATCAGTTGTCTCCTCTACTGATCTGATGACTTATTGAGAGGATCAGTTGTCTCCTACTGATCTGATGACTTATTGAGAGGATCAGTTGTCTCCTACTGATCTGATTACTTATTGAGAGGATCAGTTGTCTCCTACTGATCTGATTACTTATTGAGAGGATCAGTTGTCTCCTCTACTGATCTGATGACTTATTGAGAGGATCAGTTGTCTCCTCTACTGATCTGATTACTTATTAAGAGGATCAGTTGTCTCCTACTGATCTGATGACTTATTGAGAGGATCAGTTGCCTCCTCTTTTGATCTGATTACTTATTGAGAGGATCAGTTGTCTCCTCTTTTGATCTGATTACTTATTGAGAGGATCAGTTGTCTCCTACTGATCTGATTACTTATTGAGAGGATCAGTTGTCTCCTACTGATCTGATGACTTATTGAGAGGATCAGTTACCTCCTACTGATCTGATGACTTATTGAGAGGATCAGTTGTCTCCTACTGATCTGATTACTTATTGAGAGGATCAGTTGTCTCCTCTACTGATCTGATTACTTATTAAGAGGATCAGTTGTCTCCTACTGATCTGATGACTTATTGAGAGGATCAGTTACCTCCTACTGATCTGATGACTTATTGAGAGGATCAGTTGTCTCCTACTGATCTGATTACTTATTGAGAGGATCAGTTGTCTCCTCTACTGATCTGATTACTTATTAAGAGGATCAGTTGTCTCCTACTGATCTGATTACTTATTAAGAGGATCAGTTGTCTCCTACTGATCTGATGACTTATTGAGAGGATCAGTTGCCTCCTCTTTTGATCTGATTACTTATTGAGAGGATCAGTTGTCTCCTACTGATCTGATTACTTATTGAGAGGATCAGTTGCCTCCTCTTTTGATCTGATTACTTATTGAGCGGATCAGTTACCTCCTACTGATCTGATGACTTATTGAGAGGATCAGTTGTCTCCTACTGATCTGATTACTTATTGAGAGGATCAGTTGTCTCCTCTACTGATCTGATTACTTATTAAGAGGATCAGTTGTCTCCTACTGATCTGATGACTTATTGAGAGGATCAGTTGTCTCCTACTGATCTGATGACTTATTGAGAGGTCAGTTGCCTCCTCTTTGATCTGATGACTTATTGAGAGGATCAGTTGCCTCCTCTTTTGATCTGATGACTTATTGAGAGGATCGGTTGTATGTTACTACATCCCATCTGGACAGAATCCTTCCTTACATTTTGTATTATTATTAGTTTTTTTTCCTTGCCAGAAGTTCAGGACCATAAAGGGCACAATAACCACAATTCAAGATCCCCATGCCAGTATGACTGACAAGCTACATTCATACGGAGCTTGTTTAAGTGTATGTGTGTTTGAACCCTGAGGCAGAAATAAGGCCACGGTGCAGATGTAATCTAGAAACATCCATTCCACCACGGCCGTGATAAGCAGATGGAGAGAAGAAAACGGACCTCAAAACCAGGCTACAGATCTGGCTGGGGGAGGCCTCATCTAGCCACTGATTCTGGAAAGAAATTGTTTTATCCCAACTACATAGGGAATAGGGTGCCATTTGTGATGAACACCATGCCTGTTCTCTCCTCATAAATATGTTAAAATAATATATTATCCCCACAATATGTTCTACCAAGACAGGCTTTACTTGCTAGAACTGACCTCAAGCAGCATTGTGTTTAGTGAAGAAGCCATTTCCCCACTTCAGTTTCCATAAACACAGAGGCAGAAACAGCTTAAACACAATAAATACTTTATCATTTCAACATGTCTAGAGTCATAAATATTGAGATTCAATGTGCACTGTAAAGGTGTGGATACAGTCAGTAAGGAAAAGTGTAAAGGTGTGGATACAGTCAGTAAGGAACATTGTAAAGGTGTGGATACAGTCAGTAAGGAAAAGTGTAAAGGTGTGGATACAGTCAGTAAGGAAAAGTGTAAAGGTGTGGATACAGTCAGTAAGGAACAGTGTAAAGGTGTGGATACAGTCAGTAAGGAACATTGTAAAGGTGTGGATACAGTCAGTAAGGAACATTGTAAAGGTGTGGATACAGTCAGTAAGGAACAGTGTAAAGGTGTGGATACAGTCAGTAAGGAACATTGTAAAGGTGTGGATACAGTCAGTAAGGAACATTGTAAAGGTGTGGATACAGTCAGTAAGGAACATTGTAAAGGTGTGGATACAGTCAGTAAGGAACAGTGTAAAGGTGTGGATACAGTCAGTAAGGAACAGTGTAAAGGTGTGGATACAGTCAGTAAGGAACATTGTAAAGGTGTGGATACAGTCAGTAAGGAACATTGTAAAGGTGTGGATACAGTCAGTAAGGAACAGTGTAAAGGTGTGGATACAGTCAGTAAGGAACATTGTAAAGGTGTGGATACAGTCAGTAAGGAACAGTGTAAAGGTGTGGATACAGTCAGTAAGGAAAAGTGTAAAGGTGTGGATACAGTCAGTAAGGAACATTGTAAAGGTGTGGATAGTGGACACAGTAAAAGCATGACGATACACAGAAGTAAAAAATGAGATCAGAGTTAGAGACAAGTTTACATGCTCAACATTAATCCCGGAGCATCAGAAGAACAGTGTAAATGCTGGCAGCAGTGTATATAGAGCTAAGATGAGAGAATCTGGTGCTGGTGCTTGTTCAGTAGGACAACGTTCTGGAACGTTCAGATAGAAATGCAGAACAAACATTGGCTCTATTCATGACATTTCTATCTGCAATGTTCTATAACGTTTACCTACTGAACGTGGCCCTGGTATTGTAGTTGTGGGCCTGCTAGTTGTTGTAGTTGTGACTTGTAGCTCCTCAGAGCCGTCTCCCAGTCTCCTCCAGTTCTCTCTAGTTGTTGTAGTTGTGACTTGTAGCTCCTCAGAGCCGTCTCCCAGTCTCCTCCAGTTCTCTCTAGTTGTTGTAGTTGTGACTTGTAGCTCCTCAGAGCCGTCTCCCAGTCTCCTCCAGTTCTCTCTAGTTGTTGTAGTTGTGACTTGTAGCTCCTCAGAGCCGTCTCCCAGTCTCCTCCAGTTCTCTCTAGTTGTTGTAGTTGTGACTTGTAGCTCCTCAGAGCCGTCTCCCA
This sequence comes from Salmo salar, assembly GCF_965601325.2. NCBI lineage: Eukaryota > Metazoa > Chordata > Actinopteri > Salmoniformes > Salmonidae > Salmo > Salmo salar. The sequence continues at coordinate 88,041,569 of NC_138295.1, forward strand.
GTCTCCTCCAGTTCTCTCTAGTTGTTGTAGTTGTGACTTGTAGCTCCTCAGAGCCGTCTCCCAGTCTCCTCCAGTTCTCTCTAGTTGTTGTAGTTGTGACTTGTAGCTCCTCAGAGCCGTCTCCCAGTCTCCTCCAGTTCTCTCTAGTTGTTGTAGTTGTGACTTGTAGCTCCTCAGAGCCGTCTCCCAGTCTCCTCCAGTTCTCTCTAGTTGTTGTAGTTGTGACTTGTAGCTCCTCAGAGCCGTCTCCCAGTCTCCTCCAGTTCTCTCTAGTTGTTGTAGTTGTGACTTGTAGCTCCTCAGAGCCGTCTCCCAGTCTCCTCCAGTTCTCTCTAGTTGTTGTAGTTGTGAGTTGTGACTTGTAGCTCCTCAGAGCCGTCTCCCAGTCTCCTCCAGTTCTCTCTAGTTGTTGTAGTTGTGACTTGTAGCTCCTCAGAGCCGTCTCCCAGTCTCCTCCAGTTCTCTCTAGTTGTTGTGACTTGTAGCTCCTCAGAGCCGTCTCCCAGTCTCCTCCAGTTCTCTCTAGTTGTTGTAGTTGTGACTTGTAGCTCCTCAGAGCCGTCTCCCAGTCTCCTCCAGTTCTCTCTAGTTGTTGTGACTTGTAGCTCCTCAGAGCCGTCTCCCAGTCTCCTCCAGTTCTCTCTAGTTGTTGTAGTTGTGACTTGTAGCTCCTCAGAGCCGTCTCCCAGTCTCCTCCAGTTCTCTCTAGTTGTTGTAGTTGTGACTTGTAGCTCCTCAGAGCCGTCTCCCAGTCTCCTCCAGTTCTCTCTAGTTGTTGTAGTTGTGACTTGTAGCTCCTCAGAGCCGTCTCCCAGTCTCCTCCAGTTCTCTCTAGTTGTTGTAGTTGTGACTTGTAGCTCCTCAGAGCCGTCTCCCAGTCTCCTCCAGTTCTCTCTAGTTGTTGTAGTTGTGACTTGTAGCTCCTCAGAGCCGTCTCCCAGTCTCCTCCAGTTCTCTCTAGTTGTTGTAGTTGTGACTTGTAGCTCCTCAGAGCCGTCTCCCAGTCTCCTCCAGTTCTCTCTAGTTGTTGTAGTTGTGACTTGTAGCTCCTCAGAGCCGTCTCCCAGTCTCCTCCAGTTCTCTCTAGTTGTTGTAGTTGTGACTTGTAGCTCCTCAGAGCCGTCTCCCAGTCTCCTCCAGTTCTCTCTAGTTGTTGTAGTTGTGACTTGTAGCTCCTCAGAGCCGTCTCCCAGTCTCCTCCAGTTCTCTCTAGTTGTTGTAGTTGTGACTTGTAGCTCCTCAGAGCCGTCTCCCAGTCTCCTCCAGTTCTCTCTAGTTGTTGTGACTTGTAGCTCCTCAGAGCCGTCTCCCAGTCTCCTCCAGTTCTCTCTAGTTGTTGTAGTTGTGACTTGTAGCTCCTCAGAGCCGTCTCCCAGTCTCCTCCAGTTCTCTCTAGTTGTTGTAGACTTGTAGCTCCTCAGAGCCGTCTCCCAGTCTCCTCCAGTTCTCTCTAGTTGTTGTGACTTGTAGCTCCTCAGAGCCGTCTCCCAGTCTCCTCCAGTTCTCTCTAGTTGTTGTGACTTGTAGCTCCTCAGAGCCGTCTCCCAGTCTCCTCCAGTTCTCTCTAGTTGTTGTAGTTGTGACTTGTAGCTCCTCAGAGCCGTCTCCCAGTCTCCTCCAGTTCTCTCTAGTTGTTGTAGTTGTGACTTGTAGCTCCTCAGAGCCGTCTCCCAGTCTCCTCCAGTTCTCTCTAGTTGTTGTAGTTGTGACTTGTAGCTCCTCAGAGCCGTCTCCCAGTCTCCTCCAGTTCTCTCTAGTTGTTGTGACTTGTAGCTCCTCAGAGCCGTCTCCCAGTCTCCTCCAGTTCTCTCTAGTTGTTGTAGTTGTGACTTGTAGCTCCTCAGAGCCGTCTCCCAGTCTCCTCCAGTTCTCTCTAGTTGTTGTAGTTGTGACTTGTAGCTCCTCAGAGCCGTCTCCCAGTCTCCTCCAGTTCTCTCTAGTTGTTGTAGTTGTGACTTGTAGCTCCTCAGAGCCGTCTCCCAGTCTCCTCCAGTTCTCTCTAGTTGTTGTAGTTGTGACTTGTAGCTCCTCAGAGCCGTCTCCCAGTCTCCTCCAGTTCTCTCTAGTTGTTGTAGTTGTGACTTGTAGCTCCTCAGAGCCGTCTCCCAGTCTCCTCCAGTTCTCTCTAGTTGTTGTAGTTGTGACTTGTAGCTCCTCAGAGCCGTCTCCCAGTCTCCTCCAGTTCTCTCTAGTTGTTGTGACTTGTAGCTCCTCAGAGCCGTCTCCCAGTCTCCTCCAGTTCTCTCTAGTTGTTGTAGTTGTGACTTGTAGCTCCTCAGAGCCGTCTCCCAGTCTCCTCCAGTTCTCTCTAGTTGTTGTGACTTGTAGCTCCTCAGAGCCGTCTCCCAGTCTCCTCCAGTTCTCTCTAGTTGTTGTAGTTGTGACTTGTAGCTCCTCAGAGCCGTCTCCCAGTCTCCTCCAGTTCTCTCTAGTTGTTGTGACTTGTAGCTCCTCAGAGCCGTCTCCCAGTCCCCTCCAATTCACTCAGCAAACGCTCATTAGTTGCAACCAGTGACCTGAAGCACAAACACAACACCATTTAATCACACAAACACTAACAAGCACTTTCTTCACCCATTGGGTATGGTCTTTTATCTTTATATTAGAACATATAATCTGGCATCTCCTATAATGAATATCTCATTAGGTTGCTTTTAGTGTTAAGATTTCTATTATCCCAAGTCAAGGACCTTTATTGTCCCTAGAGTAGTTGAATGCTTTTCTTAGCGCCAGGTGGTACTGGACATAGTGTAGTATCTTGGCGCCAGGTGGTACTGGACATAGTGTAGTATCTTGGCGCCAGGTGGTACTGGACATAGTGTAGTATCTTGGCGCCAGGTGGTACTGGACATAGTGTAGTATCTTGGCGCCAGGTGGTACTGGACATAGTGTAGTATCTTGGCGCCAGGTGGTACTGGACATAGTGTAGTATCTTGGCGCCAGGTGGTACTGGACATAGTGTAGTATCTTGGCGCCAGGTGGTACTGGACATAGTGTAGTATCTTGGCGCCAGGTGGTACTGGACATAGTGTAGTATCTTGGCGCCAGGTGGTACTGGACATAGTGTAGTATCTTGGCGCCAGGTGGTACTGGACATAGTGTAGTATCTTGGCGCCAGGTGGTACTGGACATAGTGTAGTATCTTGGCGCCAGGTGGTACTGGACATAGTGTAGTATCTTGGCGCCAGGTGGTACTGGACATAGTGTAGTATCTTGGCGCCAGGTGGTACTGGACATAGTGTAGTGTCTAGGCACCAGGTGGTACTGGACATAGTGTAGTATCTTAGCTCCAGGTGGTACTGGACATAGTGTAGTATCTTAGCACCAGGTGGTACTGGACATAGTGTAGTATCTTAGCACCAGGTGGTACTGGACATAGTGTAGTGTCTAGGTACCAGGTGGTACTGGACATAGTGTAGTATCTTAGCGCCAGGTGGTACTGGACATAGTGTAGTGCTTACCTATGGTTCTCCTGCAGCATATCTGCCAGCTCCTTGACTCTCTCCCCCTCCTCGACCTTCTCCCTCAGCTCTGATACCTTCTTCCTCAGCTCATCCACCTCTGCCTGCTTCTCTGGAGAGACACATGGACCACAGTTAGTTAGCACATGAAGCTAGCAGCAATACAGATCCACATGGGCCACAGTTAGCATATGATGCTAACTCTGCAGCAATACAAATGCACATTGACTTGCAACATCAACGGATATAACAACAACAGACTGAAATCAAATCCAATCCGTCAAGTGGTGAACACCACCTTGAGATATGCACGTTTAACTTTTGTACGAATCTTAAGAGATTTATGGAACATCTTGCATTACTCTTAGACGTGCTCTATGTCACGGTTCCACGTGCTCTATGTTACACGTGCTCTATGTCACGGTTCCACGTGCTCTATGTTACACGTGCTCTATGTCACGGTTCCACGTGCTCTATGTCACAGTTCCACGTGCTCTATGTTACACGTGCTCTATGTTACACGTGCTCTATGTCACGGTTACACGCGCTCTATGTTACACGTGCTCTATGTCACGGTTACCCGTGCTCTATATCACGGTTACACGTGCTCTATGTCACACGTGCTCTGTCACGGTTACATGTGCTCTATGTTACACGTGCTCTATGTTACACGTGCTCTATGTCACGGTTACACGTGCTCTATGTTACACGTGCTCTGTCACGGTTACACGTGCTCTATGTTACACGTGCTCTATGTTACACGTGCTCTATGTCACGGTTACACGTGCTCTATGTTACACATGCTCTATGTCACGGTTACACGTGCTCTATGTTACACGTGCTCTATGTCACGGTTACACGTGCTCTATGTTACACGTGCTCTATGTCACGGTTACACGTGCTCTATGTTACACGTGCTCTATGTCACGGTTACCCGTGCTCTATGTCACGGTTACAAGTTCTCTATGTTACACGTGCTCCGCGTCACGGTTACACGTGCTCTATGTTACACGTGCTCCGCGTCGGGGTTACACGTGCTCTGCGTCGCGGTTACACGTGCTCTATGTTACACATGCTCTATGTTACACGTGCTCTGCGTCGCGGTTACACGTGCTCTATGTTACACGTGCTCTGCGTCGCGGTTACACGTGCTCTATGTTACACGTGCTCTGCGTCACGGTTACACGTGCTCTATGTTACACATGCTCTATGTTACACGTGCTCTGCGTCGCGGTTACACGTGCTCTATGTTACACGTGCTCTATGTCGCGGTTACACGTGCTCTATGTTACACGTGCTCTGCGTCGCGGTTACACGTGCTCTGCGTCGCGGTTACACGTGCTCTGCGTCGCGGTTACACGTGCTCTATGTTACACGTGCTCTATGTTACACGTGCTCTGCGTCGCGGTTACACGTGCTCTATGTTACACGTGCTCTGCGTCAGCGGTTACACGTGCTCTATGTTACACGTGCTCTGCGTCGCGGTTACACGTGCTCTATGTTACACGTGCTCTATGTCACGGTTACACGTGCTCTATGTTACACGTGCTCTGCGTCGCGGTTACACGTGCTCTATGTTACACGTGCTCTATGTTACACGTGCTCTGCGTCACGGTTACACGTGCTCTATGTTACACGTGCTCTATGTTACATGTGCTCTGCGTCGCGGTTACACGTGCTCTATGTTACACGTGCTCTGCGTCACGGTTACACGTGCTCTATGTTACATGTGCTCTGCGTCGCGGTTACATGTGCTCTATGTTACACGTGCTCTATGTCACGGTTACACGTGCTCTATGTTACATGTGCTCTGCGTCGCGGTTACACGTGCTCTATGTTACACGTGCTCTATGTCACGGTTACACGTGCTCTATGTTACACGTGCTCTGCGTCGCGGTTACACGTGCTCTATGTTACATGTGCTCTATGTTACACGTGCTCTGCGTCACGGTTACACGTGCTCTATGTTACACGTGCTCTATGTTACACGTGCTCTGCGTCACGGTTACATGTGCTCTGCGTCGCGGTCAGATTCTGCCCAGTATAGTGACCACTGACCAGGAATATCAAAAAGCTGCTGCTTTTTCACTCACCACATATCTCAGTGTTTGGTGAACTTTTCATCATAGAGTTGAGATATTGTTTTTCTAATCTGATCATCTGCTTCTGTAGAGAGACGTTATCCTCCAGCAGTATCCTCAGCTGCTCATTCAAACTGTCCTGCAATCAATCAATCAATCAATCAATCAATCAATCAATCAAGACATTGAAGATAATTCCATCCATCCATTTCTTCTTAACTCTTTGTGGAGTCAGGGTCTCATGCCATTTCAAACATGAGGTAATATCATTGAAGATGCTGCTTTGAACAGTCTGAAGCTTACAACAGAGATGTGTGCTTCCTCCAGCTGTGTAGTTAGTCTATGGGTCTCTGTCCTGTGGTCTTGGTCTCGTATCTCTGCCTGCTCCTTCAGCTCTTCAACGTTCCCTCTCAACGTCCTGACCTCGGCTTCTCCACTGGAGATGTCTTGTTCCATCATGGACAGGATCTGGACTGCCTGAGCTGGAGGTAGGACAGATAAATACTATTAGGGCCTGATTCTCCATTAAGCAGGTAAGCTACACAGTACATGGGGTTTCATACTCACAGAGGAAGTTGTTGTCATGGTGCAGTGGCCTCTCCCCTGTCCAGTGCTTGTCCACTAGGCTCAGCAGCATCTCCATTGGTTTCCTATAGCTTCCCTAGGAGACAGATTACAAAAGACTGGTTATAATGAACAGTAGGATCTATGATGAATGAATGGTACGGTAGGGATAGGTGGGTTTTCTCTAGGGTGGATGAATGGTACGGTAGGGATAGGTGGGTTTTCTCTACTATGAATGAATGGTACGGTAGGGATAGGTGGGTTTTCTCTAGGGTGGATGAATGGTACGGTAGGGATAGGTGGGTATTCTCTAGGGTGGATGAATGGTACGGTAGGGATAGGTGGGTTTTCTCTAGGGTGGATGAATGGTACGGTAGGGATAGGTGGGTTTTCTCTAGGGTGGATGAATGGTACGGTAGGGATAGGTGGGTTTTCTCTAGGGTGAATGAATGGTACGGTAGGGATAGGTGGGTTTTCTCTAGGGTGGATGAATGGTACGGTAGGGATAGGTGGGTTTTCTCTAGGGTGAATGAATGGTACGGTAGGGATAGGTGGGTTTTCTCTACTATGAATGAATGGTACGGTAGGGATAGGTGGGTTTTCTCTAGGGTGGATGAATGGTACGGTAGGGATAGGTGGGTATTCTCTAGGGTGGATGAATGGTACGGTAGGGATAGGTGGGTTTTCTCTAGGGTGGATGAATGGTACGGTAGGGATAGGTGGGTTTTCTCTAGGGTGGATGAATGGTACGGTAGGGATAGGTGGGTTTTCTCTAGGGTGAATGAATGGTACGGTAGGGATAGGTGGGTTTTCTCTAGGGTGGATGAATGGTACGGTAGGGATAGGTGGGTTTTCTCTAGGGTGAATGAATGGTACGGTAGGGATAGGTGGGTTTTCTCTAGGGTGAATGAATGGTACGGTAGGGATAGGTGGGTTTTCTCTAGGGTGAATGAATGGTACGGTAGGGATAGGTGGGTTTTCTCTAGGGTGAATGAATGGTACGGTAGGGATAGGTGGGTTTTCTCTAGGGTGAATGAATGGTACGGTAGGGATAGGTGGGTTTTCTCTAGGTGGATGAATGGTACGGTAGGGATAGGTGGGTATTCTCTAGGGTGAATGAATGGTACGGTAGGGATAGGTGGGTTTTCTCTAGGGTGAATGAATGGTACGGTAGGGATAGGTGGGTTTTCTCTAGGGTGGATGAATGGTACGGTAGGGATAGGTGGGTTTTCTCTAGGGTGGATGAATGGTACGGTAGGGATAGGTGGGTTTTCTCTAGGGTGAATGAATGGTACGGTAGGGATAGGTGGGTTTTCTCTAGGGTGGATGAATGGTACGGTAGGGATAGGTGGGTTTTCTCTAGGGTGGATGAATGGTACGGTAGGGATAGGTGGGTATTCTCTAGGGTGGATGAATGGTACGGTAGGAATAGGTGGGTATTCTCTAGGGTGGATGAATGGTACGGTAGGGATAGGTGGGTTTTCTCTAGGGTGAATGAATGGTACGGTAGGGATAGGTGGGTTTTCTCTAGGGTGGATGAATGGTACGGTAGGGATAGGTGGGTTTTCTCTAGGGTGAATGGTACGGTAGGGATAGGTGGGTTTTCTCTAGGGTGAATGGTACGGTAGGGATAGGTGGGTTTTCTCTAGGGTGGATGAATGGTACGGTAGGGATAGGTGGGTTTTCTCTAGGGTGAATGAATGGTACGGTAGGGATAGGTGGGTTTTCTCTAGGGTGGATGAATGGTACGGTAGGGATAGGTGGGTTTTCTCTAGGGTGAATGAATGGTACGGTAGGGATAGGTGGGTTTTCTCTAGGGTGAATGAATGGTACGGTAGGGATAGGTGGGTTTTCTCTAGGGTGAATGAATGGTACGGTAGGGATAGGTGGGTTTTCTCTCTGAAACGTCTCACCTTCTGAAGCTTGGCATGTTTCTGTGGTGAGGTGGAGCCCCCTGCTGTCTGCTGGGTGTTATGGTAGGACAGTCTGGGAGGGTGCAGGATGGGGTTGGTGGCATCAGACCTACTGGGACAGGGACTTCTTGGACTGGGGGGCCGGATCTTCACTAAGGAAGACTTATGCTGGTCAACTTGATCTAAAGGAGGATGAAGCCAGTGCAAAACACTCAGAATGTTGTATTAGGCCATTCATGCAACCTGATTTGTGTGACAGCGGTGACAGAGAGGATATTCAGAGTGTCACCTCACCAGGGTGAGGGGTGAAGTGGCCCTTGGCTGTGACTCTCAGGTGTTTGGGGAGTTTCTCTCGCTCCTCCCGTCCAGAGCTAGTCCCGCTGTGTTTCTCTACACGGGGGTTAAAGGTTACCCTCGGCCCCTCTGACGTTTTCAACGAGGAGGAAGAACCTTTCCTTCGAGATCCTTCTCTTAAACGTAGACCATTGGACTGGGAATGACAAGCTGATCATAATGAAAATAAAAGATCCCCATTTTAAACTGAAGGCTTGTTTGCTCACTTGAAAAAAGGTTGACAGTAAATGTAACTAGTTAAACATACAATTCATCAAGTACTGAATGAAATCAATTAAGGGTAAATCTCTGAAATCTTGCCATAAATGAGCAAAATCCCCATGTTCCTAGGGAAAACTAACAACATTTGTCTCCCCCTGGTGGACTGTCCCTACATTAACAGTCATGGTGTACATCTCGCTCTAATAGTACTATTCTGTGATCAAACAACATAAACTCACACTCATCTTTGATCTGATGATAGAGCTGGGACTCTGGCTCCTTGTGGAAAGAACCAGTAAGGAACAGAGGTTCACTTTGGTCCCAGTTGCTCTTAGCGACAAGGTTCAACACTATGTCATCGTTGTCATCCAGGACAGAGAGCTTCTTGGCCAGGCGATTTACTGAGGCCATCCTCGGCTTACTGCTCCTGGAACACACCAATCAAACACACATTACATCATAACATAGCACTACTAGAAGAATAGAGTATAATACAATCTATAGCAATGTAACGTGACCGTTATTACACTGTACACACTATTGGAAACAATGCCACATAAAGAACAGCTTACTTAATGAATGAAATCTGAAGTTTGTCATTCCGGGTGTTTTCTAATAATACAAATCAATATCTAATACAGACAAGAGACCTTGGTGTGCAAACAAGACCTCCTGACATTAGCAATCTGCTGTATTAATACTGTAGAGTACAGTACCTCTGGTCAGTGATGTCTAATACTGTAGAGTACAGTACCTCTGGTCAGTGATGTCTAATACTGTAGAGAACAGTACCTCTGGTCAGTGATGTCTAATACTGTAGAGTACAGTACCTCTGGTCAGTGATGTCTAATACTGTAGAGTACAGTACCTCTGGTCAGTGATGTCTAATACTGTAGAGTACAGTACCTCTGGTCAGTGATGTCTAATACTGTAGAGTACAGTACCTCTGGTCAGTGATGTCTAATACTGTAGAGTACAGTACCTCTGGTCAGTGATGTCTAATACTGTAGAGTACAGTACCTCTGGTCAGTGATGTCTAATACTGTAGAGTACAGTACCTCTGGTCAGTGATGTCTAATACTGTAGAGTACAGTACCTCTGGTCAGTGATGTCTAATACTGTAGAGTACAGTACCTCTGGTCAGTGATGTCTAATACTGTAGAGTACAGTACCTCTGGTCAGTGATGTCTAATACTGTAGAGTACAGTACCTCTGGTCAGTGATGTCTAATACTGTAGAGTACAGTACCTCTGGTCAGTGATGTCTAATACTGTAGAGTACAGTACCTCTGGTCAGTGATGTCTAATACTGTAGAGTACAGTACCTCTGGTCAGTGATGTCTAATACTGTAGAGTACAGTACCTCTGGTCAGTGATGTCTAATACTGTAGAGAACAGTACCTCTGGTCAGTGATGTCTAATACTGTAGAGTACAGTACCTCTGGTCAGTGATGTCTAATACTGTAGAGAACAGTACCTCTGGTCAGTGATGTCTAATACTGTAGAGTACAGTACCCCTGGTCAGTGATGTCTAATACTGTAGAGTACAGTACCTCTGGTCAGTGATGTCTAATACTGTAGAGTACAGTACCTCTGGTCAGTGATGTCTAATACTGTAGAGTACAGTACCTCTGGTCAGTGATGTCTAATACTGTAGAGTACAGTACCTCTGGTCAGTGATGTCTAATACTGTAGAGTACAGTACCTCTGGTCAGTGATGTCTAATACTGTAGAGTACAGTACCTCTGGTCAGTGATGTCTAATACTGTAGAGTACAGTACCTCTGGTCAGTGATGTCTAATACTGTAGAGTACAGTACCTCTGGTCAGTGATGTCTAATACTGTAGAGTACAGTACCTCTGGTCAGTGATGTCTAATACTGTAGAGTACAGTACCTCTGGTCAGTGATGTCTAATACTGTAGAGTACAGTACCTCTGGTCAGTGATGTCTAATACTGTAGAGTACACTACCTCTGGTCAGTGATGTCTAATACTGTAGAGTACAGTACCTCTGGTCAGTGATGTCTAATACTGTAGAGTACAGTACCCCTGGTCAGTGATGTCTAATACTGTAGAGTACAGTACCTCTGGTCAGTGATGTCTAATACTGTAGAGTACAGTACCTCTGGTCAGTGATGTCTAATACTGTAGAGTACAGTACCTCTGGTCAGTGATGTCTAATACTGTAGAGTACAGTACCTCTGGTCAGTGATGTCTGTCTCCGAGGAGCTCGTCTGTTGGGGTCCGAGCACAGAGTCTGAGGAGAAATGCATGATTGAAGCTTTTCTCTCACTGTCCCTGACTGGACAGTCATCTGCAGGAAAAAACAATATAAAACAAACATCAAATGTCAGATTGGTAAGAAGAACTATCGAACAGCAAAGTCATTGGACAGCCAATCGGACCCAAAATGAAAATATGGTAGCTATAGGTACCAAGCTTGCGAAGGTTGGACAGTGCGTGCACCAAGTACAGGCGGTAGTGTGGATCTGTTTTAGCCAGAGGGTTGAGCCTCAGGTCCAGCTCTCTCAGAGCAGTCAGCAGGCAGAGCACTTTGACCTCCTGAAGGGAGGGAATGCTGTTGTAGTACAAGTTCAGCCTCTCCAGCCTCTTCAAGTGTTGGACCCCCTATAGATGAACAAACATAGAAAGAAACAAATAGAGGTGGGTATAATTTGTGGAACGTTCCAACAGCAATCTGTTCCAAAAACGTTGTAAATAACAAGGTTGCCAACAAACAACGCATATAAAGTTGTATAGCGGCAGAATAAGATACCTGGTAGGGAGTGGGCTATTTCATTAAGTTTTTCACTCACCACATTTATTCTGAAAAATGTCTGTCCTCACTGGTAGCCTATGGACAAACATCAAGAATACGCTAAGTGGTAGGTTGATGCCTATTCGGCAGCTAGTTAGATAGGTGAATTGATCATGTTACTTTGTATGAGTTGTTTGTTGGAAACCAGAGTCCTGTTGGAACGTTCCACAAATTTTACCCACCCAAACAAATGTGACTTACATATTCAGTGCATGTCCCAAATTGTGCCATATTCCCTACATAGTGAACTACTTTTGCCCAGAGCACTGGTTAAAAGTAGTGCACTATATAGGGAATAATATGTAATTGAGTACCATTGTGGACGTAAACAGATCTACACATTCAGACTTCAGTCACCATTTCACCATGTACTGTATACACCTTTATCTGTTGAGAGACGTCTCACCTCGACAGAGATGAGTGCATTACAGGAGAGGTTCAGGGTTTTCAAACGGACAAAGTTCTTTAGTGAGATTCCCAGATGTCTGATTTTCTCCTTGTATGAGCCTGGGAGGCTCAGTGATCTCACATCCGCTGTAAAGTGGTCATGAATGTTAGTAGCCAGCAATCAAAGTTAGAGTAGTTGGATAGTTGTAGACCCACGGTAACGCTGGCCATCTTTCGCTAGATAGCTACCTGTGGCCAGACAAATTCAAAGCACTGTTTTGCCAGCTAGCCTAGCAGGCGAGCTAACGTTAGCATTAAGCATAGTCTCTGTGCATTAGTTAGCTATTAATGGAAGTTTAAACTAGGTTTAAATCAAACTAATCATACATCTAGGCTACCAACTTACAAGCTTTAAGTTAAGTGTCAAATACATTACCAAGGCAATGGTGATTTAGATGTAGCTTCTGTCGTATCCACTGCTCTGTTACTGTTGTCAACAGCGCCGCCATATTTTTCGAATTTGTTGGAAGATCGCGCCGAGCATGCGCAGTTGTTTAAGCTCTGGGAACGCCCACATCCTGGTACTGCTTGTCTCACGTGTTCAAACAAGCGGAACAGAGACAGGTAAGGGTGAACGTTAACCGATATTTTTCAGCTCACATATTAGTTTCAATCTTGACCTTGGTCAGTATAAACGTGGCTACTAACCTGAAACATAGCTGTTTAGAATGTTAACAATGTACACATAGCTACGGTGCAAGACAAGTATACTAGCTTACTTTCAACAGTGTTTTCTCAACTTTGATATGGTATTCAACAGTTTACTTGCAGATATGTGGAAACTTCTTCTCTTTCACAAATCCCACTCAGTCTCTTCATATCAAATGAACAGTGTGATCCTCCAACTGTAGCTTTGGATTTGAGTCAAGACCAATGGCAGAGTTGATCACAGCATGTTCCAACGTCACACTGTCAGTCTCTGCCCTGTGCACAGCATATCAGCTCTTCAAGGTAATTTTGGGATATATTGGTGTTCACTTGAGTGTAACTCTTGTGGACCATTAAACCATTCTTCACCCCTTTGTCACTGATTATTGTCATGACTCTCTTTCTCCTCACCCTAACTGTTCCCTCATCTCCCTCTTTCTCTTGTAGGACCACAGAGCTCCAGCGGTGGGTTTCTTCCTGCTTGGTCTCTCATCAGGCCTCTGCACCCTGCCTCTCTCCTTCAGCCCATACCTGACCTCTGTACAGGGGGACCTGGAGTGGGCCGGCGAGGTCCTGGCTCCACCGCTGGTCTCCTTCGGCTTCCTGTGGCTCAGTGAAGACCGCACCACAGCCAACATCCTCCTTATTGGCTCAGCTCTCCTCCCGGTGCTCTGCGATTGGCTGTCAGCGGACGAGTTGATGCTGATGTCACGCTGTCTGGCGTTGTCTGCCATCTCCTGCTCGCTCACTGTGTGTCTGTTTGCGGGAAACGCTGTCGGGGCCCTGGGCAGTGTGGCCCTCAGCCTGCCACAAATGGTGGCCCCCAGGGTGGGGGTCAAGACTCTGGCTCCCCTTGTCTCTCCAGGGGCCACTGTGGGACTGCTTAAGTGGCTCCTGAAGGGCTCCATGGCTGTAGGGTGCTGGGCCTCTGAGAAGGCACTTAGCAAGTACCTGTTGGAACTGAAGGAATTGGACACGCCATTTTAACTTGTTACCACTGTAACACAGGGCTTCCCCAAACTCAGTCCTCGGGTCACCGGGGTTTAGTGTCTTTCCTAAGCACTACACAGCTTATTCAAATAATCAACTAAAAGCTTTGATCATTTCAATCAGGTTTATAGTGTTTGGGCAAAAACCAAAACGTGCACCCCTTGGAGTCCCGAGCATCGAGTTTGGGAAACGCTACTGTAACAGTTACTCACTGTCTGAACAGTTCAATAGTCCCTCACACATGATAATTACTGATTGTTAAGTTGATGTGGTCTCATGATGTGCACATAGAGCTGCTGACAGAAGAGAACCAGATGGAGGGTCTATTTATTTTGTCCTGCAGGGCCTTGCCTCATAGAAGTAGAATGAATAGAACGGTCTTGGAACCTCTGACCATGGCTTTTTGACTGGTAAAGTCATGGGTGCACTCAAAATGGCGTCATTGACTTAAATGAGCAAGCTTGTTCTACTTATTCTAGTACTGTGGCTTGCCTTTGATCTGTAGCCAATAACCTTTTCAATTCCTAATGACCAATAACCTTTCCAATTCCTACTGGCCAATGACCTTTCCAATTCCTACTGGCCAATGACCTTTCCAATTCCTACTGGCCAATGACCTTTCCAATTCCTACTGGCCAATAACCTTTCCAATTCCTACTGGCCAATGACCTTTCCAATTCCTACTGGCCAATGACCTTTCCAATTCCTACTGGCCAATAACCTTTCCAATTCCTACTGGCCAATGACCTTTCCAATTCCTACTGGCCAATACACTTTCCAATTCCTACTGGCCAATGACCTTTCCAATTCCTACTGGCCAATAACCTTTCCAATTCCTACTGGCCAATGACCTTTCCAATTCCTACTGGCCAATGACCTTTCCAATTCCTACTGGCCAATAACCTTTCCAATTCCTACTGGCCAATGACCTTTCCAATTCCTACTGGCCAATGACCTTTCCAATTCCTACTGGCCAATAACCTTTCCAATTCCTACTGGCCAATGACCTTTCCAATTCCTACTGGCCAATGACCTTTCCAATTCCTACTGGCCAATGACCTTTCCAATTCCTAATGACCAATAACCTTTCCAATTCCTACTGGCCAATGACCTTTTCAAGAGATTATCCATATGATCCATATAATGATGCCAGTCTGCCAACTTGGAGGTGACATGATCCACCATTGGGACAAGTGTCTGTTGCCAGTGTATGAGCACTGTCAAGGGTGTTGTTCTACTTGTTCAGCTTATTGTCATGGCCAGGGAGCTCTGCTCTGTTATCCTAGTACTTTCATCTATGCAAGTCGAAGAAGCACTGGTGTCTTAATTCTAAAACTGTAAAACATTATTGATGATATTAGTAACAGCGGTTAATAACATTTTATGTGCTAAAATATTGATTTGTTGTTGTATCAACAAAAGGAGTAGCGCTTGGATTTAACGCTTGTATGTAGTGATTGTCATGGGTCACTAATACTCCCAACCTCTTTCACACCACATATTAGAAAGTCTAATTCATCTATGGAGGTTGATTTACAGGACAGTGTAATTACCAATTGGCTATAAAAGATTCTATCTGCTTACTCTGTGAAAATATCCTCCCAACAGTGGCTCTATAAGGAGGATGAAAGTACCTTCCAGACATTTATTACTGTCTTTGTCTATGAGTATGCCTCCCAAATAACACCCTATTCCCTATGTAGTGCACTACTTTGAGCCCATTTTGGGGCACACTCTGGTTGAACCTGGGCAGGCTTGACTTCAGTGTCTTGTCCTACGATGAGCACCAAACAGCTTGTACTAGACTATGCTCACTGTGAAGCCAATGTCATTGACACACAGGACACGTTTGAGAGCCGATAACTTTAGTGCCTGAACATGGCCGGGGTACCAAAATAGTCAGGGCTGCGATCCAAATGACAGCCTATCCCCGATATAGTGCACTTCTTTTGACCAGAGCTCTATATGGGCATGGTCAAAAGCAGTGCACTATAAAGTGAATAGGGTGCCATTTGGGATGCAGCCCTAAGTCCCCTCAGATTCAGGATCCTGTTCATTCTGCAGCCTCAGCAGATAGCTACTGTGTACAGTGAGATTTAACTAGATACATCTGCAGTGTTTACACCACTAACACTATGGATCTATATTCATTTATTCTTCAGATATAACACATATTATATCCACTTACTGTCCATAATGTCTATACCAGAAGGGTTCTTTATTTTTACTATTTTCTACATTGTAGAATAATAGTGAAGACATCAAAACTATGAAATAACACATATGGAATCATGTTGTAACCAAAAAAAAGTATTAAACAAATCAAAATATATTTGAGATTCTTCAAAGTAGCCACCCTTTGCCTTGATGACAGCTTTGCACACTCTTGGCATTCCCTAAAACAGCTTCATGAGGTACTCACCTGGAATGCATTTCAATTAGCAGGTGTGTCCATATTATGGCAAGAACCCTCAAATAAGCAAAGAGAAATGACAGTCCATCATTACTTTAAAACATGAAGGTCAGTCAATCAGGATCATTTCAAGAACTTTTCAAGTTTCTTCAAGTGCAGTCGCAAAAACCATAAAGCACTATGATGAAACTGGCTCTCATGAGGACCGCCACAGGAAAGGAAGACCCAGTTACCTCTGCTGCAGAGGATAAGTTCATTAGAGTTACCAGCCTCAAATTCCAGCCCAAATAAATGCTTTACAAAGTAATAGACACATCGACATCAACTGTTCAGAGGAGACTGTATGAATAAGGCCTTCATGGTTGAATTGCTGCAAAGAAACCACTACTAAAGGACAAATCAAATCAAATCAAATTTATTTTTATATAGCCCTTCGTACATCAGCTGATATTCTCAAAGTGCTGTACAGAAACCCAGCCTAAAACCCCAAACAGCAAGCAAAGCATGTGAAAGAAGCACGGTGGCTAGGAAAAACTCCCTAGGAAAAACTCCCTAGAAAGGCCAAAAACCTAGGAAGAAACCTAGAGAGGAACCAGGCTATGAGGGGTGGCCAGTCCTCTTCTGGCTGTGCAGGGTGGATATTAAAACAGAACATGGTCAAAATGTTAAAATGTTCATAAATGACCAGCATGGTCAAATAATAATAATCATAGTAGTTGTCGAGGGTGCAACAAGCACGTCCGGTGAACAGGTCAGGGTTCCATAGCCGCAGGCAGAACAGTTGAAACTGGAGCAGCAGCACGGCCAGGTGGACTGGGGACAGCAAGGAGTCATCATACCAGGTAGTCCTGAGGCATGGTCCTAGGGCTCAGGTCCTCCGAGAGAAAGACAGAAAGAGAGAAAGAGAGAATTAGAGAGAGCATATTTAAATACACACAGGACACCGGATAAGACAAGAGAAATACTCCAGATGTAACAGACTGACCCTAGCCCCCCGACACATAAACTACTGCAGCATAAATACTGGAGGCTGAGACAGGAGGGATCAGAAGACACTGTGGCCCCATCCGATGATACCCCCGGACAGGGCCAAACAGGCAGGATATAACCCCACCCACTTTGCCAAAGCACAGCCCCCACACCACTAGAGGGATGTCTCCAACCACCAACTTACCGTCCTAAGACAAGGCCGAGTATAGCCCACAACGATCTCCGCCATGGCACAACCCAAGGGGGGGGGGGGGGGGGGGGCGCCAACCCAGACAGGAAGACCACGTCAGTGACTCAACCCACTCAAGTGACGCACCCCTCCCATGGACGGCATGGAAGAACACCAGTAGGCCAGTGACTCAGCCTCTGTAAAAGGGTTAGAGGCAGAGAATCCCAGTGGAAAGAGGGGAACCGGCAAGGCAGAGACAGCAAGGGCGGTTCGTTGCTCCAGCCTTTCCGTTCACCTTCACACTCCTGGGCCAGACTATACTTAATCATAGGACCTACTGAAGAGATAAGTCTTCAGTAAAGACTTAAAGGTTGAGACTGAGTCTGCGTCTCTCACATTGGTAGGCAGACCATTCCATAAAAATGGAGCTCTATAGGAGAAAGCCCTACCTCCAGCCGTTTGCTTAGAAATTCTAGGGACAATTAGGAGGCCTGCGTCTTGTGACCGTAGCGTACGTGTAGGTATGTACGGCAGGACCAAATCGGAAAGATAGGTAGGAGCAAGCCCATGTAATGCTTTGTAGGTTAGCAGTAAAACCTTGAAATCAGCCCTTGCCTTAACAGGAAGCCAGTGTAGGGAGGCTAACACTGGAGTAATATGATCAAATTTTTTGGTTCTAGTCAGGATTCTAGCAGCCGTATTTAGCACTAACTGAAGTTTATTTAGTGCTTTATCCGGGTAGCCGGAAAGTAGAGCATTGCAGTAGTCCAGCCTAGAAGTAACAAAAGCATGGATTAATTTTTCTGCGTCATTTTTGGACAGAAAATTTCTGATTTTTGCAATGTTACGTAGATGGAAAAAAGCTGTCCTTGAAACAGTCTTGATATGTTCTTCAAAAGAGAGATCAGGGTCCAGAGTAACGCCGAGGTCCTTCACAGTTTTATTTGAGACGACTGTACAACCATCCAGATTAATTGTCAGATTCAACAGAAGATCTCTTTGTTTCTTGGGACCTAGAACAAGCATCTCTGTTTTGTCCGAGTTTAAAAGTAGAAAGTTTGCAGCCATCCACTTCTTTATGTCTGAAACACAGGCTTCTAGCGAGGGCAATTTTGGGGCTTCACCATGTTTCATTGAAATGTACAGCTGTGTGTCGTCTGCATAGCAGTGAAATTTAACATTATGTTTTCGAATGACATCCCCAAGAGGTAAAATATATAGTGAAAACAATAGTGGTCCTAAAACGGAACCTTGAGGAACACCGAAATTTACAATTGATTTGTCAGAGGACAAACCATTCACAGAGACAAACTGATATCTTTCCGACAGATAAGATCTAAACCAGGCCAGAACTTGTCCATGTAGACCAATTTGGGTTTCCAATCTCTCCAAAAGAATGTGGTGATCGATGGTATCAAAAGCGGCACTAAGATCTAGGAGCACGAGGACAGATGCAGAGCCTCGGTCTGACGTCATTAAAAGGTCATTTACCACCTTCACAAGTGCAGTCTCAGTGCTATGATGGGGTCTAAAACCAGACTGAAGCGTTTCGTATACATTGTTTGTCTTCAGGAAGGCAGTCAGTTGCTGTGCAACAGCTTTTTCTAAAATTTTGGAGAGGAATGGAAGATTCGATATAGGCCGATAGTTTTTTATAATTTCTGGATCAAGATTCGGCTTTTTCAAGAGAGGCTTTATTACTGCCACTTTTAGTGAGCTTGGTACACATCCGGTGGATAGAGAGCCGTTTATTATGTTCAACATAGGAGGGCCAAGCACAGGAAGCAGCTCTTTCAGTAGTTTAGTTGGAATAGGGTCCAGTATGCAGCTTGAGGGTTTGGAGGCCATGATTATTTTCATCATTGCGTCAAGAGATATAGTACTAAAACACTTTAGTATCTCCCTTGATCCTAGGTCCTGGCAGAGTTGTGCAGACTCAGGACAATGGAGCTTTGGAGGAATACCCAGATTTAAAGAGGAGTCTGTAATTTGCTTTCTAATGATCATGATCTTTTCCTCAAAGAAGTTCATAAATTTATTACTGCTGAAGTGAAAGCCATCCTCCATTTGCGAAGGCTGCTTTTTAGTTAGCTTTGCGACAGTATCAAAAAGAAATTTCGGATTGTTCTTATTTTCCTCAATTAAGTTGGAAAAATAGGATGATCGAGCAGCAGTAAGGGCTCTTCGATACTGCACGGTACTGTCTTTCCAAGCTAGTCGGAAGACTTCCAGTTTGGTGTGGCGCCATTTCCGTTCCAATTTTCTGGAAGCTTGCTTCAGAGCTCGTGTATTTTCTGTATACCAGGGAGCTAGTTTCTTATGACAGATGTTTTTAGTTTTTAGGGGTGCAACTGCATCTAGGGTATTGCGCAAGGTTAAATTGAGTTCCTCGGTTAGGTGGTTAACTGATTTTTGTCCTCTGACGTCCTTGGGTAGGCAGAGGCAGTCTGGAAGGGCATCAAGGAATCTTTGGGTTGTCTGAGAATTTATAGCACGACTTTTAATGCTCCTTGGTTGGGGTCTGAGCAGATTATTTGTTGCAATTGCAAACGTAATAAAATGGTGGTCCGATAGTCCAGGATTATGAGGAAAAACATTTAGATCCACAACATTTATTCCATGGGACAAAACTAGGTCCAGAGTATGACTGTGGCAGTGAGTAGGTCCAGAGACATGTTGGACAAAACCCACTGAGTCGATGATGGCTCCGAAAGCCTTTTGGAGTGGGTCTGTGGACTTTTCCATGTGAATGTTAAAGTCACCAAAAATTAGAATATTATCTGCTATGACTACAAGATCCGATAGGAATTCAGGGAACTCAGTGAGGAACACTGCATATGGCCCAGGAGGCCTATAAACAGTAGCTATAAAAAGTGAGTGAGTAGGCTGCATAGATTTCATGACTAGAAGCTCAAAAGACGAAAACGTCATTGTTGTTTTTTTTTTTGTAAATTGAAATTTGCTATCGTAAATGTTAGCAACACCTCCGCCTTTGCCGGATGCACGGGGGGTATGGTCACTAATGTAACCTGGGGGTGAGGCCTCATTTAACACAGTAAATTCATCAGGCTTAAGCCATGTTTCAGTCAGGCCAATCACATCAAGATTATTATCAGTGATTAGTTCATTGACTATAACTGCCTTGGAAGTGAGGGATCTAACATTAAGTAACCCAATTTTGAGATGTGAGGTATCACAATCTCTTTCAATAATGGCAGGAATGGAGGAGGTCTTTATACTAGTGAGATTGCTAAAGCGAACACCGCCATTTTTAATTTTGCCCAACCTAGATCGAGGCACAGACACGGTCTCAATGGGGGAAGCTGAGCTGACTACACTGACTGTGCTAGTGGCAGACTCCACTAAGCTGGCAGGCTGGCTAACAGCCTGCTGCCTGGCCTGCACCCTATTTCATTGTGGAGCTAGAGGAGTTAGAGCCCTGTCTATGTTCGTAGATAAGATGAGAGCACCCCTCCAGCTAGGATGGAGTCCGTCACTCCTCAACAGGCCAGGCTTGGTCCTGTTTGTGGGTGAGTCCCAGAAAGAGGGCCAATTATCTACAAATTCTATCTTTTGGGAGGGGCAGAAAACAGTTTTCAACCAGCGATTGAGTTGTGAGACTCTGCTGTAGAGCTCATCACTCCCCCTAACTGGGAGGGGGCCAGAGACAATTAATCGATGCCGACACATCTTTCTAGCTGATTTACACGCTGAAGCTATGTTGCGCTTGGTGACCTCTGACTGTTTCATCCTAACATCGTTGGTGCCGACGTGGATAACAATATCTCTATACTCTCTACACTCGCCAGTTTTAGCTTTAGCCAGCACCGTCTTTAGATTAGCCTTAACGTCGGTAGCCCTGCCCCCTGGTAAACAGTGTATGATCGCTGGATGATTAGTTTTAAGTCTAATACTGCGGGTAATGGAGTCGCCAATGACTAGGGTTTTCAATTTGTCAGAGCTAATGGTAAGAAAAAGAGACTTGCTTGGGCCAAGAAACACAAGCAATGGACATTAGACCGGTGGAAATCTGTCCTTTGGTCTGAGATTTTTGGTTCCAACCGTTGTGTCTTTGTGAGACGCAGAGTAGGTGAACAAATTATATCCGCATGTGTGGTTCCCACCGTGAAGCATGGAGGAGATGGTGTGGGGGTGCTTTGCTGGTGAAATCACTGTCTAAATCAGTGTGATTTATTTCGAATTCAAGGCACATTTAACCAGCGTGTATAACGGGGGTCGTAAGGATTTGACCAAAACGCAGCGGGAATATGTATACTCATCTTCTTTTTATTTTGAAGAAGGAGAAACAACTAAATACGTATACAAAAAAACAAAACAGTCCTGTCAGGTGCAACCAACACTAAACAAGGAACAACTACCCACAAAATCCCACAGAAAAACACCCCACTTAAATAGGACCTTCAATTAGAAGCAACTAGGAGCAGCTGCTTCCAATTGAAGGTCAACCCCATTAACTAAACATAGAACTAGACATACTAGATAAACATAGAAATATACTAACATATAACATAGCCCAACAAACCCCGAAACACTCTAAACAAACACCCCTCTTAAAACAGAACAATGCCCAACAAACCCCGAAACACTCTAAACAAACACCCCTCTTAAAACAGAACAATGCCCAACAAACCCCGAAACACTCTAAACAAACACACCCCTGCCACGTCCTGACCAAACTACAATAACAAATAACCCCTTTACTGGTCAGGACGTGACAGCGTGGCTACCACAGCATTCTGCAGCGATACACCATCCCATTTGGTTTGCACTTAGTGGGTCTATCATTTGTTATTCGACAGGACAATGACCCAACACACCTCCAGGCTGTGTGTAAGGGCTATTTGACCAAGAATGAGAGTGATGGAGTGCTGCATCAGATGACCTGGCCTCCACAATCACCCGACCTCAACCCAATTGAGATGGTTTGGGATGAGTTGGACCGCCAAGTAATAGAAAAGCAGCCAATAAGTGCTCAGCCAATGTGGGAACTCCTTCAAGACTGTTGGAAAAGCATTCCAGGTGAAGCTGGTTTAGAGAATGCCAAGAGTGTGCACAGCTGTCATCAAAGCAATGGGTGGTTATTTGAAGAATCTCAATTATAAAATATATTTTGATTTGTTTATCACTTTTTTGGTTACTACATAATTCCATATGTGTTTTTTCATAGTTTTATGTCTTCACTATTATTCTACAATGTAGAAAATAGCAAAAATAAAGAAAAACCCTGGAATGAGTGGGTGTGTCCAAACATTTGACTGGTACTGTGTATATATATATATATATATATATATATTTATACTCTGGACTCCGACATTACTCGTCCTAATATTTCAATCTTTTTTTATTCCATTTTTTTACTTTTAGATTTGTGTGTATTGTTAGATATTACTCCACTGTTGGAACTAGGAACACAAGCATTTCACTACAACCACATTAATATCGGCTAAATATGTGTACCCGACCAATAAAATGATATTTGATACTAGTTGGAGGATTGTGCATTGATTTCGGGATGCTAATTGGTTAACCCTCTGTGTAAGTTATGTTGTATTTGTGATGTACTTTGATTAACTTGTGAATAAATGACTATATGATTGTCAGATAGATGCTCAGTTTGATGCATTTTGGGATGCATCAAGATTTTCTTCTCCTCAAAGCACAGCCAAGGAAGAATTCATTTCTGTATCAGATAGAGGTGCTGAGTGGACACTGCAGAATGGAACTGCTGTAATTCCCAGGACTCCTGGATAGCACAGCGCCAGCCTCCATCTGCTATTTACAAGACTTGCTCTTTTCTGCAGACTTCCTTCCAACGCTCTAAGCCCAGCTCAGCCAAACATAAATAGGGCCAGACTTAACTAAGGATATCTACCTGTTAATTCATGTCCTTATTTACATTGTAGTGGATGAGTAATACATATTGTCAATAGATGCTTGAATAAACCTTTTTTGCATATTGGCATCGTTTGTGATTTAAGTCATTTGTGTACTGGTACATAATTTGGTAACAAAAATGACAAGATGTTGTTGGGTATACACACAGAAACAGTAATTGTCAGAAACTTCGAACCAATGATGTAATTTGGTCCTTAGCTTTGACTCGTGTCTGTACATACATTAACAATGGGTTGTTGTGACTTGTGTCTGTAGCTACATAAACAATGGGTTGTTGTGACTCGTGTCTGTACACATAAACAATGGGTTGTTGTGACTCGTGTCTGTACACATAAACAACGGGTTGTTGTGACTCGTGTCTGTACATACAGTACATAAACAATGGGTTGTTGTGACTCATGTCTGTACATACAGTACATAAACAATGGGTTGTTGTGACTCGTGTCTGTACATACAGTACATAAACAATGGGTTGTTGTGACTCGTGTCTGTACATACAGTACATAAACAATGGGTTGTTGTGACTCGTGTCTGTACATACAGTACATAAACAATGGGTTGTTGTGACTCGTGTCTGTACACATAAACAATGGGTTGTTGTGACTCGTGTCTGTACATACAGTACATAAACAATGGGTTGTTGTGACTCATGTCTGTACATACAGTACATAAACAATGGGTTGTTGTGACTCATGTCTGTACATACAGTACATAAACAATGGGTTGTTGTGACTCGTGTCTGTACATACAGTACATAAACAATGGGTTGTTGTGACTCATGTCTGTACATACAGTACATAAACAATGGGTTGTTGTGACTCGTGTCTGTACATACAGTACATAAACAATGGGTTGTTGTGACTCGTGTCTGTACATACAGTACATAAACAATGGGTTGTTGTGACTCGTGTCTGTACACATAAACAATGGGTTGTTGTGACTCGTGTCTGTACATACAGTACATAAACAATGGGTTGTTGTGACTCATGTCTGTACACATAAACAATGGGTTGTTGTGATTCGTGTCTGTACATACAGTACATAAACAATGGGTTGTTGTGACTCGTGTCTGTACATACAGTACATAAACAATGGGTTGTGTGACTCATGTCTGTACATACAGTACATAAACAATGGGTTGTTGTGACTCGTGTCTGTACATACAGTACATAAACAATGGGTTGTTGTGACTCATGTCTGTACACATAAACAATGGGTTGTTGTGACTCGTGTCTGTACACATAAACAATGGGTTGTTGTGACTCATGTCTGTACATACAGTACATAAACAATGGGTTGTTGTGACTCATGTCTGTACACATAAACAATGGGATGTTGTGACTCGTGTCTGTACATACAGTACATAAACAACGGGTTGTTGTGACTCATGTCTGTACATACAGTACATAAACAACAGGTTGTTGTGACTCATGTCTGTACATACAGTACATAAACAACAGGTTGTTGTGACTAATGTCTGTACACATAAACAACAGGTTGTTGTGACTCATGTCTGTACACATAAACAATGGCTGCTGATCCTTTCCATGTGAGTGCCCATCAGATAGTATCAGTGACTGGCTAGTCTCTCCTCTCCTCAAGCTCAGACTCCTGGGGTGCATCCCAAATGGCACCTTTTTCCTTACATAGTGCACTACTTTTGACCAGAGCCCTGTGAGGAATAGGGTGCCATTTGTGAAGGAACCGTGGCTGCTGCATACTGCTGACAGCATGAGGCCACATGGCCCCCAACACAATCATCTCCATCTCAGCTGCTTGCTTCAGCACTGCAGAGAGCTGCACTGAGCATGCCCGCTGCAACTGCAGCCTGTGGATGGACGGAGTGGAGAGGAGGAGGAGAGAGAGTGGAGGGGAGAAGAGAAGGAGAGAGAGAGAATCACACAGGAGCTGCTGCTCAGTGCAGTGATGCTGCTGCAGCAGAGAGGACAGGGGCTGCAAAGGGGGCTTCAGAATTAACAATAACAGACAAAACAGGGAGAACATGGGATGTTGTGGTGGAATGCAGAACGTTGGATTGTCTGGAACGTACATCATTAATGACCTGAAGACAAGTATGGGTAAGAAAGGAGAAGACAAAATGTTTCTGAGGGATGGAGAGGAGGAGCGTTTTAAGATCAGAAAACGGATTAAAGAGGAAGACGGAAGGATGATCTCTGAGGAAAGATCAAGAGGAACCTGACAGATCTATTTAGACAGATCTATGCTAATCGGTCTTTCTCTGTGGTATCCTCATCCGTCAGCATTTGATATTTTAGCTGCCAGAGCCTTTGTTGTCAGTGAATGGGCGTCACTGCTTGGGAAAAGATTTGGTGTTTGAAAATGAATGGGCTATAGAACGACATTGTTATCCCCCTCTCTCTCTCTCTCTCTCTCTCTCTCTCTCTCTCTCTCTCTCTCTCTCTCTCTCTCTCTCTCTCTCTCTCTCTCTCTCTCTCTCTTCCTTTCTCTCTCTCTTCCTTTTATCTCTCTTTCTCCTCTCTGCAGTGTTGGACCGTGCCAGTGTTTCCCTGGGTATCTAGTTCTGCTACTGTGACTGTAACAGTGAGTCCCAGACGGAGGGGAGATGTATGCCTTCTACTCCCTGCTAGTTTACATCTTCTACACTGTCTTTAAGAAGGAGGAGGAGGAAGCCCTGGGAGCTGCTCAGGGTGGAGCCTCAGCGGTGAGTCTAGTCACAGCGTCTGCACCCAAATGGCATCCTATTCCCTATAAAGGGCACTACAGGGCACTAATATAGTGCACTTTGAAGCTCAAAATGTGTTGTATACAGATACCTCAGTAGAGTCGAGTAACAGTGTTTAACTACAGCCCTCAGTAGAGTCTAGTAACAGTGTTTAACTACAGCCCTCAGTAGAGTCTAGTAACAGTGTTTATCTACAGTCCTCAGTAGAATCTAGTAACAGTGTTTATCTACAGTCCTCAGTAGAGTCTAGTAACAGTGTTTAACTACAGCCCTCAGTAGAGTCTAGTAACAGTGTTTAACTACAGTCCTCAGTAGAGTCTAGTAACAGTGTTTATCTACAGCACCACGCGGTTCCTTTGTCTTGTCATCAGAGGATGGTAACCAGCAGCAGGACTACCAATCCCATGACAGCAGGGAAACTGTATAGATACTGAGCTATTTATGTAAGTCTACTGTCTGGGAGATATGTTACTGCTAATCTCACAGACGTACGTCTGAAATGCTATTTTATGTCGGTAGAGAGAGATGTTCATGCTGTCATACATGTTGTGTAGGTTCATTGTATATGGAGAACAGCATTTGGGCTGGCATTGACATTGCAGGCTGGCAGTGTGTACGTGTGTGTGTTGTCTGTTTTGGAGGTTAACACAGTATTTAGTAACACTAATGTCTGTTTCTGCTCTCTGCCATCCCCCTGTCTGTCTGTTGCTGTGATCAGCAGCCAGGACATGTTTCCATGGAAACAAGGAGCAGGAGGAAAAAAGACCACACCCACAGGAAGGAGAGGAAGAAAAGGGGGCGTGGCAGCAGGTTGAGTGACTCCAGTGAGTGGATGCTTTATGACAACAATGTCTATAAATAGAAGCATCTGTAACACTGGTTAAATACTTAACTACTGTATTTGCTACTGACAGATATCAGTGATAATTGCTGTTATTATGGTATAGATAGATATTTCTCATGGTGATCAATAGATACTTAAATACCAGGCTTAATGATAAAAAAATGTTTTTACCTTTATTTGACTAGGCAAGTCAGTTAAGAACAAATTTTTATTTACAATGACGGCCTACCCTGGCCAAACCCGGACGATGCTGGGCCAATTGTACGCCGCCCTATGGGACTCCCAATCGCAGATGGATGTGATACAGCCTGGATTTGAACCAGGGACTGTAGTGATGCCTCTTGCACTGAGATACAGTGCCTTAGACCACTGCGCCACTCAGGAGCCCAATAGCAACTGTAGAATAGGAATAACAGGAATGATAATAGCTACTGCAGAATAGGAATAACAGGAATGATAATAGCTACTGTTTTGATGTGGTATATCTCTCATGGTGATTCATAGTGATTTCTCATGGTAATTTATGGTGATTTCTCACGGTGATTTATGGTGATTTCTCACAGTGATTTATGGTGATTTCTCACGGTGATTTATGGTGATTTCTCATAGTGATTTATGGTGATTTCTCATGGTGATTCATAGTGATTTCTCATGGTGATTCATAGTGATTTCTCATTGTGATTTATGGTGATTTCTCACGGTGATTTATGGTGATTTCTCATAGTGATTTATGGTGATTTCTCATAGTGATTCATAGTGATTTCTCATGGTGATTCATCATGATTTCTCACGGTGATTTATGGTGATTTCTCACGGGGATTTATGGTGATTTCTCATAGTGATTTATGGTGATTTCTCATAGTGATTGATCGTATGAATTCATGCCCTTATTAAAATGCTGATGTATTTTCTTCAAGGCAGTAGCAGTGATAGTGACGGCCTGTCCCTGAGTGATGAAGATGATTATGATGGTGGAGGTGGTGAAGTGCCCGATATCCCAGCATGCACTCCTCTGGGTGCCTTCCTGTCCTTTAAACAAGAGAACGAGAAAAGGAGGGAGGTCCAGGTGCAGCTGGAGACGGCAGGAAAGGTAGGCTTCACCACAAACACCTTGGCACCCTATTCCCTATAGGCCCTGGTCAAAAGTAGTGCACAATTTAGGGTCTCATTTACACAATAATACTGTTGCTTCTAGTTGTAGCCATGACCTTCTAAGAACAGATGCATTATCTAAACATCCTGCTGATTTAGTTGTAGCCATGACCTTCTAAGAACTGATGCATTATCTAAACATCCTGCTGGTCTAGTTGTAGCCATGACCTTCTAAGAACAGATGCATTATCTAAACATCCTGCTGGTTTAGTTGTAGCCATGACCTTCTTAGAACTGATGCATTATCTAAACATCCTGCTGGTCTAGTTGTAGCCATGACCTTCTAAGAACAGATGCATTATCTAAACATCCTGCTGATTTAGTTGTAGCCATGACCTTCTTAGAACTGATGCATTATCTAAACATCCTGCTGATTTAGTTGTAGCCATGACCTTCTTAGAACTGATGCCTTATCTAAACTTCCTGCTGGTTTAGTTGTAGCCATGACCTTCTTAGAACTGATGCATTATCTAAACTTCCTGCTGGTTTAGTTGTAGCCATGACCTTCTTAGAACTGATGCATTATCTAAACGTCCTGCTGGTCTAGTTGTAGCCTTGACCTTCTTAGAGCTGATGCATTATCTAAACATCCTGCTGGTTTAGTTGTAGCCATGACCTTCTTAGAACTGATGCATTATCTAAACATCATGCTGGTTTAGTTGTAGCCATGACCTTCTTAGAACTGATGCATTATCTAAACTTCCTGCTGGTCTAGTTGTAGCCATGACCTTCTTAGAACTGATGCATTATCTAAACGTCCTGCTGGTTTAGTTGTAGCCATGACCTTCTTAGAACTGATGCATTATCTAAACTTCCTGCTGGTCTAGTTGTAGCCATGACCTTCTTAGAACTGATGCATTATCTAAACTTCCTGCTGGTCTAGTTGTAGCCATGACCTTCTTAGAACTGATGCATTATCTAAACATCCTGCTGGTTTAGTTGTAGCCATGACCTTCTTAGAACTGATGCATTATCTAAACTTCCTGCTGGTCTAGTTGTAGCCATGACCTTCTTAGAACTGATGCATTATCTAAACATCCTGCTGGTTTAGTTGTAGCCATGACCTTCTTAGAACTGATGCATTATCTAAACTTCCTGCTGGTCTAGTTGTAGCCATGACCTTCTTAGAACTGATGCATTATCTAAACATCCTGCTGGTCTAGTTGTAGCCATGACCTTCTTAGAACTGATGCATTATCTAAACTTCCTGCTGGTCTAGTTGTAGCCATGACCTTCTTAGAACTGATGCATTATCTAAACTTCCTGCTGGTTTAGTTGTAGCCATGACCTTCTTAGAACTGATGCATTATCTAAACTTCCTGCTGGTCTAGTTGTAGCCATGACCTTCTTAGAACTGATGCATTATCTAAACATCCTGCTGGTCTAGTTGTAGCCATGACCTTCTTAGAACTGATGCATTATCTAAACTTCCTGCTGGTTTAGTTGTGGGAGTCTCCCTTGGTTTAGTACACATAGACAGTAGTTCACACAATAAATACTACAGTGTCTTGCTTCAAGCCTTGGTCTTGTTAGATGAAATCCATCTAAACCCACATTTCCTCCTGGTCCAGTTGATGTCTGAGTCTCCCTTGGTGGCAGTGATGTCCCACTTGCTGAGTTTTCTGGAGCAGTACTCCCACCTCCAGCAGCTGCAGCAGCAGGCTGATCAGTACCGGGTCCAGCTGAAGAGGCACCGGGCCCAGCACCGCCGCCAGATGAAGACCCTGAGGACATCGTACCGTCAGAGGCTGAGAGATAAGAACAGCGTCATCGACAGCCTGGAGGAGGCCATCACCACCCAGCAATACACACCGAGCACCCCGGGGAGCGACGGTGAGACAGGGGAGGTAGGGAAGGAGGGAGGGGGGGTACAAGGAAGTAGGGGGAGAAGGGAGGGTATAAGTCAAGCGGAGGGGAGGAGGGGAGGAGAGGAGGTGAGACAAGAGGAGAGAGAGGGTTTGGGAGGGTTTGGAGGGAGGTATTAACATGGTGTGAAGTGGGAGGTGGGGGGATTACATTTCAAGGGGGTTTGAGTCCAGGATCAGAGGAAGAGAAGGAACGACAGAGTGAGAGAGGTGGAGTGGGGGATGGAGATGTTAGGTGGGGGGAGACGATGGAAAGGAAGTGGAAGACTGGTGTGAAAACAGAGGAGAAAATGGAAGGAGTCCTTTTAAGGAGATTTATGGTAAAAGGTCATAAATGGGGAGATATGGGAGGGAGGGAGGGAGGGAGGGAGGGAGGGAGGGAGGGAGGGAGGGAGGGAGGGAGGGAGGGAGGGAGGGAGGGAGGGAGGGAGGGAGGGTATATTCCAGTCTGTACTACAGAGAAAAGAAGACAGGCTACACCTGACTGAGATATTGACTATTTATTTAGTGCTTGTATGAAAAACACAGTGGATGGTTATAATGTCTTGCACCACTTGAAGAGAGAGGCTGTGGAAACTCAGGTATTTACTTTTACTGTAGAGAGACAAGGGAGGAGACAGTGCTAGAGTCAGAGAGAGCAGAGGGGTAACATTCCCATAGGGCCCTGGTCAACAGTGCTCTATAATAGGGTTCCCTTTGGGACGTAAAATAAGGCAGAGAGTTTGGGAGAAAGACAATCTATTCCACAATGTTCAGGCTTCTCAGAAGAGTGCTGCTGGTGTAAATCAAGTTGGAATTAGGAATGAGGAATGACATCAGACTACAGTTGTGTCACAAATGGCACCCTATTCCAAAGATACAGTGAGGGAAAAAAGTATTTGATCCCCTGCTGATTTTGTACGTTTGCCCACTGACAAAGAAATGATCAGTCTATAATTTTAATGGTAGGTTTATTTGAACAGTTGAGAGACAGAATAACAACAAAAAAATCCAGAAAAACGCATGTCAAAAATGTTATAAAATGATTTGCATTTTAATGAGGGAAATAAGTATTTGACCCCTCTGCAAAACATGACTTAGTACTTGGTGGCAAAACCCTTGTTGGCAATCACAGAGGTCAGACGTTTCTTGTAGTTGGCCACCAGGTTTGCACACATCTCAGGAGGGATTTTGTCCCACTCCTCTTTGCAAATCTTCTCCAAGTCATTAAGGTTTCGAGGCTGACGTTTGGCAACTCGAACCTTCAGCTCCCTCCACAGATTTTCTATGGGATTAAGGTCTGGAGACTGGCTAGGCCACTCCAGGACCTTAATGTGCTTCTTCTTGAGCCACTCCTTTGTTGCCTTGGCTGTGTGTTTTGGGTCATTGTCATGCTGGAATACCAATCCACGACCCATTTTCAATGCCCTGGCTGAGGGAAGGAGGTTCTCACCCAAGATTTGACGGTACATGGCCCCGTCCATCGTCCCTTTCATGCGGTGAAGTTGTCCTGTCCCCTTAGCAGAAAAACACCCCCAAAGCATAATGTTTCCACCTCCATGTTTGACGGTGGAGATGGTGTTCTTGGGGTCATAGGCAGCATTCCTCCTCCTCCAAACACGGCGAGTTGAGTTGATGCCAAAGAGCTCCATTTTGGTCTCATCTGACCACAACACTTTCACCCAGTTGTCCTCTGAATCATTCAGATGTTCATTGGCAAACTTCAGACGGGCATGTATATGTATTCTTGAGCAGGGGGACCTTGCGGGCGCTGCAGGATTTCAGTCCTTCACGGCGTTGTGTGTTACCAATTGTTTTCTTGGTGACTATGGTACCAGCTGCCTTGAGATCATTGACAAGATCCTCCCGTGTAGTTCTGAGCTGATTCCTCACCGTTCTCATGATCATTGCAACTCCACGAGGTGAGATCTTGCATGGAGCCCCAGGCCGAGGGAGATTGACAGTTCTTTTTTGTTTCTTCCATTTGCGAATAATCGCCCCAACTGTTGTCACCTTCTCACCAAGCTGCTTGGCGATGGTCTTGTAGCCCATTCCAGCCTTGTGTAGGTCTACAATCTTGTCCCTGACATCATTGGAGAGCTCTTAGGTCTTGGCCATGGTGGAGAGTTTGGAATCTGATTGATTGATTGCTTCTGTGGACAGGTGTCTTTTATACAGGTAACAAACTGAGATTAGGAGCACTCCCTTTAAGAGTGTGCTCCTAATCTCAGCTCGTTACCTGTATAAAAGACACCTGGGAGCCAGAAATCTTTCTGATTGAGAGGGGGTCAAATACTTATTTCCCTCATTAAAATGCAAATCAATTTATAACATTTTTGACATGCGTTTTTCTGGATTTTGTTGTTGTTAATCTGTCTCTCACTGTTCAAATAAACCTACCATTAAAATTATAGACTGATCATTTCTTTGTCAGTGGGCAAACGTACAAAATCAGCAGGGGATCAAATACTTTTTTCCCTCACTGTAGTGGCCTTTGGCTGGTCAAAGTAATGCACTATGTAGAGAATAGGAAGAAGGGCAGCCCTCCCTCACCCTTATCAACCTATCAGGGTGTGTGTGTGTGTGTGTGTGTGTGTGTGTGTGTGTGTGTGTGTGTGTGTGTGTGTGTGTGTGTGTGTGTGTGTGTGTGTGTGTGTGTGTGTGTGTGTGTGTGTGTGTGTGTGTGTGTGTGGGTGGGTGGGTGCGTGCGTGCGTGCGTGTGTGCGTGTGTATGTGTGGCTGTGTGTGTATAATATCATGAATGTACTGTAATGTGTGTGTTGGCTGTATGTGTATAATATCATGAATGTACTGTAATGTGTGTGTTGGCTGTATGTGTATAATATCATGAATGTACTGTAATGTGTGTGTTGGCTGTATGTGTATAATATCATGAATGTACTGTAATGTGTGTGTTGGCTGTATGTGTATAATATCATGAATGTACTGTAATGTGTGTGTTGGCTGTATGTGTATAATATCATGAATGTACTGTAATGTGTGTGTTGGCTGTACGTGTATAATATCATGAATGTACTGTAATGTATGTGTTGGCTGTATGTGTATAATATCATGAATGTACTGTAATGTGTGTGTTGGCTGTATGTGTATAATATCATGAATGTACTGTAATGTGTGTGTTGGCTGTACGTGTATAATATCATGAATGTACTGCAATGTGTGTGTTGGCTGTATGTGTATAATATCATGAATGTACTGTAATGTGTGTGTTGGCTGTATGTGTATAATATCATGAATGTACTGTAATGTGTGTGTTGGCTGTATGTGTATAATATCATGAATGTACTGTAATGTGTGTGTTGGCTGTATGTGTATAATATCATGAATGTACTGTAATGTGTGTGTTGGCTGTATGTGTATAATATCATGAATGTACTGTAATGTATGTGTTGGCTATATGTGTATAATATCATGAATGTACTGTAATGTGTGTTGGCTGTATGTGTATAATATCATGAATGTACTGTAATGTATGTGTTGGCTATATGTGTATAATATCATGAATGTACTGTAATGTATGTGTTGGCTGTATGTGTATAATATCATGAATGTACTGTAATGTGTGTGTTGGCTCTTATGTATGACAGTAATGTCGGCACCCAAAATCAAATTAGCTACTCATTTGAGTGTTTAGGATGTCATGACAGATTGGTGTGACAGTGACAGAGAGCTCTACATGGTAAGTGATCCCTCCTCTCTGACTAGTGCAGTATAACCCTGGAGAAACATGCCACTAGATGAACCAAAACGAGGTTCTCTCTGCTCTGCAGCAGAATGAGTGGCTTTCTTAAGTGGGAGACCTCAGGCATTACTTCCTCTCATTACGCTCAAACAGCGTTAGATAAAGAGATGGATGGTGGTACTATGGTACTATGGTACTTGGCCAGGGAATCAGTTGTTATAACCTATCCCTGTGAGTGTTAGACAGAGTTAGATAAAGAGATGGATGGTGGTACTATGGTACTATGGTACTTGGCCAGGGAATCAGTTGTTATAACCTATCCCTGTGAGTGTTAGACAGAGTTAGATAAAGAGATGGATGGTGGTACTATGGTACTATGGTACTTGGCCAGGGAATCAGTTGTTATAACCTATCCCTGTGAGTGTTAGACAGAGTTAGATAAAGAGATGGATGGTGGTACTATGGTACTATGGTACTATGGTACTTGGCCAGGTAATCAGTTGTTATAACCTATCCCTGTGAGTGTTAGACAGAGTTAGATAAAGAGATGGATGGTGGTACTATGGCACTATGGTACTATGGTACTTGGCCAGGTAATCAGTTGTTATAACCTATCCCTGTGAGTGTTAGACAGAGTTAGATAAAGAGATGGATGTATGGTACTATGGTACTATGGTACTTGGCCAGGGAATCAGTTGTTATAACCTATCCCTGTGAGTGTTAGACAGAGTTAGATAAAGAGATGGATGGTGGTACTATGGTTCTATGGTACTTGGCCAGGGAATCAGTTGTTATAACCTATCCCTGTGAGTGTTAGACAGCGTTAGATAAAGAGATGGATGGTGGTACTATGGTTCTATGGTACTTGGCCAGGTAATCAGTTGTTATAACCTATCCCTGTGAGTGTTAGACAGAGTTAGATAAAGAGATGGATGGTGGTACTATGGTACTATGGTACTATGGTACTTGGCCAGGTAATCAGTTGTTATAACCTTTCCCTGTGAGTGTTAGAGTTAGATAAAGAGATGGATGGTGGTACTATGGTACTATGGTACTATGGTACTTGGCCAGGTAATCAGTTGTTATAACCTATCCCTGTGAGTGTTAGACAGCGTTAGATAAAGAGATGGATGGTGGTACTATGGTACTATGGTACTTGGCCAGGTAATCAGTTGTTATAACCTATCCCTGTGAGTGTTAGACAGCGTTAGATAAAGAGATGGATGGTGGTACTATGGTACTATGGTACTTGACCAGGGAATCAGTTGTTATAACCTATCCCTGTGAGTGTTAGACAGAGTTAGATAAAGATATGGATGTATGGTACTATGGTACTATGGTACTTGGCCAGGGAATCAGTTGTTATATCATAAATAAACTATCCCTGTGAGTGCTGCTTTCTCTTCCCTCCACTATGAGTAGAGCACTTACATACCAGCCTCCGTCACATGCTAGATGCTAGACCTCCACGTGTAGTGTCAGATATAAATATCCCTGGGACAGGGATGGGAGGGGGCACTTCCCACAGTTCCCAGTGTTATGATCCTGGTGCAGGAAACGAAAGGTTGTTTGGTTGTTTTCTGCAGGTCTGAGCTCCCTGCCTCTCTGAGGTGTTGTCAACAACCACTGTGTGTACATCCCACTCCCAAATGGCAACCTATTCCCTATATATAGTGCAATACTTTCAACCAGAGCCCTGGGGGGAATAGGGTAACATTTGACCAGGGACCTGGGGGAATAGGGTAACATTTGACCAGGGACCTGGGGGAATAGGGTAACATTTGACCAGAGCCCTGGGGGGAATAAGGTAACATTTGACCAGAGCCCTGGGGGAATAGGGTAACATTTGACCAGAGCCCTGGGGGAATAGGGTAACATTTGACCAGAGCCCTGGGGGGAATAAGGTAACATTTGACCAGAGCCCTGGGGGAATAGGGTAACATTTGACCAGGGACCTGGGGGAATAGGGTAACATTTGACCAGAGCCCTGGGGGAATAGGGTAACATTTGACCAGGGATCTGGGGGAATAGGGTAACATTTGACCAGAGCCCTTGTGGAATAGGGTAACATTTGACCAGGGACCTGGGGGGAATAGGGTAACATTTGACCAGAGCCCTTGTGGAATAGGGTAACACTTGACCAGGGACCTGGGGGAATAGGGTAACATTTGACCAGAGCCCTGGGGGAATAGGGTAACATTTGACCAGAGCCCTGGGGGGAATAGGGTAACATTTGACCAGAGCCCTGGGGGAATAGGGTAACATTTGACCAGGGACCTGGGGGAATAGGGTAACATTTTACCAGAGCCCTGGGGGAATATGGGCTCCCGAGTGGAGCAGCGGTCTAAGGCACTGCATCTCAGTGCTAGAGGCGTCACTACAGACCCTGGTTCAAATCCAGGCTATATCACATCTGGCTGTGATTGGGCGTTCCATAGGGCGGTGCACAATTGGCCCAGTGTCGTTCAGGTTAGGGTTTGACTGGGGTAGGCCGTCACTGTAAATAAGAATTTCTTCTTAACTGACTTGCCTAGTTAAATAAAGGTTAAATTAAATAAATAGGAAAAGATTTGGGATGCAGGCTGTGTGTCATGGTGGAGGAAAGGAAAGGCTTTTTGGTTGTTTCTGTGATCTGTGTTTTCTGCAGGCTGGTCTGAGCAGAAAATAAGGGGTGTAAAGTACTGAAGTAAAAATACTTTAAAGTATTACTTAAGTAGTTTTTGGGGGTATCTGTACTTTACTTTACTATTTATATATACTTTCTATTTACTTTTTCTTCACTACATTCCTAATGAAAATAATGTGCTTTTTACTCCATACATTTTTCCTGACACCCAAAAGTACTCGTTACATTTCAAATGCTCAGGCAGGACAGCAAAATGGTCCAATTCACACACTTATCAAGAGGACATCCCTGGTCATCCCTACTGCCTCTGATCTGACGGACTCACTAAACAGAGAACATCCCTGGTCATCCCTACTGCCTCTGATCTGATGGACTCACTAAACAGAGAACATCCCTGGTCATCCCTACTGCCTCTGATCTGACGGACTCACTAAACAGAGAACATCCCTGGACATCCCTACTGTCTCTGATCTGATGGACTCACTAAACAGAGAACATCCCTGGTCATCCCTACTGCCTCTGATCTGGGGACTCACTAAACAGAGAACATCCCTGGTCATCCCTACTGCCTCTGATCTGGAGGACTCACTAAACAGAGAACATCCCTGGTCATCCCTACTGACTCTGATCTGGCGGACTCACTAAACAGAGAACATCCCTGGTCATCCCTACTGCCTCTGATCTGGAGGACTCACTAACCAGAGAACATCTCTGGTCATCCTACTGCCTCTGATCTGATGGACTCACTAAACAGAGAACATCCCTGGTCATCCCTACTGCCTCTGATCTGGAGGACTCACTAAACAGAGGACATCCCTGGTCATCCCTACTGCCTCTGATCTGGAGGACTCACTAAACAGAGAACATCCCTGGTCATCCCTACTGCCTCTGATCTGGAGGACTCACTAAACAGAGAACATCCCTGGTCATCCCTACTGCCTCTGATCTGGCGGACTCACTAAACAGAGAACATCCCTGGTCATCCCTACTGCCTCTGATCTGGCGGACTCACTAAACAGAGAACATCCCTGGTCATCCCTACTGCCTCTGATCTGGAGGACTCACTAAACAGAGAACATCCCTGGCCATCCCTACTGCCTCTGATCTGGCGGACTCACTAAACAGAGAACATCCTTGGTCATCCTACTGCCTCTGATCTGACGGACTCACTAAACAGAGAACATCCCTGGTCATCCCTACTGCCTCTGATCTGGAGGACTCACTAAACAGAGAACATCCCTGGTCATCCCTACTGCCTCTGATCTGGAGGACTCACTAAACAGAGAACATCCCTGGTCATCCCTACTGCCTCTGATCTGGAGGACTCACTAAACAGAGAACATCCCTGGTCATCCCTACTGCCTCTGATCTGGCGGACTCACTAAACAGAGAACATCCCTGGTCATCCCTACTGCCTCTGATCTGACGGACTCACTAAACAGAGAACATCCCTGGTCATCCCTACTGCCTCTGATCTGGAGGACTCACTAAACAGAGAACATCCCTGGTCGTCCTTACTGCCTCTGATCTGGCGGACGAACTAAACAGAGAACATCCCTGGTCATCCCTACTGCCTCTGATCTGGAGGACTCACTAAACAGAGAACATCCCTGGTCATCCCTACTGCCTCTGATCTGGAGGACTCACTAAACAGAGAACATCCCTGGTCATCCTACTGCCTCTGATCTGGAGGACTCACTAAACAGAGAACATCCCTGGTCATCCCTACTGCCTCTGATCTGGCGGACTCACTAAACAGAGAACATCCCTGGTCATCCCTACTGCCTCTGATCTGGAGGACTCACTAAACAGAGAACATCCCTGGTCATCCCTACTGCCTCTGATCTGGAGGACTCACTAAACAGAGAACATCCCTGGTCATCCTACTGCCTCTGATCTGGAGGACTCACTAAACAGAGAACATCCCTGGTCATCCTACTGCCTCTGATCTGGAGGACTCACTAAACAGAGAACATCCCTGGTCATCCCTACTGCCTCTGATCTGGAGGACTCACTAAACAGAGAACATCCCTGGTCATCCCTACTGCCTCTGATCTGGAGGACTCACTAAACAGAGAACATCCCTGGTCATCCTACTGCCTCTGATCTGGAGGACTCACTAAACAGAGATTCTTCATTTGTAAATGATGAGTGTTGGAGTGTGCCCCTGGCTATCCGTAAATTTAAAAAACAAGGAAAGTGTGCCGTCTGGTTTGCTTAATATAAGGAATTTGAAATGATTTCTACATTTACATTTACTTTTGATACTTAACTATATTTAAAACCAAATACTTTTATACTTTTACTCAAGTAGTATTTTACTGGGTGACTTTCACTTTTACTTGAGTCATTTTCTATTAAGGGATGTTTACTTTACTCAAGTATGACATTTGTGCGCTCTGCCTCTCTGAAGTGAGGTCAACAACAGCTACTGTAGTGTGTTGATCTGCTCTCCTGCGTTGGTGTTTGAAGACGGTGTTCTACCCCTTCTAACCGCATGTGTTCCGATGATGATCTACACGCTGTGTGAGCTGGGAGATTCTCCAGAATCACCAGTCATTCATACCCAAATACTCTCTATGATGTTATAAACGTGCATGTTGTGTAAAGATGAAACACCTACCACATTTCTCTTATCGTTGGTTGTTTATCATGTAGCTGGTCTACAACACAGTGTCTGAACTCTCCCTGTGATAATGTTGCTTTACTCTACTTAGACCATGTTAAATAGTCTGCTCTTGGAGACATGTAACATGGGTCATTTAATATTTACCCAGACTTCATTTAGCATGTGAGGTAAAAGGCAGGTTTAACTAGCAGGCTGATGCCATTACTTCCACCCGAGTGGAAAACATTAAAGCCTGTATCCCCCCCCCCCATCACATTTTCCCAGGATCACGTGTCTGCATCTGGCCTTGAGTTAAACATCCAGCATCTCCTCTGACTATGTAGACCCCCACGCCCCCTCTCATCCTCCTCCCCTGTCTCCCTCCAATCACCACCTCTCCCCATCTCCTGAAACAGTGGCACAGCAGAGCTGACAGAGGCTGCGTGGTTGATTAGTGCAGAGCTCAGGAAACAGAAACAGTCCTGGCAGAGACAGAACAACATAAATCATGCAGGAGGAGGAAACTGATTAAAACATCTACTGGGCACCATGTTCTGAGAGGTCTGCACCCCAAATGGCACCCTATTCCTTTTTAGTGCACTACTTTTGGCCAGGGCCCTAAAGTACTGTAGCTCTGGTCAAATGTAGTGCACTAAAAAGAGGATAGGGTGCCATCTGGGACACAGTACTGGTCTCACTTGCGTTGCCTGAACTTTATAACGGTTTTAGACTAAAGGCAGGAAGGCAGTGCTTGTGAGTGTGGACCATGCACCTTCACTTTGTGTATTAGATGTGACTACTGTATGACCACTATGCGACTACAATGTGACTACCCTGTGACTACTGTATGACTACTGAGTAACTACCATGTCACTGCTGTCTGACTACTGTGTGACTGCTGAGTGACTGCTATGTGACAACTATCTGACTACTGTATGACTACTGTGTAACTACCAGTTCACTGCTATGTGACTACTGTCTGACTACTGTCTGACTACTGTATGACTACTGTATGACTACTGAGTAACTACCAGTTCACTGCTATGTGACTACTGTCTGACTACTGTCTTACTACTGTGTGACTGCTGTCTGACTACTGAGTAACTACCAGTTCACTGCTATGTGACTACTGTCTGACTACTCTCTGACTACTGTGTGACTGCTGTCTGACTACTGCATGACTACTGAGTAACTACCAGTTCACTGCTATGTGACTACTGTCTGACTACTCTCTGAATACTGTGTGACTGCTGTCTGACTACTGCATGACTACTGAGTAACTACCAGTTCACTACTATGACTACTGTGTAACTACTATGACTACTGTGTGACTACTATGACTGCTGTGTGACTACTATGTGACTACTGTCTGACTACTGCATGACTACTGAGTAACTACCAGTTCACTGCTATGTGACTACTGTCTGACTACTGTGTGACTGCTGTCTGACTACTGTATGACTACTGAGTAACTACCAGTTCACTACTATGACTACTGTGTAACTACTATGACTACTGTGTGACTACTATGACTGCTGTGTGACTACTATGTGACTACTGTGTGACTACTATGACTAATGTGTGACTACTATGACTGCTGTGTGACTGCTATTACTACTGTGTGACTACTATGACTACTATGACTGCTGTGTGACTACTATGACTGCTGTGTGACTGCTATTACTACTGTGTGACTACTATGTATGTGTACATTGTGTGTGTGATTACTATACTGTGTTTTAAGTGCACTATGAGTTGAATTAATATTGCAACACTTACACAGACCTTGGTACGAGTACATATCCAATCTTTCCTGGATATATTTAGAAAAGAGGTCAGGTAATAGTGATATTGATACATTGTATTTATGCATGATGATGATAGTGGTGATAGTGGTGATAGTGGTGATAGTGGTGATAGTGGTGATGATGATAGTGATGATAGTGGTGATGATGATAGTGGTGATAGTGGTGATGATGATAGTGATGATAGTGGTGATGATGATAGTGGTGATGATGATAGTGGGGATAGTGGTGATGATGATAGTGGTGATGATGATAGTGGTGATAGTGGTGATGATGATAGTGGTGATAGTGGTGATAGTGGTGATGATGATAGTGATGATAGTGGTGGTAGTGGTGATGATGATAGTGGTGATAGTGGTGATGATGATAATGGTGATGATGATAGTGGTGATAATGGTGATAGTGGTGATGATGTTAGTGGTGATAGCGGTGATGATGATAGTGGTGATAGGGGTGATGATGATAGTGGTGATAGTGGTGATGATGATAGTGGTGATAGTGGTGATAGTGGTGATGATGATGATAGTGGTGATGATGATGATAGTGATGATAGTGGTGATGATGATGATAGTGGTGATAATTGTGATAGTGATGATAGTGGTGATGATAATAGTGATGATAGTGGTGATGATGATAGTGGTGATAGTGGTGATGATGATAGTGGTGATAGTGGTGATAGTGGTGATAGTGGTGATGATGATAGTGGTGATAGTGATGATAGTGGTGATGATGATAGTGGTGATAGTGGTGATGATAATAGTGGTGATGATGATGATAGTGGTGATGATGATAGTGGTGATGATGATGATAGTGGTGATAATTGTGATAGTGATGATAGTGGTGATGATGATGATAGTGGTGATGATGATAGTGGTGATAGTGGTAATGATAATAGTGCTGATAGTGGTGATGGTGATAGTGGTGATAGTGATGATAGTGGTGCTGTTGATAGGGGTGATGTTGATGATGGTGATAGTGGTGATGATAATAGTGATGATAGTGGTGATAGTGATGATAGTGGTGATGATGATAGGGGTGATGTTGATGATGGTGATAGTGAGGATAGTGGTGCTGTTGATAGGGGTGATGTTGATGATGGTGATAATGGTGATGATAATAGTGGTGATAGTGGTGATGATGATAAGGGTGATGTTGATGATGGTGATAGTGGTGATGATAATAGTGGTGATAGGGGTGGTAGTGGTGATGGTGATAGTGGTGATAGTGATGATGGGGTGATGTTGATGATGGTGATAGTGGTGATGATAATAGTGGTGATGGTGATAGTGGTGAGGATGATAGTGGTGAAAGTGATGATAGTGATGATGATGATAGTGGTGATGATGATAGTAGTGATAGTGAGGGATAGAGGTGATAGTGGTGATAGTGGTGATGGTGATAGTAGTGATAGTGAGGGATAGAGGCGATAGTGGTGATGATGAGATTAGTGATAGTGGTGATGGTGATAGTGGTGATGATGATAGTAGTGATAGTGAGGGATAGAGGCGATAGTGGTGATGATGAGATTAGTGATAGTGGTGATGGTGATAGTGGTGATGATGATAGTGGTGATAGTGGTGATGATGATAATGGTGATAGTGATGATGATGATGATGAAAGTAGGTGATGCTAATGTTGATGATGATGTTGATGATGGTGGTGATGATGATGCTGGTGATTATGATGTGGTGGTGGTGGTGATGATGATGATAAAACTGCTGATGATGATGATGAGTGTAATGATGAAGATGTCTGTCATAATCCTAGAGTATTGTCTGCCTTTAGGTGAGTGTGGTGCTGATGTCCCTGGGGCCGGGGCTGGGGCAGGGCTCCACAGGCTGGTAGAGTCTCTGTATGGACTACAGGGAGAGAAGAGCCAGCTGAGGGGAGAACTACGGCTGCTGCACTCCCAACTGGAGCAGAGAGAACAGGACCGACACTCAAGGGTACAGGTCTTCCAACATCAGGTACAGTCCATCACACATGCATATGCATGCACGAATGTAAACACGCACGCACACAGAGACAGAAAAGAGAGAGAGAGAGAGAGAGAGAGAGAGAGAGAGAGAGAGAGAGAGAGAGAGAGAGAGAGACAGGGAGAGAGAGAAAGTACAGGCTCAGTGAGCACAGCCTTGCCATTGAGAAGGGTAGACACAGGAAAACCTGGCTCCCTGTAGAGGAAAGGCTGTACAGACACTGCACAACAGGAGAACCTGAGACAGAGCTGCATTTCCTGACAAAATGTCTAAAATATAAAACAATTAGAGAGTGTCATTTCCCCAAATTTGAAACCCTTATTCAAGGTTTCAAAGACCTCTCTGATGAGAATACGCTACCCGTCCTGTTGGGGGAGGATGCAGAGAGCTGTGGCACTACATTGCTGCCTGCCATAAGTTGAGGGACAGTGTCTGACAGATCAACCTGCACATGTCCTCTACTGTATGCGTATTGTTATTGTTCAATGTATGGTTATTTTGACCCTTGGTTATTGTTGTTACTGTTGTCCCGTTGACAATTTTGATTCTTCTTATTTTAATATTGTAAATATCCAGAGTAAGCTTTGGCAATATGTACATTGTTACGTCATGCCAATAAAGCAAATTGAATTGAGAGAATGAGAGAGAGAGATAGAGAGAGAGAGAGAGAGAGAGAAAAAGAGAGAGAGAAAAAGAGAGAGAGGAGAGAGAGTGGAGACAGAGAGAGAGAACGCTACATGGATGCATACTTACAAACACCCAGCACCCCAACTAATGTATGGCAATATACACTACCGTTCAAAAGTTTGGGGTCACTTAGAAATGTCCTTGTTTTTGAAAGAAAAGCACATTTGTTGTCCATTAAAATAACATCAAATTGATCAGAAATACAGTGTAGACATTGTTAAAGTTGTAAATGACTATAGTAGCTGGAAACGGCAGATTTTTTATGGAATATCTACATAGGCGTACAGAGGCAGATTATCAGCAACCATCACTCCTGTGTTCCAATGGCACGTTGTGTTAGCTAATCCAAGTTTATCATTTTAAAAGGCTAATTGATCATTAGAAAACCCTTTTGCAATTATATTAGCACAGCTGAAGACTGTTGTCCTGATTAAAGAAGCAATAAAAGTGTCCTTCTTTAGACATGTTGAGTATCTGGAGCATCAGCATTTGTGGGTTTGATTACAGGCACAAAATGGCCAGAAACAAAGAACTGTCTTCCAAAACTCGTCAGTATATTCTTGTTGTGAGAAATGAAGGCTATTCCATGCAAGAAATTGCCAAGAAACTGAAGATCTTGTACAACGCTGTGTACTACTCCCTTCACAGAACAGCGCAAATTGTCTCTCACCAGAATAGAAAGAGGAGTGGGAGGCCCTGAGCGGTTTCTATCCTCTCTGGCAACTGAGTTAGGAAGGATGCTTGTATCTTTGTAGTGACTGGATGTATTGATACACCATCCAAAGTGTAATTAATAACTTCACCATGCTTAAAGGGATATGTATGGAGTTAAAAGTACAATATTTTCTTTAGGAATATAGTTAAGTAAAAGTTAAAGTAGTCAAAAATATGAATAGTCAAGTAAAGTACAGATACCCTAAAAAACTACTTAAGTAATACCTTAAAGTATTTTCACTTAAGTACTTTACACCACTGCATTTCAGCTTTTCATTTTTTATTAATTTGTAAAAACTTTTAAAAACATCATTACGCTTTGATATTATGGGGTATTGTGTGTAGGCGAGTGACACAAAATCTGGATTTAACCCATTTTAAATTCAGCACACATATGTCACATATATGTTGAAATATACAATAATTGGCC
Source organism: Salmo salar (assembly GCF_965601325.2). Lineage (NCBI taxonomy): Eukaryota > Metazoa > Chordata > Actinopteri > Salmoniformes > Salmonidae > Salmo > Salmo salar. The sequence goes on from NC_138295.1 coordinate 88,085,626, forward strand.
ATTTTAATATATGTGACAAATATTTCTGCCTTATATCCACATATATGTGCATATACGCATAATACTTATATGCTCATATATATGTAACACATTTAGTATTCAAGTGTTTATTATATATATGTCCCTTATATGATACAATACATCTGAACAATATGTGTTAACATATATGTTACGGGAGCATTATTTCAGTGATACTTGTAGTCATGGTAATAAAACAGAACAAACGACACAAAACACATCATTTAATCCTATTCATCGCTTCTCAATTCAGCCATTTTGACTGTTTTAAGCCATTTCCCACTTGTCCCTTTGTTACACCTGGGAAGCACTTCATGACAGCGTCTGTGGAGGGAAAGCAACAACTAGAAGATAACGAGGACATAGAACAGTCAAGGGGTTGGGTTTGGGCTCATAAATACAATTACTAAAGCTTATCAGATTCACTTTAGTAAGAAATCCTTGACCATTTAATCCCTATTTGCAATGATTGATTTGTAAATTCAATTAAGGGATAGCTCACTTTTTTACACCTTATAGTAGTCTATGGGCCAGGATGAACTGTAATCCATGGTTCAGAGGGGTTTAAATAGCCACTATTAATTTGAGGGGATTTGGCCACAAACACTGAACTTTGTCTAATTGCCCCCATCACCCCCATAGTTTTTTTGTCAGCCATTTGACTATAAAATGTAATAAAGTTAACTATCCCTGTAACATCTTCAATTTATTGAATTTAAATTGGCCCTAACCCTGTTATGGAGTATTCATGTTTAAAGGGATAATGAGAGATTTAGAGATGTAGGTCTTTTTTCTACTTCCCCTGAGACAGATGACCTCATGAATACCATTTGTATGTTTCTGCGTGCAGTTTGGAGATTACTGAAGTTAGCATGCTATGAGTCATAATTCATATTCTTTAAAAAATATCATGACAGGAGCCGCACACTGTCAAATGCACATTAGCAATCAATGAACAAAAAACCTACTCACTTTTTCAGCATCCAATCCGCCCTTTTGATTCCCATCTTCTTCCCTCTTAGCTTCATTTACAAGACTACAGACTACATACTTTCCCTGTTTCCTCCCCAGATTGACGAACTGAAGAGCTGCATCGAGGAGCGGGAGGAGGAGCTGTCCAGACTAAGAACTGCCTCTGTAAACATTCAAGACAATCTGCTCCATTTGTTATCAGTAAAGCTGCCACAATACATTTTTACACTGCTGCTGTAGACAAAATGGTGTAGTGTGAAAATCCCTATGGTGTGTCAGCATTGAGGTCTTTGACTGGCTTGGTTTTTAACCTATAGGGAAATCATACTGGTTAGGCAACAAACAAACAGGCAATATTGTGGGACCAGTATTGACAGGTAGAACCTATTCATCATGCTTTAATGTGATATAACCTGTTCATCATGCTTTAGTGCTTACTGTAATCCATTGTGTTCCTCCTCAGGGAGCCACAGACTCGGAGAAGCGGGTTGTGTGTCTGTCTGCGGAGAACGAGAGTCTGAAACAGAGTCTGACTGTCACCCAGGGCCTCCTGCAGCAGCTCTCTGTCATCCCCTCCCAGTCCAGCTCTGTACTCATCAAGGTGAGAAGCAGGTTAAGTCCCAAACAGCACCCTATTCCCTATACAATAACCACAGATATTGCATTTTAAGCTGTTTGAAGCTGAAAAAAAACGTAAAAATGTAACTTAAGAACCGGAAGCATAGAAATAGTGCACATAGAACATATCTACCATTTATTAGACTTGCTTTCAATGAGAATGACAGATCTATATCTCACATTTCTATGTGAATTTGGTCTTGCTCTGTCTCCCCCTGTAGGAGAATGTTCTCTCTAACAGTGCTTTGTGTCTCCTCCTGTAGGAGAATGTTCTCTCTAACGGTGCTCTGTGTCTCCTCCTGTAGGAGAATGTTCTCTCTATCAGTGCTCTGTGTCTCCTCCTGTACGAGAATGTTCTCTCTAACGGTGCTCTGTGTCTCCTCCTGTAGGAGAATGTTCTCTCTAACAGTGCTCTGTGTCTCCTCCTGTAGGAGAATGTTCTCTCTAACAGTGCTCTGTTACTCCTCCTGTAGGAGAATGTTCTTCCTAACGGTGCTCTGTGTTCCCTGTAGGAGAATGTTCTCTCTAACGGTGCTCTGTGTCTCCTCCTGTAGGATAATGTTCTCTCTAACAGTGCTCTGTGTCTCCTCCTGTAGGAGAATGTTCTCTCTAACAGTGCTCTGTGTCTCCTCCTGTAGGAGAGTGTTCTCTCTAACGGTGCTCTGTGTTCCCTGTAGGAGAATGTTCTCTCTAACGGTGCTCTGTGTCTCCTCCTGTAGGATAATGTTCTCTCTAACAGTGTTCTGTGTCTCCTCCTGCAGGAGAATGTTCTCTCTAACAGTACTCTGTGTCTCCTCCTGTAGGATAATGTTCTCTCTAACAGTGCTCTGTGTCTCCTCCTGCAGGAGAATGTTCTCTCTAACAGTACTCTGTGTCTCCTCCTGTAGGATAATGTTCTCTCTAACAGTGCTCTGTGTCTCCTCCTGTAGGAGAATGTTCTCTCTAACAGTGCTCTGTCTCCTCCTGTAGGAGAATGTTCTCTCTAATGGTGCTCTGTGTCTCCTCCTGTAGGAGAATGTTCCTCCTAACGGTGCTCTGTGTCTCCTCCTGTAGGAGAATGTTCTCTCTAACAGTGCTCTGTGTCTCCTCCTGTAGGAGAATGTTCTCTCTAATGGTGCTCTGTTATTCCTCCTGTAGGAGAATGTTCTCTCTAATGGTGCTCTGTGTCTCCTCCTGTAGGAGAATGTTCCTCCTAACGGTGCTCTGTGTCTCCTCCTGTAGGAGAATGTTCTCTCTAACAGTGCTCTGTGTCTCCTCCTGTAGGAGAATGTTCTCTCTAACGGTGCTCTGTTACTCCTCCTGTAGGAGAGTGTTCTCTCTAACGGTGCTCTGTTATTCCTCCTGTAGAATAATTCAATTCAATTCAAGGGGCTTTATTAGCATGGGAAACATATGTTAACATTGCAAGTGAAGTAGATAATATACAAAAGTGAAATAAACAATAAAAATGAACAGTAAACATTACACTCACAGAAGTGCCAAAAGGTTAAAGACATTACAAATGTCATATTATATATATATATATACAGTGTTGTAACGAATGATTAAAGTACAAAAGGGAAAATAAATACGCATAAATATGGGTTGTATTTACAATGGTGTTTGTTCTTCACTGGTTGACCTTTTCTTGTGGCAACAGGAAGTATACAGAATGGTGTCGTCTGCGTAAAGGTGGATCAGAGAATCACCAGCAGCAAGAGCGACATCATTTATGTATACAGAGAAAAGAGTCAGCCCGAGAATTGAACCCTGTGGCACCCCATAGAGACTGCCAGAGGTCCGGACAACAGGACCTCCGATTTGACACACTGAACTCTGTCTGAGAAGTAGTTGGTGAACCAGGCGAGGCAGTCATTTGAGAAACCAAGGCTATTGAGTCTGCCGATAAGAATGCGGTGATTGACAGAGGTTAGGAAGTGCAGCACAGTTTCCACCTAATTTTGTGGGCAGTGTGCACATAGCCTGTCTTCTGTTGAGAGCCAGGTCTGCCTACGACGGCCTTTCTCAATAGCCAGGCTATGCTCACTGAGTCTGCACATAGTCAAAGCTTTCCTTAAGTTTGGGTCAGTCACAGTGGTCAGCTTTTCTGCCACTGTGTACTCTCTGTTTAGGACCAAATAGCATTCTAGTTTGCTCTGTTTTGTTGTTAATTCTTTCCAATGTGTCAAGTAATTCTCTTTTTGTTTTCTCATGATTTGGTTGGGTCTAATTGTGTTGCTGTCCTGCGGCTCTGTGGGGTGTGTTTGTGCTCTGTCTCCCCCTGTAGGAGAATGAGAACCTGCGCAGTCGGGTGCAGCAGCTGGAGAGTTCCCTGCAGCAGCGGGCTGATCAGTTGTCTCACCTGGAGCGACAGAGCGAACAAAGCGAGTGGAGGAGAGGAGAGGAGCAGAGGAGAAGAGAGGAGAGAGTGAGGGAGCTGCAGCTAGAGCTGGATAAAGAGAGGGCCAAAGAGCCACAGGTCAAGGTAGGGATTGTCTGCAAAAGACACCTTGCAGTATAGACAATATGTTCTCATTCTCTTATTTTACCTTTATTTAACTAGGCAAGTCAGTTAAGAACAAATTCTTAATTACAATGACGGCCTACCCCGGCCAAACCCTTCTCTAACCCGGACAATTGTGCGCCGCCCTATGGGACTCCCGATCACGGCCGGTTGTGATACAGCCCAGGATCGAACCTGGGTCTGTAGTGATGCCTCTAACACTGCGATACAGTGCCTTAGACTGCTGCGCCACTCGGTCCCGGATTCATTCAAATGAATCTGATAACAGTTTTCTGATTGTTTGGAATCAGAAACGGGTCTTGTTGAATAAATGGATTTATATTAAATTAAGTTAAAACCTTCATTGGTATTTTCCCGGCCAGATTGTCACTCAAACTGTGGAGGTGGAGTCACCGGCGACGCTGAGGCAGTTGGCTGAGGCCAGAGAGAGGAACGAGCAGCTGTCAGAGAAACTGACCAATCAGAACGAGAAGTGCAGACAACTGGAGGAGCACATCAGGAAGTCAGATGAATTCAGCTGTAATCTGCAACACAAGGTGAGAACCAATGAAAAGTCAACGTATTGGTTTGAACGTCCTCAGAAAAAGGGGAATATGTTCTGTGAAATATTATTGAAGAAATATTACATTCCTGAGAAAAACTGTATTCTACTTCAAGTTCACAATGATCAGATTTAACAGTTGACTAACCAGAAGAAGAAATTAAAGTGTATAATACTAACCTCCATTCCTACCAATCTATGCAAGGTATTGTCTGCATCCAATATGGCATCCTATTCCCTATGTCATGTACTACTGGGCCGGAGCCCAATGGACCCTGGTCTAAAGTAGTGCACGAAATAGGGAGCAGGGTGGCATTTAGGACGCATTCCAATTCATGAACCTCATCATCATATGCTGAATGTGAATGGGACTGCCTCTCCCAGATTGCAGCGTACGAGCGGGAGATCAGTGTGCTGCAGGAGGAACTGCTGAAGGAGATAGGTCACCTGGAGGAGAAGAAGGAGGAGGCTGTAAAGGCTGCAGCGACCTGCTCCGTAGAACACTTCCAGAGCCTGCAGGACCAGTTCTTTAGTGAGTCCCATCTAATACAACCTTCAGAAGCTTCTACAGGCTGTGCCACACAGACATGCTATGATGGGCTTGTTGGATCTGGGAGTGCTGTAGATTCATAAGATATTATGCTTCGTGCTCATCACATCACCATTCAGCATCTGTGACAGTCTCTCTTTCTTTCTCTCTCTCTTTCTTTCTCTTCTTTCTTTCTTTCTCTCTTTCTTTCTCTCTCTCTTTCTTTCTCTCTCTTTCTCTCTTTCTTTCTTTCTTTCTTTCTTTCTTTCTTTCTCTCTTTCTTTCTCTCTCTCTTTCTTTCTCTCTTTCTCTCTTTCTTTCTTTCTTTCTTTCTTTCTTTCTCTCTCTTCTTTCTTTCTTTCTTTCTTTCTTTATTTCTTTCTTTCTCTCTTTCTTTCTTTCTTTCTTTCTTTCTTTCTTTCTTTCTTTCTCTCTTTCTTTCTCTCTTTCTTTCTTTCTTTCTTTCTTTCTCTCTTTCTTTCTTTCTTTCTTTCTTTCTTTCTTTCTTTCTTTCTTTCTTTCTCTCTTTCTTTCTTTCTTTCTTTCTTTCTTTCTTTCTTCTCTCTTTCTCTCTTTCTTTCTCTCTCTTCTTTCTTTCTTTCTTTCTTTCTTTCTTTCTTTCTTTCTTTCTTCTCTTTCTCTCTTTCTTTCTCTCTTTCTCTATTTCTCTCTTTCTTTCTTTCTCTCTTTCTTTCTCTCTTTCTCTCTTTCTTTCTTTCTTTCTTTCTCTCTTTCTCTTCTTTCTTTCTTTCTCTTCTTTCTTTCTTTCTTTCTTTCTTTCTTTCTTCTCTTTCTTTCTTTCTTTCTTTCTTTCTTTCTTTCTTTCTTTCTTTCTTTCTTTCTTTCTTTCTTTCTTTCTTTCTCTCTTTCTCTCTTTCTCTCTTTCTCTCTTTCTCTCTTTCTTTCTCTCTTTCTTTCTTTCTTTCTTTCTTTCTTTCTTTCTTTCTTTCTTTCTTTCTTTCTTTCTTTCTTTCTTTCTCTCTGTGTGTGTGTGTGTGTGTGTGCGTGCGTGCGTGCGTGCGTGTGTGCTTGCGTGTCCTATGATAGTCCTGCAGAAGCGTCTGACAGCGCTCCCTCCGACCCTGCGCACCATGAAGACAGACTACGCCAGCCTGAGGAGCCAGGTCCGCAACTTCTCCGACTTCTACGGAGCAGCCATCACCGACGCCAAGAAACAGGTCCCACAAAACACTGCTGCTGGATTAACGAGCGCTGTTTCAAGTCAAATCAAATCAAACTTTATTTAAAGTGCAATTTAAACCCACAAAACAGTAAATCAATCAAACGAAAGAGATAAAAAACCAACAGAAGGCAGTAGAAAAGATGTAAAGAGAAAACAGTGTCTGAAGTTACAGTAAAGATATAACATGAATTAAAGGCCAAGCTCAGAAGGTGTGGTGTGTGTTCATCGTTGATCTCTGGCCTGTCTGTGTAGATATCAGCAGCTATGAGGGAGATGTCGGAGGCCAACAAGGACCTCCTGGAGAAGTACAGGAAGGAGGTGGCACTGCGGAGGAAGTACCACGAGCAGCTGGTCGAGCTCAAAGGTATGGTGAAACAACGTCCAGATGAAGGAAAGACGACTGGAGGAGGGAGCCTCTTTGTTCTATTGAAAAAAAGGCAATTATATATGAGGCTGTATCATTATTAAAATAAACTGTCATTGTTGCTAGGCAACATCCGTGTGCTGTGCCGTGTGAAGCCGGTTCTGAAGGAGGACCAGCATGAGGAGGGCCAATCAGTGGTGGTAACCACGGACCCCAACAACGAATCAGCTCTCTCGGTGCTGAAAGGGCAGGGCCGCAGCCATAACTTTGAGCTGGACCGTGTCTTCCACCCTCAGGCCACTCAGGAAGAGGTACTGAGAAACTCAGCCTCCATTACGAGACACAGTGCTGTCACTTCTCTATCTATTTAAATAAGTGGACGCCATGATGGCTCAGGGGTGGTATTTCAGTTTCTGTGGTGTGACTCAAAAACAGCAGTGACTGTGCGTTATACACACTCGCTAACCTTTGGTTTTCTACTGTGTCTAAGGTCTTCCAGGAGATCGAGCCCCTTGTGACATCCTGTATAGATGGATATCACGTCTGCATCTTTGCCTATGGGCAGACTGGCTCTGGAAAGACCTACACCATGGAGGTATGTTGTAGCACTGCATACGAATGTGTAATGTATGGTTTAGAAATGTGTTGTTGTTAAATAAGGCTGAATATTTGATTGAAATTGACTCATTGTATCAAAATGTCCATCCTTTGTTGTCGTCAGGGCAGCACAGAGAACCCAGGCATCAACCAGCGTGCTCTGAAACACCTGTTCAGTGAGATAGAGGACAGGAAGGACATGTGGATGTACACCGTGACTGTCAGCTCTGTGGAGATCTACAACGAGGTGCTCAGGTACCTTCCCAGCTGCTTTCCTTCCCTCTCAATGGCTGGAAGAAAAATATCCCAGCATTTAGAAGTGGTGATATGTTTTATTATTCATTATTTGAATCTTCTGTTTTATATTTGTGCTACTATATTGTTTTATAGTAGTAAATGAGGCCTAGGAGTTAAATATATGAAAAGTGCTTTAAGTTAGTGTTAGTGTTGTGATAAACTGACAATAGAGCTACTTTCTAACTTCCTGTTCCTGTTCTGTCCCCAGAGACCTGCTGAGTAAGGATGGAGAGAAGCTGGACATTAAGATCAACCCTGACGGGACAGGACAGCTGCACGTCCCTGGACTCAGGCTCATAGAGGTCAAGAGCTTCCAACACATCAAGAAAGTGAGGAGACTCACATTTATTCTTCTTAGAGTGAAAGTCCTGGTAACTTTCCCCAAATTCCAGGGATGTCCTGCTTATTCCCTGCTGATTGGTAGAATCTTCCAACCATTATTTCTGGAAAACCTGGGAATTTGGGGAGAGTTACTGGAATTTTGCAACTGTACACTTTTTTTCAGTGAGACTGATTTCTTCAACTATATTAATAGATCATTTCCTTCACTTTTCGACCTCGAATTTAATAATAATTTAAAATAGTGTATATGCCATTTAACAGACGCTTTTATCCAAAGCAACTTACGGCAAACATTTTCCGTATGGGTGGCCCAGGGAATAGAACCCACAATCCTGGTGTTGCAAGTGCGATGCTCTACCTACTGAGCCATACATCTCCATTAGGACCCAAATGGTTCATTTACTGTAATGGGAAAGTGTATAGAATCATATGAAAGTATGCCCCGTGCTAGTTTCCTATAATTCTATATCACATTTCCATTAAAACTGTCACTTCCTGTGTAGCTTCTGGCGCAGGCGCGTCGTAACAGGATCACCTTCGGGACCCAGATGAACCAGCACAGCTCTCGTTCCCATGCCCTCCTCATGATCACTGTGCTGGGGACTGACCTGGCCAGCGGGGCCAAGACCACAGGTACGTCACGTCCCACCTTAGAGACTGGACACACAGTGCCAACTAACCGTTAGAAGCAGCAGGTGGCTGTCCTATTGCCTGTGATCAGAACAGCGGCTGTCATTTTCTGTTCATTTCCCCGTGATTCAACATGATGAATCACCACCGTTCATCGACACCCGCTGCTTTTCACCGTTCGTCGGCAAGGTGTGTTTTGTCCGGGGTGAACTACTCATTTGCCAAGTGGGCCAGTTCCAAATATTGACACGATTCAAGGGAGCAGAAAATGTTCCGTTAACGGGTGATTTGTTGTGACATCTGCAGGCAAGTTGAACCTGGTGGACCTGGCTGGCTCTGAGAGGGTGTGGAAGTCAGGAGCTGAGGGAGAGAGGCTGAAGGAGGCCCAGAACATCAACCGCTCCCTGCTGGCTCTGGGGGACGTCATCCAGGCTCTGAGGGGGAAGGAGAAACACATCCCCTTCAGAAACAGTCGCCTCACATACCTGCTGCAGGACTCACTGGGCAAGGGCAACAAGACGGCCATGGTGGTGCAGGTAGGGACTCACGACAGTACAGTACGTCTGATACACAGATTATAATGTCTGAATATCCATCTATATGAATACTCATAGGGCTGGCTTCCCGGACATTAAGCCTGGTCCTGGACTAAAAAGCATTCTGAATGGAGAAGTCCATACTGTATTTAGCCTACACATTACAAGACAACTAGGCTATGGTGGTGCAGCCTGGCTTACACAACATACAGTACAGTACATCAAATACACTGATTATACTGTCATATCTGTCAGGAAGTGTCCTCTCTGATCCTCTGGTCCTCCTCCAGGTGTCTGCTCTGGAGAGAAACGTGGGAGAGACCATGTGTTCTCTGAAGTTTGCTGAGAGGGTTTGTAAGGTGGAGCTGGGGCCTGCAGCCAGGAAGATACAGAGAGGAGGGGGAAGCCATCAGTGTGACTAGAACTCCACTTCCTGAAGTCATCCAACTTCCTGTTCCCATGGACAACCAGGACTCCAGGGACTCAACAGACACACAGCCAACCAAATACATCAACAAGCAATAACAACAACAAACAACCCCCTCTGCCCAGTCAGCCAGTCAGTCAGTCAGCCAGCCAGCCAGTCAGTCAGTCAGTCGATCAGTCTGTCTATCAGTCAGTCAGTATAAAGCTATCAGGTGTGCATTCAGTGAGATTAAATATTGAGAATGTTGCAGAGTCTCTAGTCTACCGATCATAATGTCTGTTCATGTCATGCGCAGGAGGTTGGTGGCACCTTAATTGGGGAGAACACATTACATCTTAGTCATTTAGCAGACACTCTTATCCAGAGCGACTTACAGTAGTGTATGCATTTCTTTTTTTTTCTTTTTTCGTACTGGCCCCCCGTGGGAATCGAACCCACAACGCTGACGTTGCAAACACCATGCTCTACCAACTGAGCCACACGGGACATGGTTTCCATGGTTTCCAGGTGTTTGATGCCATTCCATTCGCTCCGTTTCAAACCTTATTATGAGCCGTTCTCCCATCAGCAGCCTCCTGTGATGTCATGTCTGTTGAACGTTCTGTAACGTTACACCCTCCTGAACAGACCCCAGCTGTAACGTTACATCCTGCTGAACATACCCCATCTGTAACGTTACACCCTCCTGAACAGACCCCAGCTGTAACGTTACACCCTCCTGAACAGACCCCAGCTGTAACATTACACCCTCCTGAACAGACCCCAGCTGTAACGTTACATCCTCCTGAACAGACCCCAGCTGTAACGTTACATCCTCCTGAACAGATCCCAGCTGTAACGTTACACCCTCCTGAACAGACCCCAGCTGTAACGTTACATCCTCCTGGACAGACCCCAGCTGTAACGTTACATCCCCTGAACAGACCCCAGCTGTAACGTTACATCCCCTGAACAGACCCCAGCTGTAACGTTACATCCTCCTGAACAGACCCCAGCTGTAACGTTACATCCCCTGAACAGACCCCAGCTGTAACGTTACATCCGCTGAACAGACCCCAGCTGTAACGTTACATCCTCCTGAATAGATCCCTGCTGAGTCTAAAACTATCCTGATAAAGAAGGGCTATGACTTAAGGTCTCCGTGACAACGTCATCAGGATAACAGATAAGAGTGAAGGGATAAGAAGTCTCTATTGTCTCCTGTCTGCTCCTGTTCAGATAAGAAGGCTCTACTGTCTCCTGTCTGCTCCTGTTTGGATAAGAAGGCTCTACTGTCTCCTGTCTGCTCCTGTTTGGATAAGAAGGCTCTACTGTCTCCTGTCTGCTGCTGTTCAGATAAGAAGGCTCTACTGTCTCCTGTCTGCTCCTGTTTGGATAAGAAGGCTCTACTGTCTCCTGTCTGCTGCTGTTCAGATAAGAAGGCTCTACTGTCTCCTGTCTGCTCCTGTTTGGATAAGAAGGCTCTACTGTCTCCTGTCTGCTGCTGTTCAGATAAGAAGGCTCTACTGTCTCCTGTCTGCTCCTGTTCAGATAAGAAGGCTCTACTGTCTCCTGTCTGCTCCTGTTTGGATAAGAAGGCTCTACTGTCTCCTGTCTGGATAAGAAGGCTCTACTGTCTCCTGTCTGCTGCTGTTCAGATAAGAAGTCTCTACTGTCTCCTGTCTGCTCCTGTTCAGATAAGAAGGCTCTACTGTCTCCTGTCTGCTGCTGTTCAGATAAGAAGGCTCTACTGTCTCCTGTCTGCTGCTGTTTGGATAAGAAGGCTCTACTGTCTCCTGTCTGCTGCTGTTCAGATAAGAAGGCTCTACTGTCTCCTGTCTGCTGCTGTCTGGATAAGAAGGCTCTACTGTCTCCTGTCTGCTCCTGTTCAGATAAGAAGGCTCTACTGTCTCCTGTCTGCTGCTGTTTGGATAAGAAGGCTCTACTGTCTCCTGTCTGCTCCTGTTTGGATAAGAAGGCTCTACTGTCTCCTATCTGCTCCTGTTTGGATAAGAAGTCTCTACTGTCTCCTATCTGCTCCTGTTTGGATAAGAAGGCTCTACTGTCTCCTGTCTGCTGCTGTTCAGATAAGAAGGCTCTACTGTCTCCTGTCTGCTCCTGTTCAGATAAGAAGTCTCTACTGTCTCCTGTCTGCTCCTGTTCAGATAAGAAGTCTCTACTGTCTCCTGTCTGGATAAGAAGGCTCTACTGTCTCCTGTCTGCTCCTGTTTGGATAAGAAGGCTCTACTGTCTCCTGTCTGCTCCTGTTCAGATAAGAAGGCTCTACTGTCTCCTGTCTGCTGCTGTTTGGATAAGAAGGCTCTACTGTCTCCTGTCTGCTGCTGTTCAGATAAGAAGGCTCTACTGTCTCCTGTCTGCTGCTGTCTGGATAAGAAGGCTCTACTGTCTCCTGTCTGCTCCTGTTCAGATAAGAAGGCTCTACTGTCTCCTGTCTGCTGCTGTTTGGATAAGAAGTCTCTACTGTCTCCTGTCTGCTCCTGTTCAGATAAGAAGGCTCTACTGTCTCCTGTCTGCTCCTGTTTGGATAAGAAGGCTCTACTGTCTCCTGTCTGCTCCTGTTCAGATAAGAAGGCTCTACTGTCTCCTGTCTGCTGCTGTTTGGATAAGAAGGCTCTACTGTCTCCTGTCTGCTGCTGTTTGGATAAGAAGGCTCTACTGTCTCCTGTCTGCTGCTGTTTGGATAAGAAGGCTCTACTGTCTCCTGTCTGCTGCTGTTCAGATAAGAAGGCTCTACTGTCTCCTGTCTGCTGCTGTTTGGATAAGAAGGCTCTACTGTCTCCTGTCTGCTCCTGTTCAGATAAGAAGGCTCTACTGTCTCCTGTCTGCTGCTGTTCAGATAAGAAGGCTCTACTGTCTCCTGTCTGCTGCTGTTTGGATAAGAAGGCTCTACTGTCTCCTGTCTGCTCCTGTTCAGATAAGAAGTCTCTACTGTCTCCTGTCTGCTCCTGTTCAGATAAGAAGGCTCTACTGTCTCCTGTCTGCTGCTGTTCAGATAAGAAGTCTCTACTGTCTCCTGTCTGCTCCTGTTCAGATAAGAAGGCTCTACTGTCTCCTGTCTGCTCCTGTTCAGATAAGAAGTCTCTACTGTCTCCTGTCTGGATAAGAAGGCTCTACTGTCTCCTGTCTGCTGCTGTTCAGATAAGAAGGCTCTACTGTCTCCTGTCTGCTCCTGTTCAGATAAGAAGTCTCTACTGTCTCCTGTCTGCTGCTGTTCAGATAAGAAGGTTCTACTGTCTCCTGTCTGCTGCTGTTTGGATAAGAAGGCTCTACTGTCTCCTGTCTGCTCCTGTTTGGATAAGAAGGCTCTACTGTCTCCTATCTGCTCCTGTTTGGATAAGAAGGCTCTACTGTCTCCTGTCTGCTGCTGTTCAGATAAGAAGGCTCTATTGTCTCCTGTCTGCTCCTGTTCAGATAAGAAGTCTCTACTGTCTCCTGTCTGCTCCTGTTCAGATAAGAAGGCTCTACTGTCTCCTGTCTGCTCCTGTTCAGATAAGAAGGCTCTACTGTCTCCTGTCTGCTGCTGTTCAGATAAGAAGGCTCTACTGTCTCCTGTCTGCTGCTGTTTGGATAAGAAGGCTCTACTGTCTCCTGTCTGCTGCTGTTCAGATAAGAAGGCTCTACTGTCTCCTGTCTGCTCCTGTTTGGATAAGAAGTCTCTACTGTCTCCTGTCTGCTCCTGTTTGGATAAGAAGGCTCTACTGTCTCCTGTCTGCTGCTGTTCAGATAAGAAGGCTCTATTGTCTCCTGTCTGCTCCTGTTCAGATAAGAAGTCTCTACTGTCTCCTGTCTGCTCCTGTTTGGATAAGAAGGCTCTACTGTCTCCTGTCTGCTCCTGTTCAGATAAGAAGGCTCTACTGTCTCCTGTCTGCTCCTGTTCAGATAAGAAGTCTCTACTGTCTCCTGTCTGGATAAGAAGGCTCTACTGTCTCCTGTCTGCTGCTGTTCAGATAAGAAGGCTCTACTGTCTCCTGTCTGCTCCTGTTCAGATAAGAAGTCTCTACTGTCTCCTGCTGTTCAGATAAGAAGGCTCTACTGTCTCCTGTCTGCTGCTGTTCAGATAAGAAGGCTCTACTGTCTCCTGCCTGCTCCTGTTTGGATAAGAAGTCTCTACTGTCTCCTGTCTGCTGCTGTTCAGATAAGAAGGCTCTACTGTCTCCTGTCTGCTGCTGTTTGGATAAGAAGGCTCTACTGTCTCCTGTCTGCTGCTGTTCAGATAAGAAGGCTCTACTGTCTCCTGTCTGCTCCTGTTTGGATAAGAAGGCTCTACTGTCTCCTGTCTGCTGCTGTTCAGATAAGAAGGCTCTACTGTCTCCTGTCTGCTGCTGTTTGGATAAGAAGGCTCTACTGTCTCCTGTCTGGATAAGAAGGCTCTACTGTCTCCTGTCTGCTCCTGTTCAGATAAGAAGGCTCTACTGTCTCCTGTCTGCTGCTGTTTGGATAAGAAGGCTCTACTGTCTCCTGTCTGCTCCTGTTCAGATAAGAAGGCTCTACTGTCTCCTGTCTGCTGCTGTTTGGATAAGAAGGCTCTACTGTCTCCTGTCTGCTCCTGTTCAGATAAGAAGGCTCTACTGTCTCCTGTCTGCTGCTGTTTGGATAAGAAGGCTCTACTGTCTCCTGTCTGCTCCTGTTCAGATAAGAAGGCTCTACTGTCTCCTGTCTGCTGCTGTTTGGATAAGAAGGCTCTACTGTCTCCTGTCTGCTGCTGTTCAGATAAGAAGGCTCTACTGTCTCCTGTCTGCTCCTGTTTGGATAAGAAGGCTCTACTGTCTCCTGTCTGCTGCTGTTCAGATAAGAAGGCTCTACTGTCTCCTGTCTGCTCCTGTTTGGATAAGAAGGCTCTACTGTCTCCTGTCTGCTCCTGTTTGGATAAGAAGTCTCTACTGTCTCCTGTCTGCTGCTGTTCAGATAAGAAGTCTCTACTGTCTCCTGTCTGCTCCTGTTTGGATAAGAAGGCTCTACTGTCTCCTGTCTGCTCCTGTTTGGATAAGAAGTTTCTACTGTCTCCTGTCTGCTCCTGTTTGGATAAGAAGGCTCTACTGTCTCCTGTCTGCTGCTGTTCAGATAAGAAGTCTCTACTGTCTCCTGTCTGCTCCTGTTTGGATAAGAAGTCTCTACTGTCTCCTGTCTGGATAAGAAGGCTCTACTGTCTCCTGTTTGGATAAGAAGGCTCTACTGTCTCCTGTCTGCTGCTGTTTGGATAAGAAGGCTCTACTGTCTCCTGTCTGCTGCTGTTTGGATAAGAAGGCTCTACTGTCTCCTCTCTGCTGCTGTTTGGATAAGAAGGCTCTACTGTCTCCTGTCTGGATAAGAAGGCTCTACTGTCTCCTGTCTGCTCCTGTTTGGATAAGAAGGCTCTACTGTCTCCTGTCTGCTGCTGTTCAGATAAGAAGTCTCTACTGTCTCCTGTCTGCTCCTGTTCAGATAAGAAGGCTCTACTGTCTCCTGTCTGCTGCTGTTTGGATAAGAAGTCTCTACTGTCTCCTGTCTGCTCCTGTTTGGATAAGAAGGCTCTACTGTCTCCTATCTGCTCCTGTTTGGATAAGAAGGCTCTACTGTCTCCTGTCTGCTCCTGTTCAGATAAGAAGGCTCTACTGTCTCCTGTCTGCTGCTGTTTGGATAAGAAGTCTCTACTGTCTCCTGTCTGCTCCTGTTTGGATAAGAAGGCTCTACTGTCTCCTATCTGCTCCTGTTTGGATAAGAAGGCTCTACTGTCTCCTGTCTGCTCCTGTTTGGATAAGAAGACTCTACTGTCTCCTGTCTGCTCCTGTTTGGATAAGAAGGCTCTACTGTCTCCTGTCTGCTCCTGTTTGGATAAGGCCTGTGTCATCAGCTCATCTGCATGATGCACCAACCAGTATGACATCATCATCAACAACACACTAATCCGAGTGCCAAGACAACCTCTACCTTTGAAACTTCCTACTAGAACCACAACTAAACAACAAATGCTGTTTCCTTTGACTGAATTGCCAGGAGTTCTTCATCAGGGCTTGTATGTTTCAAGCATCTCAGAATATGAGTGCTGGTCTACGATCAGGAACTCCCTGTAGTTATTATAATCGTCTTCATTATGACCTGAGAGGCAAAACTGATCCTAGATCAGCACTTCTACTCAGAGACATTTTGGGAATACAGGCCTTGAATGCAATTTCCACCATCACAATGCTTAGAGATGCTGCATCTTAATCAAATATGTTCTCCAAGAGAGGAGTGTCACAGTAGACACGTGTTCTGTTCTATTCTTGCAGTATTAATAGTCTATCTCTTCTATATGACAACACGTGAGCTTCTTTGATTCCAGTATAGACATGGCCTATCTTAAAAAGGTACTGTAGTGTGTAGGATCAATCTGAGTGTTGTGTAAGTGATGGATTGGGCTGTACTAGCTCTGGTCCAGGGTGTTAGTGTGGCTACCTTCAGGTAGTCTGTGGTCCAGGGTGTTAGTGTGGCTGCCTTCAGGTAGTCTGTGGTCCAGAGTGTTAGTGTGGCTGCCTTCAGGTAGTCTGTGGTCCAGGGTGTTAGTGTGGCTGCCTTCAGATAGACTCTGGTCCAGGGTGTTAGTGTGGCTGCCTTCAGGTAGTCTGTGGTCCAGAGTGTTAGTGTGGCTGCCTTCAGATAGACTCTGGTCCAGGGTGTTAGTGTGGCTGCCTTCAGATAGACTTTGGTCCAGTGTTAGTGCAGCTACCTTCAGGTAGTCTCTGGTCCAGGGTGTTAGTGTGGCAGGTAGTCTCAGCATCAGTATTAGTGTGGCTTGCTGAAGTCTCAGCAGGGGGCATATTAACTCCATGGACCAGAGTGTTAGTGTGGCTTGCTGAAGTCTCAGCAGGTGGCATGTTAACTCCATGGACCAGAGTGTTAGTGTGGCTTGCTGAAGTCTCAGCAGGTGGCATGTTAACTCCATGGACCAGAGTGTTAGTGTGGCTTGCTGAAGTCTCAGCAGGTGGCATGTTAACTCCATGGACCAGAGTGTTAGTGTGGCTTGCTGAAGTCTCAGCAGAGAGCATGTTAACTCCATGGACCAGAGTGTTAGAGCGGCTTGCTGAAGTCTCAGCAGGGGGCATGTTAACTCCATGGACCAGAGTGTTAGAGCGGCTTGCTGAAGTCTCAGCAGAGAGCATGTTAACTCCATGGACCAGAGTGTTAGTGTGGCTTGCTGAAGTCTCAGCAGGTGGCATGTTAACTCCATGGACCAGAGTGTTAGTGTGGCTTGCTGAAGTCTCAGCAGAGAGCATGTTAACTCCATGGACCAGAGTGTTAGTGTGGCTTGCTGAAGTCTCAGCAGGGGGCATGTTAACTCCATGGACCAGAGTGTTAGAGCGGCTTGCTGAAGTCTCAGCAGGGGGCATGTTAACTCCATGGACCAGAGTGTTAGTGCGGCTTGCTGAAGTCTCAGCAGGGGGCATGTTAACTCCATGGACCAGAGTGTTAGTGTGGCTTGCTGAAGTCTCAGCAGGGGGCATGTTAACTCCATGGACCAGGGTGAAGGCTATACCTAAATTCAGTGATGACCTCTATCACGAAATGTGTCATTGCTGTGAAGTTGGAAAAAGCTTTCAGTGAAGTGAGCAATTACCTCTTTGCGTCCCAAATGGTACCCTGTTCCCTATATAGTACACTACTTCTGACCAGGACCCTATGGGCCCAGGGGTGCTATTTGGGACGCAAATCGAGAGTGAAGTAGGTAGCTAGCCCTGTGTGACAATATGATAAATAACAAAGTGCTGTTATAATATGTGCAATACAGATGTAGGATCTTAGATCACCCTGTTGCAGGAGAACTTTCCTGCAATGCAGGAAACATAAAACTTGTAATGTATTTGTAATTTCCGACTTGATTTTCCATTATGAGCAATGTAATCAACCCTTACAAAAAATGTCCATTAATTATAATCTACATAATAATTCACATCTCCTGTTGCTACAGGATTATTTTCCTGCTGTAGCAACCTGGCTCAAATTAAGATCCTACATCTGTAGCCTCCTTTGATAGAGAAATGTTGGTGTGTTTGGGGGACTGGTGGGAAGCACTTTGTGAAATAAATAGTTTTGCTCTTTTCAGGCCAATTTAGGTGCTTTAGATGTATAATTACTGAAATATCATCATACCAAAAATGTATTTGTTCATTGTAATGTTTTCCATCTTAGTTGAACCCGACAGTCAACTATTGGTTTAATAGTAACTTTTAATTCAGTAGAGTAGCAATACATTTCCTGTTGCAGTAACTTATTATACAAGTGGATTAGGGTCACTTTACAATCTGATTGGTTAAGGATCAGTTTTCAGCTGATTTTCCAAATAAATCTGGAATTTTACAAATGTGGGGGAACTCATTCTGTGTTGTCTGTTGTACTGTTGTAATATTTGACAGTCTCAGCAGAAAAGGTCACTAGACACAAACGTGGAGAAAATCCAAATCATTTTACTGGAAAAATAGAATTAAAAAGATGCATGAATAACAGACGATCCTTACAACAGCTGTATACAACAGTCCCCACAGGCTCTGCATCCCAAATGGCACCCTACTCCCTATCTAGCACACCACTTGTCAAAAGTAGTGCACTATACAGGGAATAGGGTGTCATTTGTGACACGTACTAGGACTAGACTTCAGAAGTCATCAAGGTGACATATCTAACTGGCATATTCACACTCCCCAGTAGCTTTAACAGCTACGGAAACCAAAAGTATCCGATTCCCACAACAAACATTCAGCTGTACAGAACAGGAACAGACACATTGGTAGGGTCAGATCCAGGATGGCGCGGTCCGTCTCTGGATTAAGGGGTCAGTCTGAGTCTCCCTCTGCTGTGACCCCTATGGCTCCCACAGCTCCAGCCAGCTCCTCCTCGCTGCCTTTCAGACGATCACCTGGACACACACACATCTATACTTCAGAAAAGGGTCTTGCACAAAATACAAATGAGCTGATATTGGAGTAGAGGAGACATAACTGTAGTGCCACAGCTGCTGTCACCATGTATTCTTCATTGTCTTTAGCTCCTACCGTGTTTATCATTTCACAACAAAACCCCAGGAAGGGCCCATTTTAGATAGTTTTACAGCCACTCCAGACTGAATCTATCCCTTGGTGCTTTCTGATGGAATATGTGGGCTAAAGCCAAATCTATTCTGAGAATGTAGATCACAGGAGGAATCACACCAGTTATGTCAAGTGGCGTCAAGCCTCCCTGGACTCTGGAATCCACAGAACAATTAGTCTGATACAGTCAGTAACTCCATGTTCAGACCAGTCATATATAGTCTGATACAGTCAGTAACTCC
Source organism: Salmo salar (assembly GCF_965601325.2). Taxonomy (NCBI): domain Eukaryota; kingdom Metazoa; phylum Chordata; class Actinopteri; order Salmoniformes; family Salmonidae; genus Salmo; species Salmo salar. The sequence continues at coordinate 88,104,466 of NC_138295.1, forward strand.
ATGTTCAGACCAGTCATATATAGTCTGATACAGTCAGTAACTCCATGTTCAGACCAGTCGTATATAGTCTGATACAGTCAGTAACTAACTCCACGTTCAGACCAGTCGTATATAGTCTGATACAGTCAGTAACTAACTCCATGTTCAGACCAGTCATATATAGTCTGATACAGTCAGTAACTAACTCCATGTTCAGACCAGTCATATATAGTCTGATACAGTCAGTAACTAACTCCATGTTCAGACCAGTCATATATAGTCTGATACAGTCAGTAACTAACTCCATGTTCAGACCAGTCATATATAGTCTGATACAGTCAGTAACTAACTCCATGTTCAGACCAGTCATATATAGTCTGATACAGTCAGTAACTAACTCCACGTTCAGACCAGTCGTATATAGTCTGATACAGTCAGTAACTAACTCCACGTTCAGACCAGTCATATATAGTCTGATACAGTCAGTAACTAACTCCATGTTCAGACCAGTCATATATAGTCTGATACAGCCAGTAACTAACTCCATGTTCAGACCAGTCGTATATAGTCTGATACAGTCAGTAACTCACTCCATGTTCAGACCAGTCATATATAGTCTGATACAGTCAGTAACTAACTCCATGTTCAGACCAGTCATATATAGTCTGATACAGTCAGTAACTAACTCCACGTTCAGACCAGTCATATATAGTCTGATACAGTCAGTAACTAACTCCATGTTCAGACCAGTCATATATAGTCTGATACAGTCAGTAACTCCATGTTCAGACCAGTCGTATATAGTCTGATACAGTCAGTAACTAACTCCATGTTCAGACCAGTCATATATAGTCTGATACAGTCAGTAACTAACTCCATGTTCAGACCAGTCATATATAGTCTGATACAGTCAGTAACTAACTCCATGTTCAGACCAGTCATATATAGTCTGATACAGTCAGTAACTCCATGTTCAGACCAGTCATATATAGTCTGATACAGTCAGTAACTCCATGTTCAGACCAGTCATATATAGTCTGATACAGTCAGTAACTAACTCCATGTTCAGACCAGTCATATATAGTCTGATACAGTCAGTAACTCCATGTTCAGACCAGTCATATATAGTCTGATACAGTCAGTAACTAACTCCATGTTCAGACCAGTCGTATATAGTCTGATACAGTCAGTAACTCCATGTTCAGACCAGTCATATATAGTCTGATACAGTCAGTAACTAACTCCATGTTCAGACCAGTCATATATAGTCTGATACAGTCAGTAACTAACTCCATGTTCAGACCAGTCATATATAGTCTGATACAGTCAGTAACTCCATGTTCAGACCAGTCATATATAGTCTGATACAGTCAGTAACTCCATGTTCAGACCAGTCATATATAGTCTGATACAGTCAGTAACTAACTCCATGTTCAGACCAGTCGTATATAGTCTGATACAGTCAGTAACTCCATGTTCAGACCAGTCATATATAGTCTGATACAGTCAGTAACTAACTCCATGTTCAGACCAGTCATATATAGTCTGATACAGTCAGTAACTCCACGTTCAGACCAGTCGTATATAGTCTGATACAGTCAGTAACTCCACGTTCAGACCAGTCGTATATAGTCTGATACAGTCAGTAACTAACTCCACGTTCAGACCAGTCGTATATAGTCTGATACAGTCAGTAACTAACTCCATGTTCAGACCAGTCATATATAGTCTGATACAGTCAGTAACTCCATGTTCAGACCAGTCGTATATAGTCTGATACAGTCAGTAACTCCACGTTCAGACCAGTCGTATATAGTCTGATACAGTCAGTAACTCCACGTTCAGACCAGTCATATATAGTCTGATACAGTCAGTAACTCCACGTTCAGACCAGTCGTATATAGTCTGATACAGTCAGTAACTAACTCCATGTTCAGACCAGTCATATATAGTCTGATACAGTCAGTAACTCCATGTTCAGACCAGTCATATATAGTCTGATACAGTCAGTAACTAACTCCATGTTCAGACCAGTCATATATAGTCTGATACAGTCAGTAACTCCATGTTCAGACCAGTCGTATATAGTCTGATACAGTAACTAACTCCATGTTCAGACCAGTCATATATAGTCTGATACAGTCAGTAACTAACTCCATGTTCAGACCAGTCATATATAGTCTGATACAGTCAGTAACTAACTCCATGTTCAGACCAGTCATATATAGTCTGATACAGTCAGTAACTCCATGTTCAGACCAGTCATATATAGTCTGATACAGTCAGTAACTCCATGTTCAGACCAGTCATATATAGTCTGATACAGTCAGTAACTAACTCCATGTTCAGACCAGTCATATATAGTCTGATACAGTCAGTAACTAACTCCACGTTCAGACCAGTCGTATATAGTCTGATACAGTCAGTAACTAACTCCACGTTCAGACCAGTCGTATATAGTCTGATACAGTCAGTAACTAACTCCATGTTCAGACCAGTCATATATAGTCTGATACAGTCAGTAACTAACTCCATGTTCAGACCAGTCATATATAGTCTGATACAGTCAGTAACTAACTCCATGTTCAGACCAGTCATATATAGTCTGATACAGTCAGTAACTAACTCCACGTTCAGACCAGTCATATATAGTCTGATACAGTCAGTAACTAACTCCACGTTCAGACCAGTCGTATATAGTCTGATACAGTCAGTAACTAACTCCATGTTCAGACCAGTCATATATAGTCTGATACAGTCAGTAACTAACTCCACGTTCAGACCAGTCATATATAGTCTGATACAGTCAGTAACTAACTCCATGTTCAGACCAGTCGTATATAGTCTGATACAGTCAGTAACTCCATGTTCAGACCAGTCATACATAGTCTGATACAGTCAGTAACTAACTCCATGTTCAGACCAGTCATATATAGTCTGATACAGTCAGTAACTAACTCCATGTTCAGACCAGTCATATATAGTCTGATACAGTCAGTAACTCCATGTTCAGACCAGTCATATATAGTCTGATACAGTCAGTAACTCCATGTTCAGACCAGTCATATATAGTCTGATACAGTCAGTAACTCCATGTTCAGACCAGTCATATATAGTCCAAGCACACATTCCCTGTATTTAATACAATAACAAATACTCACGGATAAGTTCAGCGATGGCCTTCTGTGTTCTCCTCTCAAGCTTCTCCAGCTTCTTCGCCACGTCTCGCTTCAAATCCCTTCAATCAGAAACAGGACATTAGACCACAACAACAAGGCAAAGGGAAATTAACCAACAATTATACTTGTTATATTATGAAGTATAACGTCTTAGTCAAAATGTCTTACCAATCAGGTTTCCTGGGGGCTAGGTTGGCCAAATCCTATGGAGGAAATATGATCACATGTATTTAAAATGGTGGAAACTTAACATGAACACTAATCAAACAGTAGGCTATCTACTAACTGATCGCAGAGGGCTTTGGATATTTGAACTATTTAAAGATCACTACTTACCACTTCTTCAATGACTGACTCTGGTTTAGCTGCATCTAGCTGGTCCTTCACTTTCTCCTCCACTGGAATAACACAAAGCATGCCTTATGTACAGCTACATCCTGTAATAGTTACAGGACCAGTCAAAAGTTGGACACACCTACTCATTCCAGGGTTTCTCTTTATTTTTACTATTTTCTACATTGTAGAATAATAGTGAAGACATCAAAACTATGAAATAACACATGGAATCATGTAGTAACCAAATAAGTGTTAAACAAATCAAAATATATTTAAAAATGTTAGGTTCTTCAAAGTAGCCACCTTTTGCCTTAATGACAGCTTTACACACTCTTGGCATTCTCTCAACCAGCTTCAGGAGGAATGCTTTTCCAACAGTCTTGGAAGTCCTATATATGCTTTTCCCCACATATGCTGAGCACTTGTTGGCTGCTTTTCCTTCACTCGGCGGTCCAACTCATCCCAAACCATCTTAATTTAGTTGAGGTCGGGTGATTGTGGAGGCCAGGTCATCTGATGCAGCACTCCATCACTCTCATTCTTGGTCAAATAGCCCTTACACAGCCTGGAGGTGTGTTGGGTCATTGTCCTGTTGAAAAACAAATGATAGTCCCACTACGCCCAAACCAGATCGGATGGCGTATCGCTGCAGAATGCTGTTGAAGCCATGATGGTTAAACGTGCCTTCAATTCAAAATAAATCAGACAGTGTCACCAGCAACGCACCATCACACCTCCTCCTCCATGCTTCACGGTGGGAACCACACATGCGGAGATCATCCGTTCACCTACTCTCTGTCTCACAAAAACACGGCGGTTGGAACCAAAAATCTCAAATTTGGACTCATCAAACCAAAAGGACAGATTTCCACCGGTCTAATGGCCATTGCTCGTGTTTCTTGGCCGAAGCAAGTCTCTTCTTCTTATTGATGTCCTTTAGTAGTGGTTTCTTTACAGCAATTCGACCATGAAGGCCTGATTCACGCTGTCTCCTCTGAACAGTTGATGTTGAAATGTGTCTGTTTCTTGAACTCTGAAGCATTTATTTGGGCTGCAATTTCTGATGAACTTATCCTCTGCAGCAGAGGTAACTCTGGGTCTTCCATTCCTGTGGCGGTCCTCATGAGAGCCAGTTTCATCATAGCGCTTGATTGTCATTACTCTTTGCTTATTTGAGCTGTTCTTCTCATATTATTGACTTGGTCTTTTACCAAATAGGGCCATCTTCTGTATACCACCCTTACCTTGCCACAACACAACTGAATGTCTCAAACACATTAAGAAGGAAAGAAATTCCACAAATGAACAAGGCCCACCTGTTAATTGAAACTGGCTCTTCAATGCCAAGAGTGTGCAAAGCTGTCATCAAGGCAAAGGGTGGCTACTTCGAAGAATCTCAAATATATTTACATTTGTTTAACACTTTTTTGGTTACTGCATGATTCCATATGTGTTATTTCATAGTTTTGATGTCTTCACTATTATTCTACAATGTAGAAAATAGTAAAAATAAAGAAAAATGAGTAGGTGTGTCCAAACTTTAGACTGGTACTGTATGTACTCAACATCAGCACCACAGCAGTGCCTTCCCCAAGCTATTCTCTGGAAAGATCTCATCACTTCAGATGTCTCACCTGAAGCAGGTTTGGCCTTGGGCACCTGTCTCTCCTTCAGCTCTTCATCCTCTGGGGTGTAGTTCCTCAGCTTCAGCTCTCTGCTCAACACAAACACTGGCTTTACTGCTGTGCATTGGTTTACACCCATAAGCTATACTATAAGCAGGTGTGTGTGTGTGAGAGAGTGAGAGTACGGTAAAGCCCCAGGTGGTGGCAGTGAAGCCACATGTATTAGATCCTACTACAGAACCAGCTGGGGGACCTGAGGAGAGGAGGCAGTCTACAGACCTAAACCAAATGTATTAGGTCCTACTACAGAACCAGCTGAGGGACCTGAGGAGAGGAGGCAGTCTACAGACCTAAACCAAATGTATTAGGTCCTACTACAGAACCAGCTGGGGGACCTGAGGAGAGGAGGCAGTCTACAGATCTAAACCAAATGTATTAGGTCCTACTACAGAACCAGCTGAGGGGCCTGAGGAGAGGAGGCAGTCTACAGACCTAAACCAAATGTATTAGGTCCTACTACAGAACCAGCTGGGGACCTGAGGAGAGGAGGCAGTCTACAGACCTAAACCAAATGTATTAGGTCCTACTACAGAACCAGCTGAGGGACCTGAGGAGAGGAGGCAGTCTACAGACCTAAACCAAATGTATTAGGTCCTACTACAGAACCAGCTGAGGGGCCTGAGGAGAGGAGGCAGTCTACAGACCTAAACCAAATGTATTAGGTCCTACTACAGAACCAGCTGGGGACCTGAGGAGAGGAGGCAGTCTACAGACCTAAACCAAATGTATTAGGTCCTACTACAGAACCAGCTGAGGGGCCTGAGGAGAGGAGGCAGTCTACAGACCTAAACCAAATGTATTAGGTCCTACTACAGAACCAGCTGAGGGGCCTGAGGAGAGGAGGCAGTCTACAGACCTAAACCAAACACAGCTGCAGTTTGTCGTCTCTGGAGGTTACTATACCAGTCAGGGAATAAGGCCTCCCTTTATTCTGTTGAACACATCTCATTAGCATGATCCATCTGCTCAATGGGTTAGTCTGTCTCCAGCACAGTAGATACCAGCTGAGGAGAGAGCTGGTATCCCACATGCTACGATAGATTGGGTTAGTCTGTCTCCAGCACAGTAGATACCAGCTGAGGAGAGAGCTGGTATCCCACATGCTACGATAGATTGGGTTAGTCTGTCTCCAGCACAGTAGATACCAGCTGAGGAGAGAGCTGGTATCCCACATGCTACGATAGATTGTCATCTATCATCAAGGGCCCTCTTGGTGGAATTCTTTGAGCTTGGATGACATCTGTGTAGGATAGACAGATTGAGCCCAAAGACAGGAGAAAACCCAACCTTCAATGTATGCATCCCAAATCACCCTATTCTCTATATAGGGCCCTGGTCAAGAGTAGTGCACTATATAGGGAATAGTGTACTTTTGGGAACATGTCTTTGAATAGGGATTCCTCCTGAGGGAGTGAACAGTGATCTGAGCATGGATCAGTGTTGAAAGGAAAGAGGGAGACCTAGTCAGATGTACAACTAAATGCCTTCAACTGAAATGTGTCTTTTACATTTAACCCAACCCCTCTGAATCAGAGAGGTGTGGAGGAGGGCTGCCTTAATCAACATCCACGTCTTCAGGGAACACTGGGTTAACTGCCTTGTTCAGGGGCAGAACGACTGATTATTTACCTTGTCAGTTCGGGGATTCCATCCAGCAACCTTTCGGTTACTGGCCCAACGCTCTAACCACTAGTTGAGATGTAGGCTATAAGGTAGCTGGAGGAGACAGCAGAGAGCCTGTTGGGGATAGGTCTGGGTGTTGAGATGTAGACTATAAGGTAGCTGGAGGAGACAGCAGAGAGCCTGTTGGGGATAGGTCTGGGTGTTGAGATGTAGACTATAAGGTAGCTGGAGGAGACAGCAGAGAGCCTGTTGGGGATAGGTCTGGGTGTTGAGATGTAGACTATAAGGTAGCTGGAGGAGACAGCAGAGAGCCTGTTGGGGATAGGTCTGGGTGTTGAGATGTAGACTATAAGGTAGCTGGAGGAGACAGCAGAGAGCCTGTTGGGGATAGGTCTGGGTGTTGAGATGTAGGCTATAAGGTAGCTGGAGGAGACAGCCTGTTGGGGATTTGTCTGGGTGTTGAGATGTAGGCTATAAGGTAGCTGGAGGAGACAGCAGAGAGCCTGTTGGGGATAGGTCTGGGTGTTGAGATGTAGACTATAAGGTAGCTGGAGGAGACAGCAGAGAGCCTGTTGGGGATAGGTCTGGGTGTTGAGATGTAGACTATAAGGTAGCTGGAGGAGACAGCCTGTTGGGGATAGGTCTGGGTGTTGAGATGTAGGCTATAAGGTAGCTGGAGGAGACAGCAGAGAGCCTGTTGGGGGATAAGGCATCTATGAGAGCTAGCAGTCAACCAACAGGCAGGTCAATACTTGTGTGGATCCAGGCTGGAATGCTGTCATACTCTGGTCCACCACAGCTCAAAGCAGTCAGCTCAGAGCTACAGTGCATTCGTGCAGACCCCTTGACATTTTCCACATTTTGTTATGTTACAGCCTTATTCTAAAATGGATTCATTGTTTCCCCTCGTCAACCTACACACAATACCCCGTAATGACAAAGTGAAAACAGGTTCGCAAATTTATTAAGAATAAAAAACAGAAATACCTTATGTAAGTATTCAGAACCTTTGCTGTTAAACTCTAAATTGATCTCAGGTGCATCCTGTTTCCATTGCTCATCCTTCAGATGTTTCTACAACTTGGAGTCCACCTGTGGTAAATTCAACATGATTTGGAAGGGAACATTCCTGTCTATATGAGGTCCCACAGTTGACAGTGCATGTCACAGCAAAAACCAAGCCATGAGGTCGAAGGAATTGTCCGTAGAGATTCAAGACAGGATTGTGTCGAGGCACAGATCTGGGGAAGGGTACCAAAACATTTCTGCAGCATTGAAGGTCCCCAAGAACACAGTGACCTCCATCAGTCTTAAAAATGGAAGAAGTTTGGAACCACCAAGGCTCTTCCTAGAGCTGGCCGCATGGCCAAATTGAGCAATCGGGGGAGAAGGGCCTTGGTCAGGGAGGTGACCAAGAACCCGATGGTCACTCTGACAGAGCTCCAGAGTTCCTCTGTGAAGATAGGAGAACCTTCCAGAAGGCCAAACATCTCTGCAGCACTCCACCAATCAGGCCTTTATGGTAGAGTGGCCAGACGGAAGCCACTCCTTAGTAAAAGGCACATGACAGCCCACTTGGAGTTTGCCAAAAAGGCACCTAAAGGACTCTCAGACCATGAGAAACAAAATTCTCTGGTCTGATGAAACCAAGATTGAACTCCTTAGCCTGAATGCCAAGTGTCACATTTGGAGGAAACCTGGCACCATCCCTACGGTGAAGCATGGTGGTGGCAGCATCAGGCTGTGGGGATGTTTTTCAGCGGCAGGGACTGGGAGACTAGTCAGGATCGAGGGAAAGATGAACGGAGCAAAGTACAGAGAGATTCTTGATGAAAACCTGCTCAAGAGCACTCAGGACCTCAGACTGGGGCGAAGGTTCACCTTCCAACCGGACAACGCAGGAGTGGCTTGGAGACAAGTCTCTGAATGTCCTTGAGTGGCCCAGCCAGAGCCCAGACTTGAACCTGATCGAACATCTCTGGAGAGACCTGAAAATAGCTGTGCAGTGACGCTCCCCATCCAACCTGACAGAGCTTGAGAAGATCTGCAGAGAAGAATGGGAGAAACTCGACAAATACAGGTGTGCCAGGCTTGTAGCGTCGTACCCAAGAAGACTTGAGGCTGTAATCCCCGCCAAAGGTGCTTCAACAAAGTACTGAGTAAAGGGTCTGAATACTTATGTAAATGTGATATTTCCGTTTTTTCTTTTTAATAAACTTACCAACATTTCTACAAACCTGTTTTTGCCTTGTCATTATGGGGTATTGTGTGTAGATAAGGATTTTTTTATTTTTAAGAAAAAGGCTGTAATGTAATAAAATAACCTACAGGCTGGCCCTAGTGGTCAGAAAATGGGAGAAAACGGGACTGTTCATAATCGATCAGGCTACATGAAAGCAACAGGAAGACTTTGAGGACAACCACGTTTGCTGCATCACAACCATCTTGGCCTTTGATACCGCTGTTCTGCAATCTGAGCTCCCATGCAATTTTAATCACTACATGGTTGGTCACAAGATATCGCTCTCAGAAGACTAACAGAGGGGTGGAAAAAACATTTTCCAAGTCGCAAAGTGTTTGTAACCAGCGTCCATACCACAGCCAGTACTGTTCCACTCTCTTCAGTACTTCCTGAGTTTGACCCACAAAACAAAACACACAAACCCAGACTGCATCCCACACGGCACCCATAGGGCTCTTATCAGAAGCAGTGCACTAAATAGGGGATAGTGTGCCATTTGGAATGCAGCAGAGTGATTTGCAATGGCCAGCCTGTGAGTGCACTGCCAGCCCAGTGCTGCCTGGACTATCATTAAACATAAACAATGGAAAAACACGTCTGTCGTGTAGGAGGGAGGGAGGAAGAGATGGCTGCTCTTGTTCCTGCAGCTGAAACACAGAGCGCAGTCAGCTGCAGGCTATTTGTGCAGCTATTGTTTAACACAGGACACCTGCTCCAACCCAGAGTAAACACAGGACACCTGACTGGGAGGATGAGGTGCATTGGGAGACCTTGGGCTAATTCACTATAGGCACCCATCTGGAACAAAAACTGACAAACTACCTGAACTTGTCCTACATGAAATGCTTGTTTCCGTTTTCTGTACTAAAGAAAAGGACCCAGGAGAAACTAACCTGTGTCGCTCCTCTTCAGCTTCCTCCTCAGCCCGGTCCCTCTTCCTGTCTGGCTCCCCGTCCTCTCCATCTCTCACCTGTCAGGTGACAAAACACCGGGCTATTAAAAAGGTGACAAAACACCGGGCTATTAAAAAGGTGACAAAACATTGGGTTACCGAGGTGACAAAACATTGGGTTACCGAGGTGACAAAACACCGGGCTACCGAGGTGACAAAACACCGGGCTACCGAGGTGACAAAACACCGGGCTACCGAGGTGACAAAACACCGGGCTACAGAGGTGACAAACAGCGGGTTACTGAGGTGACAAACACCGGGTTACAGTGCGCATTAAGCAGCACCGCTGCTAAATCATGGCCGCCACTGCAAAATAATCTAAAAAAATAATTATATACTTTTTAGGATGGTCAAATGTTTTCAGTATAAACTTAAATTACTAAAACCAGATATATAGTATGTAGAAAAGATAATGGACCATAATATATATATATATATATATATATATATATATATATATATATACACATACACACACATATATATATATACACACTGCTCAAAAAAATAAAGGGAACACTAAAATAACACATCCTAGATCTGAATGAATGAAATAATCTTATTAAATACTTTTTTCTTTACATAGTTGAATGTGCTGACAACAAAATCACACAAAAATAATACATGGAAATCCAATTTATCAACCCATGGAGGTCTGGATTTGGAGTCACACTCAAAACTAAAGTGGAAAACCACACTACAGGCTGATCCAACTTTGATGTAATGTCCTTAAAACAAGTCAAAACGAGGCTCAGTAGTGTGTGTTGCCTCCACGTGCCTGTATGACCTCCCTACAACGCCTGGGCATGCTCCTGATGAGGTGGCGGATGGTCTCCTGAGGGATCTCCTCCCAGACCTGGACTAAAGCATCCGCCAACTCCTGGACAGTCTGTGGTGCAACGTGGCGTTGGTGGATGGAGCGAGACATGATGTCCCAGATGTGCTCAATTGGATTCAGGTCTGGGGAACGGGCCAGTCCATAGCATCAATGCCTTCCTCTTGCAGGAACTGCTGACACACTCCAGCCACGAGGTCTAGCATTGTCTTGCATTAGGAGGAACCCAGGGCCAACCGCACCAGCATATGGTCTCACAAGGGGTCTGAGGATCTCATCTCGGTACCTAATGGCAGTCAGGCTACCTCTGGCGAGCACATGGAGGGCTGTGCGGCCCCCCAAAGAAATGCCACCCCACACCATGACTGACCCACCGCCAAACCGGTCATGCTGGAGGATGTTGCAGGCAGCAGAACGTTCTCCACGGCATCTCCAGACTCTGTCACGTCTGTCACATGTGCTCAGTGTGAATCTGCTTTCATCTGTGAAGAGCACAGGGCGCCAGTGGCGAATTTGCCAATTTTGGTGTTCTCTGGCAAATGCCAAACGTCCTGCACGGTGTTGGGATGTTAGCACAACCCCCACCTGTGGACATCGGGCCCTCATACCGCCCTCATGGAGTCTGTTTCTGACCGTTTGAGCAGACACATGCATATTTGTAGCCTGCTGGAGGTCATTTTGCAGGGCTCTGGCAGTGCTCCTCCTGCTCCTCCTTGCACAAAGGCAGAGGTAGCGGTCGTGCTGCTGGGTTGTTGCCCTCCTACGGCCTCCTCCACGTCTCCTGATGTACGGGCCTGTCTCCTGGTAGTGCCTCCATGATCTGGACACTACGCTGACAGACACAGCAAAACTTCTTGCCACAGCTCGCATTGATGTGCCATCCTGGATGAGCTGCACTACCTGAGCCACTTGTGTGGGTTGTAGACTCCGTCTCATGCTACCACTAGAGTGAAAGCACCGCCAGCATTCAAAAGTGACCAAAACATCAGCCAGGAAGCATAGGAACTGAGAAGTGGTCTGTGGTTACCACCTGCAGAACCACTCCTTTATTGGGGGTGTCTTGCTAATTGCCTATAATTTCCACCTGTTGTCTATTCCATTTGCACAACAGCATGTGAAATTTATTGTCAATCAGTGTTGCTTCCTAAGTGGACAGTTTGATTTCACAGAAGTGTGATTGACTTGGAGTTACATTGTGTTGTTTAAGTGTTCCCTTTATTTTTTTGAGCAGTATATATATATATATATATAAATAAACACACATATACTACCATTCAAAAGTTTGGGGTCAATTAGAAAAGTTCCGAAAGAAAAGCACTTTTTTGTCCAGTCAAATATCAAAATGCTCAGAAATACAGTGTAGACATTGTTAATGTTGTAAATGACTATTGTAGCTGGAAAGTGCAGATTTTTAAAAAATGGATTATCTACATAGGCGTACAGAGGCTCATTATCAGCAACCATCACTTCTGTGTTCCAATGGCACGTTGTGTTAGCTAATCCAACTTTATCATTTTAAAAAGGCTAATTGATCATTAGAAAACCCTTTTGCAATTATGTTAGCACAGCTGAAAACTGTTGCTCTGATTAAAGAAGCAACTGGCCTTCTTTAGACTAGTTGAGTATCTGGAGCATCAGCATGTGGGTTTGATTAGCGGCTCAAAATGGCGTGAAACAAAGAACTTTCTTCTGAAACTCGTCAGTCTATTCTTGTTCTGAGAAATGAAGGCTATTCCATGCGAGAAATTGCCAAGAAACTGAAGATCTCGTACAATGCTGTGTACTTCTCCCTTCACAGAACAGCGCAAACTGTCTCTAACCAGAATAGAAAGAGTGGGAGGCCTCAGTGCATAACTGAGCAAGAGGACAAGTACATTAGAGTGTCTAGTTTGAGAAATAGACGCCTCACAAGTCCTCAACTGGCAGCTTCATTAAATTGTACCCGCAAAACACCAGTCTCAACAGTGAAGAGGTGACTCCGGGATGCTGGCCTTCTAGGCAGAGTTGCAAAGAAAAAGCCAGATCTCAGACTGGCCAATAAAAAGAAAAGATTAAGATGTGCAAAAGAACAGACACTGGACAGAGGAAGACAGGAAAAATGTGTTATGGACAGACAAATCTAAGTTTGTCACAAATGAGAACATTCGTGAGACGCAGAAAATATGTTGGAGGAGGCAATGTGATGGTCTGGGGGTGCTTTGGTGGTGGTAAAGTGGGAGATTTGTACAGGGTAAAAGGGATCTTGAAGAAGGAAGGCTATCACTCTGTTTTGCAACACCATGCCATACCCTGTGGACGGTGCTTAATTGGAGCCAATTTCCTCCTACAACAGGACAATGACCCAAAGCACAGCTCCAAACTATGCAAGAACTATTTAGGGAAGAAGCAGTCAGCTGGTATTCTGTCTATAATGGAGTGGCCAGCACAGTCACTGGATCTCAACCCTATTGAGCTGTTGTGGGAGCAGCTTGACCGTATGGTACGTAAGAAGTATCCATCAAGCCAATCCAACTTGTGGGAGGTGCTTCAGATGACCTCAACAAATGGACCACTAGAATACCAAAGGTCTGCAGGGCTGGTATTGCTGCAAATGGACCACTAGAATACCAAAGGTCTGCAGGGCTGGTATTGCTGCAAATGGACCACTAGAATACCAAAGGTCTGCAGGGCTGGTATTGCTGCAAATGGACCACTAGAATACCAAAGGTCTGCAGGGCTGGTATTGCTGCAAATGGACCACTAGAATACCAAAGGTCTGCAGGGCTGGTATTGCTGCAAATGGACCACTAGAATACCAAAGGTCTGCAGGGCTGGTATTGCTGCAAATGGACCACTAGAATACCAAAGGTCTGCAGGGCTGGTATTGCTGCAAATGGACCACTAGAATACCAAAGGTCTGCAGGGCTGGTATTGCTGCAAATGGAGGATTCTTTGACAAAAGTTTGCAGGACACAATTATTATGTCATTTTTTAAAAATCATTATTTATAACCTTGTCAACATCTTGACTATATTTCCTATTTATTTTGCAACTAATTTCATGTATGTTTCCATGGAAAACAAGGACATTTCTAAGTGACCCCAAACTTTTGAACAGTAGTATGTATGTATGTATGTATGTATGTATGTATGTATGTATGTATGTATGTATGTATGTATGTATGTATGTATGTATGTATGTATGTATGAATAAGATAATCTTTGAGAATTAACAACCACTAAAAAAAGCAGTCGGGGAGAATCTAAAATTCCCCAAATGGCATGGTCCCCCCATTAAGTTTGTTTTAAGGTTTGGGTCACTAGTCCCCTGTCCCCACTAGACAGTAAGTAATAAGGATCATGTCTTCCTTCAAGGCTAACTTCTCTCCAGGACACTAACACAATACTTTGTTTTACTGCTGCTGTTTCATTATGTTACTTTTATTACCTTTTTTTTAAATTTATTTTTAACTTAAACTTATTTTTCTTTAAAAGTTTTTAAAGCATTGTTGGTTAAGAGCATGTCAGTAAGCATTTCACTGTAAGGTCTAGTACATCTGTTGTATTCGGTGCATGTGACAAATACAATTTCATTTGATGATTCATTACCTTTTTGAGGTAGGCCCATTTGGGATTCAAATAGAAACATTACATTATGGGCTTGAGTAACATGGGTTTGAGGGCTGTGAAATACAAATAATGAGATCCTTGAAAAACATAGGAGTTGGTCTGAAAAATCAATACAGCCTAACTGTCACGCAAACTGTGATGGAGTTAGTAAAACTATCCAGGCCACAAGACAGGAGTGGTTCCCTGTATGAAAACATGTCACCATAAAACATACACATGTAAACAAAAAGTCGTTTTTTTTAAATATCAGAACATTGTTGACCGTGACCCAAGTCACAAAACATAACAATGAGGACTAGCAGGACTCCTCCCAGTCCTGCGTTTTCCTGGAGAGGCTTCCTGTCCACCAGCTGGAACAATCAAAACGGACTCATTCTCCAGTACAGTACAACAATCACATGCTGCAGGAATGTCAACAGCCGTTCATCAAGAATAGCCAAGCTGCTGGGCCAAGCCCACTGGTGTTCCCCTTCAACAGGGCGGTCACTGGCTGGCTTAGCCAAACACACTGAAGGACATTCCCTGATTGTGTTGCAAATGGCAACCTAGTCAACAGAGCCCTGGTCAAAAGAAGTGCACTATATAGGGCGTAGGGTGCCATTTGGGAGGGAGACCAATTCTAACGGCCAAAACGGTGACTTGCTTGCCCTTGGAACAAACAACACATATAGTGTCATTTGGAGGACATTTGCAGCAGTAGAACAAGCAGCATATAGTGTCATTTGGAGGACGTTTACAGCAGCAGAACAAGCAGCATATAGTGTCATTTGGAGGACGTTTACAGCAGTACAACAAGCAGCATATAGTGTCATTTGGAGGACGTTTACAGCAGCAGAACAAGCAGCATATAGTGTCATTTGGAGGACGTTTACAGCAGTACAACAAGCAGCATATAGTGTCATTTGGAGGACGTTTACAGCAGTAGAACAAGCAGCATATAGTGTCATTTAGAGGACGTTTACAGCAGTAGAACAAGCAGCATATAGTGTCATTTGGAGGACGTTTACAGCAGTACAACAAGCAGCATATAGTGTCATTTAGAGGACGTTTACAGCAGTAGAACAAGCAGCATATAGTGTCATTTGGAGGACGTTTACAGCAGCAGAACAAGCAGCATATAGTGTCATTTAGAGGACGTTTACAGCAGTAGAACAAGCAGCGTATAGTGTCATTTGGAGGACGTTTACAGCAGTAGAACAAGCAGCATATAGTGTCATTTGGAGGACGTTTACAGCAGTAGAACAAGCAGCATATAGTGTCATTTGGAGGACGTATACAGCAGTAGAACAAGCAGCATAGTGTCATTTGGAGGACGTTTACAGCAGCAGAACAAGCAGCATATAGTGTCATTTGGAGGACGTTTACAGCAGCAGAACAAGCAGCATATAGTGTCATTTGGAGGACGTTTACAGCAGCAGAACAAGCAGCATATAGTGTCATTTAGAGGACGTTTACAGCAGCAGAACAAGCAGCATATAGTGTCATTTGGAGGACGTTTACAGCAGTAGAACAAAAAAACAATGTAAACAACAAGACTGAGGCTCAAGGAGGAAGCTGTTAAGTGGACTTTGGTTGTGTTGGTCGCACTCAGTCACACTGGTAGACTACATACAGTGTGTGTGTGTGTAACTGATAAAAGCCAAACTCTTTTAGGCATAGGGACCGGCATAGGGACCGGCATAGGGACATTTACAAGAACTGACTGATGGTGGCTCAATGTCAAATCAATTTGTCACATGCTTGGTAAACAACAGGTGTGGACTAACAGTGAAATGCTTGGTAAACAACAGGTGTGGACTAACAGTGAAATGCTTGGTAAACAACAGGTGTGGACTAACAGTGAAATGCTTGGTAAACAACAGGTGTGGACTAACAGTGAAATGCTTGGTAAACAACAGGTGTGGACTAACAGTGAAATGCTTGGTAAACAACAGGTGTGGACTAACAGTGAAATGCTTGGTAAACAACAGGTGTGGACTAACAGTGAAATGCTTGGTAAACAACAGGTGTGGACTAACAGTGAAATGCTTGGTAAACAACAGGTGTGGACTAACAGTGAAATGCTTGGTAAACAACAGGTGTGGACTAACAGTGAAATGCTTGGTAAACAACAGGTGTGGACTAACAGTGAAATGCTTGGTAAACAACAGGTGTGGACTAACAGTGAAATGCTTGGTAAACAACAGGTGTGGACTAACAGTGAAATGCTTGGTAAACAACAGGTGTGGACTAACAGTGAAATGCTTGGTAAACAACAGGTGTGGACTAACAGTGAAATGCTTGGTAACAACAGGTGTGGACTAACAGTGAAATGCTTGGTAAACAACAGGTGTGGACTAACAGTGAAATGCTTGGTAAACAACAGGTGTGGACTAACAGTGAAATGCTTGGTAAACAACAGGTGTGGACTAACAGTGAAATGCTTGGTAAACAACAGGTGTGGACTAACAGTGAAATGCTTGGTAAACAACAGGTGTGGACTAACAGTGAAATGCTTGGTAAACAACAGGTGTGGACTAACAGTGAAATGCTTGGTAAACAACAGGTGTGGACTAACAGTGAAATGCTTGGTAAACAACAGGTGTGGACTAACAGTGAAATGCTTGGTAAACAACAGGTGTGGACTAACAGTGAAATGCTTGGTAAACAACAGGTGTGGACTAACAGTGAAATGCTTGGTAAACAACAGGTGTGGACTAACAGTGAAATGCTTGGTAAACAACTGGTGTGGACTAACAGTGAAATGCTTGGTAAACAACAGGTGTGGACTAACAGTGAAATGCTTGGTAAACAACAGGTGTGGACTAACAGTGAAATGCTTGGTAAACAACAGGTGTGGACTAACAGTGAAATGCTTGGTAAACAACAGGTGTGGACTAACAGTGAAATGCTTGGTAAACAACAGGTGTGGACTAACAGTGAAATGCTTGGTAAACAACAGGTGTGGACTAACAGTGAAATGCTGACTCACGGGCCTTCACAACCATGTAGAGAGAAAGAATTGAGAAATAATAGAAAAGTTAAACACATAATAATAAATACACAATGAGTAACGATAACTTGGCTGTATACACAAGGTACCAGTACCTAGTCGATTTCCAGGGGTACGAGGTAACTGAGGTAGATATGTACATATAACTAGGAATAAAGTGACATATAACTAGGAATAAAGTGACATAAACAGTAGCAGCAGTGTATGTTATTAGTCAAAAAGGTTAGTGCAAAAAAAGGGTCAATGGAGATCATTAAATATTTTACTAAATAGCTACCCGGACTAACTATTAAGCAGTTTTATGGCTTGGGGGGGGGGGGGGGGGGGGGTGGTAGGGTAGGGACGTCCCAAGGATCCCTATCTCAGTCTGATGTCCCTACATGCTTCAAGATGTCCACCATTGTTCCTGTACCCAAGAAAGCAAAGGTGACTAAACTAAATGACTATCACCCCGTAGCACTCACTTCTGTCATCATGAAGTGCTTCGAGAGACTAGTTAAGGATCATATCACCTCCATCTTACCTGACACCCTAGACCCAGTTCCGTTTGCTTACCACCCCAATAGATCCACAGACGATGCCATCGCACTGCCCTATCCCATCTGGACAAGAGGAATACCTATGTCAGAACACTCATTGACTATAGCTCAGCCTTCAACATTATAGTACCCTCCAAGCGCATCATTAAAGTCGGCGCCCTAGGTCTGATCACGGCCCTGTGCAACTGGTTCTTGGCCACCCCCAGGTGGTGAAGGTAGGAAACAACACCTCCACTTCACTGATCCTTAACACAGGGGCCCCACAAGGGTGCGTGCTCAGCCCCCACCTGTACTCCCTGTTCACCCATTACTGCATGGCCATGCACGCCTCCAACTCAATCATCAAGTTTGCAGACGTCAACAGTAGTAGGCCTGACTACCAACAATGACTAGACAGCCTACAGGGAGGAAGTGAGGACCCTGGCGGAGTGGTGCCAAGATAATAACCACTCTCTCAACAAAATGAAGGAACTGATCATGGACTTCAGGAAACAGCAGAGGGCGCATGCCCCGATCCATATCGACTGGACCGCAGTGGAGAAGGTGGAAAGCTTCAAGTTCCTCGGCTTCAAGTTGCAAAGCTCCAAGTTGCTTAACTTGGGGCGGCAGGTAGCCTAGTGATTAGAGCGTTGGACTAGTAACCGAAAGGTTGCTGATGAGGTAAAACCACCTGATACGGCAACTGCACCGCCACATGGCTCTCCAGAGGGCGGTGCGGTCTGCCCAACGCATCACCGGGGGCACACTACCTGCCCTCCAGGACATCTACAGCACCCGATGTTACTGGAAGGCCAAAAATATCATCAAGGACATCTACCACCCGAGCCACAGCCTGTTCACCCCGCTATCATCCAGAAGGCGAGGTCAGTACAGGTGCATCAAAGCTGAGACTGAGAGACTGAAAAAGCTTATATCTGAAGGCCATCAGACTGTTAAATAGCCATCACTACCCGGTTACTCAACCCTGTGCCTTAGAGGCTGCTGCCCCATATACATAGACATGGACACATTGGCCACTTTAATAATGGAACACTAGTCACTTCAATAATGTTTACATACTGCTTTACTCATCTCATATGTATATACTGTATTCTATTCTACTGTATTTTAGTCAATGCCACTCCGACATTTGCTCGTCCTAATATTTATATATTTCTTAATTGCATTCTCTAACTTTTAGATGTGTGTGTATTGTTGTGAATTGTTAGATACTACTGCACTGTTGGAGCTAGGAACACAAGCATTTTGCTACACCCGCAATAATGTCTGCTAAATATGTGTTTCCAATACAATTTGATTAGGAAGTCCAGGATCCAGTTGCAGTCGGAGGTGTTCAGTTCCAGGGTCCTTAGCTTAGTGATGAGCTTGGAGGGCACTATGGTGTTGAACTCTGCACTGTGACCTTAGCTTAGTGATGAGCTTGGAGGGCACTATGGTGTTGAACTCTGCACTGTGACCTTAGCTTAGTGATGAGCTTGGAGGGCACTATGGTGTTGAACTCTGCACTGTGACCTTGGCTTAGTGATGAGCTTGGAGGGCACTATGGTGTTGAACTCTGCACTGTGACCTTAGCTTAGTGATGAGCTTGGAGGGCACTATGGTGTTCAACTCTGCACTGTGACCTTAGCTTAGTGATGAGCTTGGAGGGCACTATGGTGTTGAACGCTGCACTTTGACGTTAGTCAATGTATTCTTACATGAACAGATTGCGTCATCTGTGGATCTGTTGGGGCGGTATGCGAATTGGACTGGGTCCAGGGTGTCTGGGATGATGGTGTTGATGTGAGCCATGACCAGCCTTTGAAAACATATCATGGTTACAGATGTGCTCACTAAGGGGCGAGTCATTTAGACAGGTTGTTGCTAGCAAATCCCATGACCAGTTATCAAAACAACTCGAGAGAACAAAATTGAGCATTCTCATCTAATATCAACAGTTGATTAATGAACTAACATGTTTTAGTAAATTATCCCATCATAGCTGGCTAGCTAATTTCACCATCAGTTCACAACTAGCTAACTAGCATAGCAAGCTAATACAGACAGCTAGTTAGCTAGCCTAGTAGTTATCTAACTAGATAACCATGTAGAATCTGTTATTTGAGATTCCAGTTAATCCGTTTTGCACAGCTAACGTTAGCTAGCTATGTACATTTCAAACGAATGTCAAGAGCAATGCTGTGTGTAATTAGCTCCTGTTATTTCCATCAGCTAGCTAACGTTACCTAGCTAACTCAAACAGCTGGTAGCGAGCTTGCTAATTCTATGTTTGTACTGTTTACAACACAGACAATGTTATTGCTGGGTGATACTCACTTGAAGTTGTCGACCTCTCAAAGCTTTAAGTCTTTCTTTCCTTTTTAATGCTTGTTCCTGCAGTGAACCAACCGATTGCTCCATTTTTGTTTCACGTTGTGTTGAAGTGGTTCGGAAATCGATTCATAGGACTAGCTAGTAGCAACTCTCAAAGGTTTAGAAGCGAGTGCTGAGCGCATCGATTCATGGCCTGAACATCTGAGCAAATAGGCAGGCTACTGGGGGATACTGTATTAAATGATGTGCAAAATAATAACACACTAATATAGTCAGAATATCTTATAAAATATGTATTTTTTTTAAACCTATGTATTTACTAGAGCAAAATTAGAAGGAAAAAATTATTCCAAATTAGAAAGGCTGCAAAGCCTGCAATAATGTCACAAGACATCATGATCAACAATCAGGCCTATATAATGTTTTTCATTGCAAATAAAACATCAAACTGTATGGTTGCCTTGTACAACATTGTTTACTGAGCAAATATGCAGGGGTGCAAAAATTAACATTTCATTTGATCTTGGCAGGCTTTTTATTTGAAATAAGTTGTGGTTCAGTTGACCCTGGTCAACCAGTCGACTGCCTGCCCCTCTCCCAGCCTTTAATTGGCTCGATGGAAGTTCTGTCAATCTCTAGTGAATTTTTGTTTTCATTTCAACAGCTTTCCACTTGTGATGTGTAGGACGTCTTGCACAAGATTGATGTTTAAAAAAAATCCACTGGGGCTGATTTGCTTGATCCTTTCTTGTTGCAGCTTTCTGCTCCTCTGATTGTAGAATAAGAACTATTATTTTTAACCTTACAATTATTCCTGGTACAATCCCCCAGGTCTGGAAGGTGGCCCATATACTCCCCCTTCACAAAGGTGGTGATCTGTGTGACCTAAATCCTTATTGAACTATTTACAAACTCTCTTGCCTAGCAAAAATTCTAGAATCCTTGGAAAACCCTCAATTTAGATCCTTTTTAACTAGCGAATGTATTCTAAATGTACACCAGTCAGGTTTCAGACCAGATTAAAGCACCATCTTTGCTACTTCTTTGGTTTTAAATTATTTTCTTAATTGTTTGGATAAGAAGAAACACTGTGCGGCCTCTTTTATTGACCTGTCTAAAGCCTTCGACACTATGGATCACTCAGTACTTATCCAGAGGCTTTCGTCAATTGGCCTGGACCAGGCTGCATGCTGCTGGTTGGAAAATGATTTAAAGGAATGAAAGCAGTATGTATTTACAGATGGTGTTAAATCCATTTTCTGGACATAATAAAGGCAGTCCCGCAGTGATCGATTCTTCAGTTCTTTTGAGTATCCTCAAAAATCAAATAATCAAATCAAATGTTATTTGTCACATGCGCCGAATACAACAGGTGTAGACCTTACAGTGAAATGCTTACTTATAAGTTTAAGCAATAATGAAGAGTATTTTTTTAAGTCATTTAAAAAAATAATAATAATAATACAAACACAATAAAAGTTGTATTTTTGAAGCAACACAATAACATAACTATAGAGGCTATATACAGGGGGTACCGGTACCGAGTCAATGTGTGGGGGTACAGGTTAGTCAATGTGTGGGGGTACAGGTTAGTCAAGGTAATTGAGGAAATATGTACATGTAGGTAGGGATAAAGTGAATATGCATAGATAATAAACAGCAGCATAAAAGGGGGTCAATGCGAATAGTCTGGGTAGCCATTTGATTACCTGTTTAGCAGTCTTATGGTTTGGGGGTAGAAGCTGTTAAGCAGCCTTTTGGACCTAGATTTGACGCTTCGGTACCACTTGCCATGTGGTAGCAGAGAGAACAGTCTATGACTCGGGTGGCTGGAGTCTTGACCATTTTTAGGGTCTTCCTCTGACACTGCCTGGTATAGAGGTTCTGGATGGCACAAAGCTTGGCCCCAGTGATGTACTGGGACGTACGCACTACCATCTGTAGCGCTTTGCAGTCGGATGCCGAGTAGTTGCCATACCAGGCGGTGATGCAACCTGTCAGGATGCTCTCGATGGTGCAGCTATAGAACTTTTGAGGAGGACCCATGCCAAATCTTTTCAGTATAGCCTATGCTCCTGAATTCTTAACACAAATAATTATATTCTGGCACTGTCAGTCTATAATCAGCACGTGAGTGAGGGTGGCTTTGTAGTCATCCTTCATATATAGAGAGGCCCAGCTTGGCCACACAGAGGGCCACCCAGCCAGCACTGGGTAGTGGGTAGGTCCTGGTGTGGAATGTAGGCCATTGCCATGGCAATATTACAGCTGCCTGCCTGGAGGTTCTGTTGTGGCCATCCTCCTGTTGACCAGTGTTTTCCCCATTGAATTAGGAGTTAGAATACACATTTAATAGGATCTCTATGGTTGGCTCTGTGTTAAAAATTCACCATCACACACAATCACTATATTGGGTCAGTTGGTCATACAAGAAATATTGTTTTTTTCCCTTCTTACAAAAAATGTACTAAACCCAGACATTTGTATCTTGAGTCTTTATCAAAATAAATTGTCTATCCAATCCTATGTATATCAGTTATTATCAGCCTCTGGGGTATAATTTACAGTTCCTCTACAAAGATACAGATTATGGGACAGAGGAAATTGACTGTATGATGGATTAGATTGATTATCATAATGTTTTTTATTCATTTAACTAGGCAAGCCAGTTAAGAACAAATTCTTATTCACAATGACGGCCTACCCCGGCCAAACCCTAACCTGGACGACGCTGGGCCAATTGTGCGCCGCCCTATGGGACTCCCAATCACGTCCGGTTGTGATACAGCCTGGAATCGAACCAGGGTCTGTAGTGACGCCTTTAGCACTGAGATGCAGTGCCTTAGACCACTGTGCCGCTCTGGAGCCCCTGAGTGACTAGTGTGAGGTCATTGAGAGGCAGTGTTATCGCATAACATTGGCATGAGGATACCGGCCCGTGATACCAACCCCAATCCCTTCCAGTTCCAACCCGTTTCAACAGTGTGGTTTCACCGAAGCTCCACCTTTGACTAAACAGCTTTGAGTTGGTACGTTAAATTATCAGGAAGTCTTTGAAAATCTCTTTGAAAATCTGACCGTAAAAAAAACTCTACAAATATTGACTGGCTAAAGTAAAAGCTTGTCTGTCTTTTGTCATTTGTTTAATGAACCAGAAAATAAGGAGCCATCTGTACTGACACAATAAGGAAGCTCTTCCCTTCTGTATACACAACTAACTGTACATGTTCAATTACATATTTGTTTTTCAATGATATAGCCTATGTACACACAATCTCTCATGACGCAATTACGCAAGATTTTAGTTATTGGTTTCTGAGACTAATGTGTCTTTCTACCCCTCATTTGTTCAAATACATGAATTAACAAGATCCAGTATAGGAAATCCATACAGTGTACCATACAGTTCCCTGTTGAATAGATGTTTCACTGTAAGCCTGTACCTGTCATGGTTCTATATTTGTTTAATACCTTGTTTAATACCTCTGCTTTTATGGCTTTAGTGCTCTGTACTTCTTACTGACAGATATAAACAGTAGAATGGGGAGGGTTGGATGGCTGTGTTTATAGAGGAGAGAGAGAGATCCACAAGCCAAGTGGGCAATGGGCAAGACTCAAGAGAAACACACTATGGGCTGGTTTCCCCGGCACAGCCTAGTCCTGAACTAAACACCAAGCTCAATTAAGAATCCCCATTGAAAATGCTTTTAAGTCTAGTATTAGGAGTAATCTGTGTCAGGGAAACGGCCCCTACATGTCTGTTTATAGCATAGAAATGGATTTCTAGCTCTATTCCAATTAACCATAGGCTGATTCAAGTAATTAGGACAAATCCTTTGGGAACATTTGGCACAGACTATTGTCATTTCCCAGAAATCCCCACATTGCCTGTCAGTTCAATATGCACATTGTTCTCTCTTTTGAAGGATAATGATCCTCTTTATTATCTTTGTTTAGTTTGATGGGGATGTTAAGAATGTATTTTGTGAGATGCCAATGTTTTATTATGTTTGGGCTTCATCATCATATTCTATTTGATAACGTAAATATTATAACATACAACATGTTATAGCCTTTGTAAGTCCTGTATAAATGTTTAGTTATAACTTCTATATGGGCATTTTTAAAGGGTGGATGTATCTTTAAGAGTATTACCTGTCCATACTACAGTGCGCTCGCAGTCTGTCGCGAAGCCAGAGGGTTTGCTTGAACGTTCCAAAAAGTGGATGTTTAGGAGACTTCTACAGAACGGCGTGGAGTCAACGTCCTATCGCTTCGCTGCACATATGGAAGGAGATGAATAACTGTATATTAAGATGTAAACCGTATTATAATAAGATACCATCTGACTGCTGTGTCCGTGGGAATTACTTCGTAATTGGGGGATCATCATATTCATTCGGGTTTATTTTGCTCAGGAATTCCTGATCTGTTCTTGCTCTTGACATTATATCCACGGCAGATAGTTTTTTTCACCATGTCTTTTATAATTAATTTGGCAATCTGCTAAACTTTGGGGAGAGCGTACAATATTCTGTCAGTCGATCACTTTGGATACTGCGAGTTATGTTGCCAAGATGTTACAAGAGACCAATGTTTCGTCCTTTTTTCTGGAAACAATCTTAACGCTCTTATTGCAAACAAATGTAAAAGTACAATGATACATTTATACTGAAACCAAGGGATTATACACAGAAGGACGGAGGAGAATGGCTTCGAAGGAGAGGTTGAATGAGCTGTGGATTTTATATTACACTAAGGTAAGTTTAATGGGGGGGCTGACACCTGTTGTTGAATTGCAATTGTCCTATATTTGCTTGAAAGCTTTATTCGAAGGTATCAACGGAAAACATGACTGCAGTGCACGCTACAGTTGGCAACCATATTTGCCAATGCTTGTTGTTCTGACAGTAGCAGGCGGAATCGTATGAGGAAGTATTTGGGATTCATGCAGGATGTATTTTGAGCGTGTCGACTCATAATTTCACATCTGTCCATAAACAGGCAGTTTTATTCCGTGATATGCCAGCACTATCTACGGTTTAGTTTGTCTGATTTTGTTAAACATTGTTCTAATTCTATGCTAGTATAAACTTAGCGTCGACAACTCTACATATGGTTCCTTTACCTGCTGGCTACTGCCAAGGTCAGAGACGGAAGAGGAAGCGAGACACTCCACTCGCGGTTTCTTTCTGGTCCTATTAAAGGCAATGAGCTAAGTAGACCAGACTCTGCTACTGAATTGGTGTCTATGTGAGACCCACCCCGTTAAGTAGACCGGAACTGACTCTTTTTTTCAATGGTAAACTGCCTGAGTGAACTATCTTCATTTATCCACCATCTTTGGTCAGGTGGCCTCTTTACTTCCTGAATGTAGTTCCTTCTTGTCACATGTATGTTGTTCACTTTAGTGGAGTTGGGGTAGGCCTATAGATAGTTATCCTTCTCTTATTTGTTTAACAGAGATGATTTATTCAGGGATATGGCTCTTAGCATAGCTTAACATATTTGTAACATTGTATTGGCCGTGGTGTAGCGCAGTTTCACGGCCCCGCAAGCTCTGTACAATGGGGCATAGTGAAAAATGTGCCGTTTTATAGTCAAATGTCGTGGTATTTTACACATTTTTGCCATGAGGCTGAGAGAAAATTTTGCAGTTTTAAAGCAAATTTCCCCAAAACTCGTAAGCCGTGTGCTATGCCAGCGTGTATCAGTTTGTAGCCTACTGCACCAGCACCTGCTTGTGATACATTGTAGCCTACAATAACACAACTGTTGCAACAGTATTAGTATTTTCATCAGCATCACAAAACTCATTGTCTGAAATGTGCCGACAAATTAAAATGTGTGTTCTTGATATAGCCTAGACACACTAGCGGTCTGAATTGCAACCCTGACAGATTACACCCAGGTAGGCCTATAACAAACATTTCTATAAGAGTGGTTTATTTTAGAATTGGGTGTTACTACTAACTGGCAGTGGTCAGTCATCCATCCTTTTTCATGAATCCTGATTTGAATGAAAACATATTGCCTGGAAATTAATTAATGATACTAAATTATTCACTAGATTTTGCAATCTGTTTCAAATGCCTAAGGAAAAGTTGCAATGAGTACTGCAGTCTTTTCCTCTTATGTTATATGCCTATTTTGAGGTGCAGTTGGTTACATTCCCTTCTACACCCATGCAACCATACCTGGGCCTTTCTCTTCCTCTCACCCTCTACCTCATAGCTTGAGGCACTGGCAGGCATTGAGGGGTTAAACATGGCAGCAGACAAAGCAGATGGACCTGTTTCAGCAGGTAGAAGAGCAGACAGAGGGCCCCTCCCTCACTAGGCCTACCTCCTGTCCTGTTGGTTCACTAACAGAGGAGGGCCCCTCCCTCACTAGGCCTACCTCCTGTCCTGTTGGTTCACTAACAGAGGAGGGCCCCTCCCTCACTAGGCCTACCTCCTGTCCTGTTGGTTCACTAACAGAGGAGGGCCCCTCCCTCACTAGGCCTACCTCCTGTCCTGTTGGTTCACTAACAGAGGAGGGCCCCTCCCTCACTAGGCCTACCTCCTGTCCTGTTGGTTCACTAACAGAGGAGGGCCCCTCCCTCACTAGGCCTACCTCCTGTCCTGTTGGTTCACTAACAGAGGAGGGCCCCTCACTAGGTCTACCTCCTGTCCTGTTGGTTCACTAACAGAGGAGGGCCCCTCCCTCACTAGGCCTACCTCCTGTCCTGTTGGTTCACTAACAGAGGAGGGCCCCTCCCTCACTAGGCCTACCTCCTGTCCTGTTGGTTCACTAACAGAGGAGGGCCCCTCCCTCACTAGGCCTACCTCCTGTCCTGTTGGTTCACTAACAGAGGAGGGCCCCTCCCTCACTAGGCCTACCTCCTGTCCTGTTGGTTCACTAACAGAGGAGGGCCCCTCCCTCACTAGGCCTACCTCCTGTCCTGTTGGTTCACTAACAGAGGAGGGCCCCTCCCTCACTAGGCCTACCTCCTGTCCTGTTGGTTCACTAACAGAGGAGGGCCCCTCCCTCACTAGGCCTACCTCCTGTCCTGTTGGTTCACTAACAGAGGAGGGCCCCTCCCTCACTAGGCCTACCTCCTGTCCTGTTGGTTCACTAACAGAGGAGGGCCCCTCCCTCACTAGGCCTACCTCCTGTCCTGTTGGTTCACTAACAGAGGAGGGCCCCTCCCTCACTAGGCCTACCTCCTGTCCTGTTGGTTCACTAACAGAGGAGGGCCCCTCCCTCACTAGGCCTACCTCCTGTCCTGTTGGTTCACTAACAGAGGAGGGCCCCTCCCTCACTAGGCCTACCTCCTGTCCTGTTGGTTCACTAACAGAGGAGGGCCCCTCCCTCACTAGGCCTACCTCCTGTCCTGTTGGTTCACTAACAGAGGAGGGCCCCTCCCTCACTAGGCCTACCTCCTGTCCTGTTGGTTCACTAACAGAGGAGGGCCCCTCCCTCACTAGGCCTACCTCCTGTCCTGTTGGTTCACTAACAGAGGAGGGCCCCTCCCTCACTAGGCCTACCTCCTGTCCTGTTGGTTCACTAACAGAGGAGGGCCCCTCCCTCACTAGGCCTACCTCCTGTCCTGTTGGTTCACTAACAGAGGAGGGCCCCTCCCTCACTAGGCCTACCTCCTGTCCTGTTGGTTCACTAACAGTGGAGGGCCCCTCCCTCACTAGGCCTACCTCCTGTCCTGTTGGTTCACTAACAGTGGAGGGCCCCTCCCTCACTAGGCCTACCTCCTGTCCTGTTGGTTCACTAACAGAGGAGGGCCCCTCCCTCACTAGGCCTACCTCCTGTCCTGTTGGTTCACTAACAGAGGAGGGCCCCTCCCTCACTAGGTCTACCTCCTGTCCTGTTGGTTCACTAACAGAGGAGGGCCCCTCCCTCACTAGGCCTACCTCCTGTCCTGTTGGTTCACTAACAGAGGAGGGCCCCTCACTAGGTCTACCTCCTGTCCTGTTGGTTCACTAACAGAGGAGGGCCCCTCCCTCACTAGGCCTACCTCCTGTCCTGTTGGTTCACTAACAGAGGAGGGCCCCTCCCTCACTAGGCCTACCTCCTGTCCTGTTGGTTCACTAACAGAGGAGGGCCCCTCCCTCACTAGGCCTACCTCCTGTCCTGTTGGTTCACTAACAGTGGAGGGCCCCTCCCTCACTAGGCCTACCTCCTGTCCTGTTGGTTCACTAACAGAGGAGGGCCCCTCCCTCACTAGGCCTACCTCCTGTCCTGTTGGTTCACTAACAGTGGAGGGCCCCTCCCTCACTAGGCCTACCTCCTGTCCTGTTGGTTCACTAACAGAGGAGGGCCCCTCCCTCACTAGGCCTACCTCCTGTCCTGTTGGTTCACTAACAGAGGAGGGCCCCTCCCTCACTAGGCCTACCTCCTGTCCTGTTGGTTCACTAACAGTGGAGGGCCCCTCCCTCACTAGGCCTACCTCCTGTCCTGTTGGTTCACTAACAGAGGAGGGCCCCTCCCTCACTAGGCCTACCTCCTGTCCTGTTGGTTCACTAACAGAGGAGGGCCCCTCCCTCACTAGGCCTACCTCCTGTCCTGTTGGTTCACTAACAGAGGAGGGCCCCTCCCTCACTAGGCCTACCTCCTGTCCTGTTGGTTCACTAACAGAGGAGGGCCCCTCCCTCACTAGGCCTACCTCCTGTCCTGTTGGTTCACTAACAGAGGAGGGCCCCTCCCTCACTAGGCCTACCTCCTGTCCTGTTGGTTCACTAACAGAGGAGGGCCCCTCCCTCACTAGGCCTACCTCCTGTCCTGTTGGTTCACTAACAGAGGAGGGCCCCTCCCTCACTAGGCCTACCTCCTGTCCTGTTGGTTCACTAACAGAGGAGGGCCCCTCCCTCACTAGGCCTACCTCCTGTCCTGTTGGTTCACTAACAGAGGAGGGCCCCTCCCTCACTAGGCCTACCTCCTGTCCTGTTGGTTCACTAACAGTGGAGGGCCCCTCCCTCACTAGGCCTACCTCCTGTCCTGTTGGTTCACTAAGAGAGGAGGGCCCCTCCCTCACTAGGCCTACCTCCTGTCCTGTTGGTTCACTAACAGAGGAGGGCCCCTCCCTCACTAGGCCTACCTCCTGTCCTGTTGGTTCACTAACAGAGGAGGGCCCCTCCCTCACTAGGCCTACCTCCTGTCCTGTTGGTTCACTAACAGAGGAGGGCCCCTCCCTCACTAGGCCTACCTCCTGTCCTGTTGGTTTACTAACAGCCCACATAGTCTGCATCCCAAATGGAACCCTATTCCCTATATAGTACACTGCTTTTGACCAGGGCCTGCATAGGGAATAGGGTGTCGTTGAGGATGCAACCCCATTGCTGTTGGTTTGGATGCCCACACACAGTACATCTGGGTGGGGTCACATTTAGGGCCGGGACGATACCAGTATCTCAATATTTTTTTCCATGGCAAAAATGTAAACACGACGCAGACCAAACTCGTTGGTCCTTTAACCTGCTGGATGTAACATACTGTGTGCTGTAGTTTGGAAAATAAATACATGTGACTCTGGATGACAACATAATGATGTTTGTTTCCAACATTACGGCTGTTTTCCTAAACCCGCTTGGTATTTTGTTTCCTTGCCTCTCTACTACTGAGTATCTCTATATACTGCTTTTGTCCCAGCCCTAGTCACATTGGTTGTTTGCATTAGTTTTGAAATGGGACATTGTCATTGTTTAATAAGTGTTTAATAATATGCATGCAGAGTGGGTGCCAGTGTTTGAATATTATCTGGTGCATCAGTCTTCTAAGTCAGGGTTTCCCAAACTTGGTCCTGGGCCCCCCCTGGGTACACATTTAGTTTTTTTGCCCCTAGAACATCACAGCTGATTCAAATAATCAAAGCTTGATGATGAGTTGGTTATTTGAATCAGCTGTGTAGCGCTAGGACAAAAACCAGAACGGGCACCCAGGGGGGCCCCAGGACCGAGTTTGGGAAACCCTTGTCTAAGTGAGGCTTTATTACTCATGGTATTTATGGTGACCCCATTGTCTGCAGGTTAAACCTTTACTGGATGTTCTAACAACTACTGTTAGATGAACATAGCCTATTTGACTTGTTCTTTAGACTGGCAAATCAACAGTAATGATCTGATTAACCTGTGTGAGAGAAAGGTAGACTATTGACTAGTGTGTTCTAGACTGGGCATTGGACAAGACTTAACAGACTAGTGTGTTCCAGACAACCTTGGCCACCACAGGTGTAGGCCCCCATACTGTCTCTGTCTCTGTCTCTCTCCCTCTCTCTTACTCTGGGACTCTCTCTCTGACCACTGTCTCAGTTGGTGTACTGCTGAGCTCAGTGCTATGTTGTGTCTGCCCATCTGTGTCTAGCATCGGGTCATGACAGTCACCGCTGTACCATGTCAACCACTTCCTCCTGATCTGTCTCTCTGTGTGCGTCTCAAATAGCACCCTATGCCCTATATAGTGCACTACTTTTGACCAGGGCCCATAGGGCTCTGGTCAAAAGTAGTGAGCTATGTAGGGAATAGGGTGCCATTTGGGACACAATATCTCTGGATTTTGGAGGACAACTGTGATGTCATGGAGCCACTTCCTTTCCTCATGAACCTTTCAGACTGACAGAGACGACTGCATTTACTCTGTTCAGCAGGGTTTTACAACACACAGGCTGGGCATCAGGTAGTTTTGCGAGGTAGTAAGATTACTATTTTGCATGTGTAGGATGGCTTGCAAATGAACAGAACCCAACCAACACATTGTGGTTGTAAATGAAATGAACACAGCCAAAGGGCACCCTATTCCCATAAAGTGCACTACTTTTCACCAGAGCCCTATTGACCATTTCAGTATATGTCATTCAAAGTCTGTCGCACTTAAATCCTGGAGGTAAATGAGGACCGACACTGACGATATTGACCTTCATTTCGACATAGAACAACAGAAAGGGGGTTCACACTCTCAGATGATTTCACAACATTACACTGTATGGTAATAATCACCTGCTGTGACTGTTTCTACTCAGTGAATGGACTGAGATGAGGTAGGCTGAAAGAACAGACGAGGTGTCACTCTACAACAACTTAACAGGTGACTTAACATTCACCTGTCCCTCCTATAGTCTCAATGAGAATGCATTGTTCTAGCTCTTTAGTTCAGTACCTGTAAGTCAAGTTAACATCTTCTATAGTATCATGTTTAAACTGGATGTCTGCCTGCGTACCTGTGTCTGACACTCACTATGGTGTCACTGTATGAACCAAATGGAGCAGGAAGATATCTGAAACTATTTGAAGAAAGTATTTGACAATGTCTGCGTCCTAAATAGTTCCCTATCCTGTATATAGGCCCATAGGGTTCTGGTCAAAAGTAGTGCACTACATAGGGAACATGCTACCATTAGGACACACAGTGTTTGAGCTTGCATTCGATGTGCACTTCAATGTCAGGAGTTGACTGTATTCAAAATGCTCACACGCTGAATGCATGAGTCCTAGCCATCGCTCTGCGTCTCCAGAATCTGGAATAGAACATATGACTTGCACTGGCACGTCAGTGACTGGAGCTGTGCGTCCTCTGATTTGTGCAATACATTCTTTACACACATCTTAATCAGACCCAGATTCAGCGCTTACATAAAGCTTAGCAATCCTTTGCACATGTACCTGCACCTCGCTGTGCATGCAGTGGCTGTGTCCCCAACATGGCCCATAGGGGTCTGGTTAAACTACGTATTATATAGAGAATGGCCCATAGGGGTCTGGTTAAACTACGTATTATATAGAGAATGGCCCATAGGGGTCTGGTTAAACTACGTATTATATAGAGAATGGCCCATAGGGGTCTGGTTAAACTACCTATTATATAGAGAATGGCCCTGGTTAAACTACGTATTATATAGAGAATGGCCCATAGGGGTCTGGTTAAACTACGTATTATATAGAGAATGGCCCATAGGGGTCTGGTTAAACTACCTATTATATAGAGAATGGCCCATAGGGGTCTGGTTAAACTACCTATTATATAGAGAATGGCCCATAGGGGTCTGGTTAAACTACCTATTATATAGAGAATGGGCCATAGGGGTCTGGTTAAACTACCTATTATATAGAGAATGGCCCATAGGGGTCTGGTTAAACTACGTATTATATAGAGAATGGCCCTGGTTAAACTATGTATTATATAGAGAATGGCCCATAGGGTTCTGGTTAAACTACGTATTATATAGAGAATGGCCCTGGCTAAACTACGTATTATATAGAGAATGGCCCATAGGGGTCTGGTTAAACTACGTATTATATAGAGAATGGCCCTGGTTAAACTACGTATTATATAGAGAATGGCCCATAGGGGTCTGGTTAAACTGTTTATTATATAGAGAATGGCCCATAGCGGTCTGGTTAAACTACCTATTATATAGAGAATGGCCCATAGGGGTCTGGTTAAACTACCTATTATATAGAGAATGGCCCTGGTTAAACTACGTATTATATAGAGAATGGCCCATAGGGGTCTGGTTAAACTACCTATTATATAGAGAATGGCCCTGGTTAAACTACGTATTATATAGAGAATGGCCCATAGGGGTCTGGTTAAACTACGTATTATATAGAGAATGGCCCTGGTTAAACTACGTATTATATAGAGAATGGCCCATAGGGGTCTGGTTAAACTACGTATTATATAGAGAATGGCCCATAGGGGTCTGGTTAAACTACGTATTATATAGAGAATGGCCCATAGGGGTCTGGTTAAACTACGTATTATATAGAGAATGGCCCTGGTTAAACTACGTATTATATAGAGAATGGCCCATAGGGGTCTGGTTAAACTACGTATTATATAGAGAATGGCCCATAGGGGTCTGGTTAAACTACCTATTATATAGAGAATGGCCCATAGGGGTCTGGTTAAACTACGTATTATATAGAGAATGGCCCATAGGGCCCTGGTTAAACTACGTATTATATAGAGAATGGCCCATAGGGGTCTGGTTAAACTACGTATTATATAGAGAATGGCCCATAGGGGTCTGGTTAAACTGTTTATTATATAGAGAATGGCCCATAGCGGTCTGGTTAAACTACCTATTATATAGAGAATGGCCCTGGTTAAACTACGTATTATATAGAGAATGGCCCATAGGGGTCTGGTTAAACTACGTATTATATAGAGAATGGTCCTGGTTAAACTACGTATTATATAGAGAATGGCCCATAGGGGTCTGGTTAAACTACGTATTATATAGAGAATGGCCCTGGTTAAACTACGTATTATATAGAGAATGGCCCATAGGGGTCTGGTTAAACTACGTATTATATAGAGAATGGCCCTGGTTAAACTACGTATTATATAGAGAATGGCCCATAGCGGTCTGGTTAAACTACGTATTATATAGAGAATGGCCCATAGGGGTCTGGTTAAACTACGTATTATATAGAGAATGGCCCATAGGGGTCTGGTTAAACTACGTATTATATAGAGAATGGCCCATAGGGGTCTGGTTAAACTACGTATTATATAGAGAATGGCCCATAGGGGTCTGGTTAAACTACGTATTATACTGAGAATGGCCCATAGGGGTCTGGTTAAACTACGTATTATATAGAGAATGGCCCATAGGGGTCTGGTTAAACTGTTTATTATATAGAGAATGGCCCATAGCGATCTGGTTAAACTACGTATTATACTGAGAATGGCCCATAGGGGTCTGGTTAAACTGTTTATTATATAGAGAATGGCCCATAGGGGTCTGGTTAAACTACGTATTATATAGAGAATGGCCCTGGTTAAACTACGTATTATATAGAGAATGGCCCATAGGGGTCTGGTTAAACTACGTATTATATAGAGAATGGCCCATAGCGGTCTGGTTAAACTATGTATTATATAGAGAATGGCCCATAGGGGTCTGGTTAAACTGTTTATTATATAGAGAATGGCCCATAGGGGTCTGGTTAAACTATGTATTATATAGAGAATGGCCCTGGTTAAACTACGTATTATATAGAGAATAGGGTGCCATTTTGGAACGCAGTCAGTGAAATATCTCTCTTGTTTATCTTGGAGGGGAAACAACAGATTTAGGCTATTGGCTGCTCTTCGGTGCTGCATATCTCTAACCTGTTTTTAAAGGGGAAATCTGGGATTTAAACAACAGGTTCTGATTGGGTAAAACAGTTCAACTAAATTCATAAGGATGATTTTAAAACTATTTCAAGGCATCAGCACATCCTCAGTGTTGTCATGCAGGTACGGACATGCAGTGCCTTCAGAAAGTATTCATAACTCTGGACTTATTCCACATTTTGTTGTGTTACAGCTTGAATTCAAAATGGATTGAATATATATATATATATATATATATATATATATTTTTTTTTTTCTCTCACCCATCTACACACACACAATACCCCATAATGACATCACAATACCCCATAATGACATCATAATACCC
This sequence comes from Salmo salar, assembly GCF_965601325.2. NCBI lineage: Eukaryota > Metazoa > Chordata > Actinopteri > Salmoniformes > Salmonidae > Salmo > Salmo salar. Next base: position 88,139,189 of record NC_138295.1, read on the forward strand.
CATAATAACAAAGTGAAAACATGGTTTTAGAAAAGTTAGCAAATGTATTAAAAAAGAAATGCAGAAATATCTCATTTACATTCACTACCGTTCAAAAGTTTGTGGTCACTTAGAAATGTCCTTGTTTTTGAAAGAAAATACATTTTTTTGTTCATTAGAATAACATCAAATTGATCAGAAATACAGTGTAGACATTGTTAATGTTGTACATGACTATTGTAGCTGGAAACGGCAGATTTTGTTTATGGAATATCTACATAGGCGTACAGAGGCCCATTATCAGTAACCATCACTCCTGTGTTCCAATAGCACGTTGTGTTAGCTAATCCAAGTTTATCATTTTAAAAGGCTAATTGATCATTAGAAAACCCTTCTTCAATTATGTTAGCACAGCTGAAAACGGTTGTCCTGATTAAAGAATTAATAAAACTGGCCTTCTTTAGACTAGTTGAGTATCTGGAGCATCAGCATTTGTGGGTTCGATTACAGTTTCTGGTCAATTTTATGTTATTTTAATCCACCAAAAATGTGCTCTTCTTTCAAAATAAGGACATTTCTAAGTGACCACAAACTTTTGAACGGTAGTGTCAGTATTCACACCCCTGAGTCAATACATGTTAGAATCACTTTTGGCAGTGATTACAGCTGTGAGTCTTTCTGGTCAAGTCTCTAAGAGCTTTGGACACCTGGATTGTACAATATTTGCAAATTAATATTAAAAAATTCTTCAAGCTCTGTCAAGTTGGTTGTTGATCATTGCTAGACAGCCATTTTTCTAGTCTTGCTATAGATTTTTAAAGCCAAAACTGTAACTAGGCCACTCAGGAACATTCAATGTTGTCTTGGTAACCAACTCCAGGGTATATGTGGCCTTGTTTTAGTGTATTGTCCTGCTGAAAGGTTGAATTTGTCTCCCAGTGTCTGTTGGAAAGTAGACTGAACCAGGTTTTCCTCTGGGAGTTTGCCTGTGCTTCGCTCTATTCCCTTTCGTTTCATTCTAAGAAACTCCTTAGTCCTTGCCGATGACAAGCATACCCATAACATGATGCAGCCACCACCATGCTTGAAAATATGAAGCGTGGTACTCAGTGACATGTTGGATTTGACCCAAACATAATAGTTTGTATTCAGGACATAAAATAATATTTTTAGCAGTTTTACTTTAGTGCCTTATTGCAAAGAGGATGCATGTTCTGGAATATATTTTTTGTTGACATTATGGGGTATTGTGTATATGCCAGTGACACATCTAAATGTAATCCATTTTTAAATTCAGGCTGTAACACAACAACATGTGGAAAAAGTCAAGGGGCGTGTGTGTGAATATTTTCTGAAGGCTCTGTATACAGTCACAATGATCTGATCATTAAAAGAGAGATTGTGGACTAGTCAGATCTTGTCAGATGGCTGTGTAGAGTTATGTACATTCTCAAGAGGCGGCTGTCTGCTATTGGACCCCAAGGTTATTGATTGTTCTTTTGTCTGTCTTCATATATGTCATTACCGTTAGGGTGTACTGTAATAACAGGTTGAAGTGTTCATGAAAGTATGGACTGGTGCATCAATAGACAGCTATTTGAGAGAAAATATACAAATGAAGGCGGGTTCATAACACGGGGGAGTACTCGCCTACCTGACCGCACATGTAGTCCTAAATGTTATGTACAAGACCAGAGCACAGTGATACTGACCTGAATGTTATGTACAAGACCAGAGCAGTGATACTGACCTGAATGTTATGTACAAGACCAGAGCACAGTGATACTGACCTGGATGTTATGTACAGGACCAGAGCATAGAGATACTGACCTGAAGGTTATGTACAGGACCAGAGCACAGTGATACTGACCTGAATGTTATGTACAGGACCGGAGCATAGAGATACTGACCTGAATGTTATGTACAAGACCAGAGCACAGTGATACTGACCTGAATGTTATGTACAGGACCAGAGCATAGAGATACTGACCTGAAGGTTATGTACAAGACCAGAGCACAGTGATACTGACCTGAAGGTTATGTACAAGACCAGAGCACAGTGATACTGACCTGAATGTTATGTACAAGACCAGAGCATAGAGATACTGACCTGAATGTTATGTACAAGACCAGAGCATAGAGATACTGACCTGAATGTTATGTACAGGACCAGAGCACAGTGATACTGACCTGAAGGTGATGTACAGGACCAGAGCATAGAGATACTGTAGCTGATGACCTCCAGAGGTAGTGACGTGGTGATGTCAGCCCTTCCACTGTTCCCCTGCCTGTGGGAGAGGAACATGGACCCTGGTCAAAAGTAGGGTCCACGGAGATGGGAAAACACACGTTTCTGGAGGATCAGGGGTAATTATGAGAAATTGAAGCAGTGAGCTGCTGCCTATCTGGAAAAGGAAACGGGTATAATCACTCTGTCAGTAATTATCCTGGTGACTGTTCATCTAGCTAATGACTGCCTGTGTTGGAGCAGAGCTGTAACTGACCATGGTGACAACCCCACTGTCACTCAGCTGCAGCAAAACCCTACACCACACCCTCCTATTAGACTTTACATGTGCAGCCCATAGGGCTCTGATGAGCAGGGATAAGGTATCATACTCCATCAGCCCTCCAGCTTCATCTGGTCTTCCCTAGTTCCCTGGCTGTGTCCCAACTGGCTCCCTATTCCCTAGATAGTGAACTATAGGCCCTGGTCAAAGGTAGTGCACTATGGAGGGAATAGGGTGCCATTTGGGACGTAGGCTCTGATTAGGATCCCTCCTGCACTGCAGCCTCCCTGGCCAGAGTCTGTTTACCAACAAGCAGCTGAATTAGGAAACCCAAAGTGCTCTTTGTTCCCCCTTCGCTGGTGCATGTCAGGAGGCTGGAGCGCCCCAGAATGTCAAGCAGCTCAGGGCAGCACAGCTGCACAGTCCGTCCCACATCCTCCTCCCGCCTTGGCAGCCATTTAACGCGTAAAGTTTTCCCTAGGTACAGATCTAGGATCAGCGTCCCCTCCCCTAATCCTAACCTTAACAGTTAGTGGGGAAAATGAAAAACTGACCGAAGATCAGCATCGAGGGACAACTTCACCCTTCACCTTGGCAGCCAGAGAGTAGTAGAGAGATCAGTGCAAATTACATTTTGGATTATAATGTCAATAGTCATGGTATACACTTTTTAAATGTTTTATTTAACCTTTATTTAACACGTGGTTTTGTTTACAACAGTGTTGAAACAGGCTTTATAGTAGTAGTTGTGACATACTGTTTTGAGGATGTGAAATAGGCCTACTGTTGCATTATGGGTAAGTTGTTGTCATCATCTGCATTAGTAATAAAGCTGTGTTTATCAGAGGTCAGGCATTGGCTCAGGTGTCCAGGCATTGGCTCAGGGGACTTGGGAGGTGAAAAGGGAAGGGCTAGTAGGGGGACATTTACCAGGTGTTTGGCTCCAATGACATTACCTGCTACTGTGTGGCATTGGATGCATTCCATTCCAAATGGCACTCTATTCCCTTTATAGTGCACTACTTTTAACCAGGGCTCTGGTCAAAAGTAGTGCACTACATAGGGAATAGGGTGCCATTTGGGACACCACGTTGCCTTCTGTTGTACTACTTTGTGCTCATTTCCTGTATCTGTAAATATCTTTTAGATTCCACTTGTATTTGTGGTTTGTAACTTTGAAATGTAAGGAAGTTCTCCTTTTTGTACTTCAGCTTGAAATAAGGGAACTATTGGTAAGAGGAGGAACATAGGGTAGTGGAATACTAGGCTCTATATGGATGGAACATGGACGTTTCACAATATGTAGGATATTACCAAGATTAATGTAGTCAGTATTCACCCATGCAAGATGGTTTGACTGTAGTTTTAAGTCTGAATCACAGTGCTGTTTCAGCTTGTTAGTGTTTGTTGATATTATGTCCCTGGTGTACAGTACAGTACAGGACCATGTCCATCTGATGATCTGGGTGATGGGAGCATGGCCAGACATGATGTGCCTTCCCAGATCTACAGTACGTTCAGATATGAACTTGTGGTTATTATCACCTAATCTGTGTGCCCTGGTTAAGCAGGAAGCTTGAGCTTCCCAGATCTACCGTACGTTCAGATATGAACTTGTGGTTATTATCACCTAATCTGTGTGCCCTGGTTAAGCAGGAAGCTTGAGCTTCCCAGATCTACAGTACGTTCAGATATGAACTTGTGGTTATTATCACCTAATCTGTGTGCCCTGGTTAAGCAGGAAGCTTGAGCTTCCCAGATCTACCGTACGTTCAGATATGAACTTGTGGTTATTATCACCTAATCTGTGTGCCCTGGTTAAGCAGGAAGCTTGAGCTTCCCAGATCAACAGTATGTTCAAAAGAAGGCTGATCAGATATTTTGATCTCCACAGCATATCATCAGACACTTTGTTATTGTTGAATTGAGTTGGATGATGATGATGATGCAGATGTTCTTACTTGATGTGTTTATCTTCGTCATCCTTATTCAATTTGGGGCTCATCTGTAAAAGAGACTTTGGTCTCAGTATGACTCCCCTGATTTTAAAATAAAGGTGAAATAAATCAGTCAATACAAACACCAGCTGCAGTTAGAGTATCTCAGAAAGGCCCTGAACTAAATCTATTGGCGTCTCTGCTGGAGCGGCTATTGTGCTGTCTCTTACCGCGTGTTGTTGGAAAGCCAAAGTAATATGAAGATTGGGACACACAAGTGAAGCTTCATGATAATCCTCGATGGATTTAACGTGAAAATGTTTGTCCAATAAACAAATTACTTTCATGGACACGTGGTTTTGTTTCTGAATTTTAGTTTGTTTGACATTTTTGGCAAGGTGAAACCAACCAGACCAGATAAACACACACACAATGTAACAAATAATCTAACTCTGATTGGAACTATAGCTGAAAACTGTGTGAAAAGGCCCTGATTCCATTACTAGCCATGGTACGACTCCAAAGCTTTTTACAGGAATGCGGTTGTGTAGAAAGCCTTGTCTTTGTCATATCATAGCTAAGTTGATTAGGCCGTGTGTCTCTCAAACTGTAACACACAGTAATAAGTGTTGTAAGTCCCAGGCTTGCTTCCTACTGTTGTGGCCCAATCCACAAGCTGTAATACTTTGTTTTGATTGCATCTTTGCCGTGAATAGAGCAACAACACCTTCATCACTTCCTTTATGTCAGTTAAACCCAGAGAACACAGAAAAGGTCATTGGTTTTGTCATAGCGAGGTGAACACTTTAATGCTGGGAATTGAGACACAGACAATGGTAAAATCCTTTTTATGTTTTGTCATGGCAAAGTAGAGTCATTTTTTCTAGAGATTGAGAGATTTTTAAAACCAGCATGATGAAATCCCATTGAGGTCGACATAAAGCTTCCAGCAACCTGATGAATGAGACAACTAATGCGGCTGAGTGGGTGTGTAGAGATAATTTCTGAATACAGTAAGACTGAAAACGCAGAGACATTGTGTTAAGTTATAAAGGAGCTACTCCCTCTGTAAGCACTCTGTCATTGCATCATAATATGAGTCAGCCAGTCTCTAGTACCATTAGTCTGACTAGTCAGCTGTGGATTTGTGGAAGGCCGCCCGCCTTATTATTGGACGCCCACAAGACTAGATACTAGATAGATCAGCTTGATTGTAGGTAAGGCATATGTAGCCCAAGTGCCAGTCTGTTGGTGCTATTATTATGCCAGCTCCTTGCTGTCATTGTCAAGCCAAACATGACAATGAGTGACAAGGACTTTTCATGATACAGTGGTTCCTCATTATGCATTTTGGGTCCCTTGGTTTTTATATGACCATGTGGTTCCTATGACAGATTTTGATGCGAGCCACCCTTGCCTTGTGGCATTCTTCAACGAAGATGGCTGACAAAACATTACGGTCGAACCAGATGTAAGTTGTCATAACGAGTCAAGCAAAACATGTCGCTGGACCAGACAGGTCTTACTTGCTACTCAAGGTAATAAAGTAATGACTTTTCAAATAAGTTACCTTACACGTTATGTTGGCTGATAATCTGTTAGCTATGCTGTCCTTACGAACCACATAGCATATCATTACAGCAGTATGTACCAGTATGTTAGCTATGCTATCCTTACGAACCACATAGCATATCATTACAGCAGTATGTACCAGTATGTTAGCTATGCTATCCTTACGAACCACATAGCATATCATTACAGCAGTATGTACCAGTATGTTAGCTATGCTATCCTTACGAACCACATAGCATATCATTACAGCAGTATGTACCAGTATGTTAGCTATGCTATCCTTACGAACCACATAGCATATCATTACAGCAGTATGTACCAGTTTGTTAGCTATGCTATCCTTACGAACCACATAGCATATCATTACAGCAGTATGTACCAGTATGTTAGCTATACTGTCCTTACGAACCACATAGCATATCATTACAGCAGTATGTACCAGTATGTTAGCTATGCTATCCTTACGAACCACATAGCATATCATTACAGCAGTATGTACCAGTATGTTAGCTATGCTATCCTTACGAACCACATAGCATATCATTACAGCAGTATGTACCAGTATGTTAGCTATACTGTCCTTACGAACCACATAGCATATCATTACAGCAGTATGTACCAGTATGTTAGCTATGCTATCCTTACGAACCACATAGCATATCATTACAGCAGTATGTACCAGTATGTTAGCTATGCTATCCTTACGAACCACATAGCATATCATTACAGCAGTATGTACCAGTATGTTAGCTATACTGTCCTTACGAACCACATAGCATATCATTACAGCAGTATGTACCAGTATGTTAGCTATACTGTCCTTACGAACCACATAGCATATCATTACAGCAGTATGTACCGGTATGTTAGCTAGCTACCTAACGTTAGTAGTTATACATCAAACTTGCCAGTAAATTAACTATAGGCTATCTAACTACCCAACGTTTACTGACTTGATTATTCTCGTCATTCTTAGCTTAGCTAAATGGTATAGTCGTTGTGCTCTCTCAATGGATATTCAGGTGCTTTTGTAAATTGGCTCTGGCTATCTATAGGCTGGACAATAGAACGAGTCAAAATGCACCCGAGGCTGAAAAATGTCTTAAGACGTCTTACTTCCACGTCTCAGAGCAAGTGACATCACCGATTGAAACGCTATTAGTGCGCACGCCGCTAACTAGCTAGCCATTTCACACCGGTTACACCCGAGTTGAAAAAACCCAGAAATATACACATTGCGATATTTGGCAAAATAGAACAGCTTGAATATAACCCCACTAGATACAGAACAGTTTGAATATAACTCCACTAGATACAGAACAGTTTGAATATAACCCCACTAGATACAGAACAGTTTGAATATAACTCCACTAGATACAGAACAGTTTGAATATAACCCCACTAGATACAGAACAGCTTGAATATAACCCCACTAGATACAGAACAGCTTGAATATAACCCCACTAGATACAGAACAGCTTGAATATAACCCCACTAGATACAGAACAGCTTGAATATAACCCCACTAGATACAGAACAGCTTGAATATAACCCCACTAGCTACAGAACAGTTTGAATATAACCCCACTAGATACAGAACAGCTTGAATATAACCCCACTAGATACAGAACAGCTTGAATATAACCCCACTAGATACAGAACAGCTTGAATATAACCCCACTAGATACAGAACAGTTTAAATATAACCCCACTAGATACAGAACAGCTTGAATATAACCCCACTAGATACAGAACAGCTTGAATATAACCCCACTAGATACAGAACAGTTTGAATATAACCCCACTAGATACAGAACAGCTTGAATATAACCCCACTAGATACAGAACAGTTTGAATATAACCCCACTAGATACAGAACAGTTTGAATATAACCCCACTAGATACAGAACAGCTTAAATATAACCCCACTAGATACAGAACAGCTTGAATATAACCCCACTAGATACAGAACAGTTTGAATATAACCCCACTAGATACAGAACAGTTTGAATATAACCCCACTAGATACAGAACAGTTTGAATATAACCCCACTAGATACAGAACAGTTTGAATATAACCCCACTAGATACAGAACAGCTTGAATATAACCCCACTAGATACAGAACAGTTTGAATATAACCCCACTAGATACAGAACAGCTTGAATATAACCCCACTAGCTACAGAACAGTTTGAATATAACCCCACTAGATACAGAACAGCTTGAATATAACCCCACTAGATACAGAACAGTTTGAATATAACCCCACTAGATACAGAACAGCTTGAATATAACCCCACTAGATACAGAACAGCTTAAATATAACCCCACTAGATACAGAACAGCTTGAATATAACCCCACTAGATACAGAACAGCTTGAATATAACCCCACTAGATACAGAACAGTTTGAATATAACCCCACTAGATACAGAACAGTTTGAATATAACCCCACTAGATACAGAACAGTTTGAATATAACCCCACTAGATACAGAACAGCTTAAATATAACCCCACTAGATACAGAACAGCTTGAATATAACCCCACTAGATACAGAACAGCTTGAATATAACCCCACTAGATACAGAACAGCTTGAATATAACCCCACTAGATACAGAACAGCTTGAATATAACCCCACTAGATACAGAACAGTTTGAATATAACCCCACTAGATACAGAACAGCTTGAATATAACCCCACTAGATACAGAACAGTTTGAATATAACCCCACTAGACACAGAACAGTTTGAATATAACCCCACTAGATACAGAACAGTTTGAATATAACCCCACTAGATACAGAACAGCTTGAATATAACCCCACTAGATACAGAACAGCTTGAATATAACCCCACTAGATACAGAACAGTTTAAATATAACCCCACTAGATACAGAACAGCTTGAATATAACCCCACTAGATACAGAACAGCTTGAATATAACCCCACTAGATACAGAACAGTTTGAATATAACCCCACTAGATACAGAACAGCTTGAATATAACCCCACTAGATACAGAACAGCTTGAATATAACCCCACTAGATACAGAACAGTTTGAATATAACCCCACTAGATACAGAACAGCTTGAATATAACCCCACTAGATACAGAACAGCTTGAATATAACCCCACTAGATACAGAACAGTTTGAATATAACCCCACTAGATACAGAACAGCTTGAATATAACCCCACTAGATACAGAACAGCTTGAATATAACCCCACTAGATACAGAACAGCTTGAATATAACCCCACTAGATACAGAACAGTTTGAATATAACCCCACTAGATACAGAACAGTTTAAATATAACCCCACTAGATACAGAACAGCTTGAATATAACCCCACTAGATACAGAACAGCTTGAATATAACCCCACTAGATACAGAACAGTTTAAATATAACCCCACTAGATACAGAACAGCTTGAATATAACCCCACTAGATACAGAACAGTTTGAATATAACCCCACTAGATACAGAACAGCTTGAATATAACCCCACTAGATACAGAACAGCTTGAATATAACCCCACTAGATACAGAACAGTTTGAATATAACCCCACTAGATACAGAACAGCTTGAATATAACCCCACTAGATACAGAACAGCTTGAATATAACCCCACTAGATACAGAACAGCTTGAATATAACCCCACTAGATACAGAACAGTTTGAATATAACCCCACTAGATACAGAACAGTTTGAATATAACCCCACTAGATACAGAACAGCTTGAATATAACCCCACTAGATACAGAACAGCTTGAATATAACCCCACTAGATACAGAACAGTTTGAATATAACCCCACTAGATACAGAACAGTTTGAATATAACCCCACTAGCTACAGAACAGCTTGAATATAACCCCACTAGATACAGAACAGCTTGAATATAACCCCACTAGATACAGAACAGTTTGAATATAACCCCACTAGATACAGAACAGTTTGAATATAACCCCACTAGATACAGAACAGTTTAAATATAACCCCACTAGATACAGAACAGCTTAAATATAACCCCACTAGATACAGAACAGCTTGAATATAACCCCACTAGATACAGAACAGTTTGAATATAACCCCACTAGATACAGAACAGTTTGAATATAACCCCACTAGATACAGAACAGCTTGAATATAACCCCACTAGATACAGAACAGTTTGAATATAACCCCACTAGATACAGAACAGCTTGAATATAACCCCACTAGATACAGAACAGCTTGAATATAACCCCACTAGATACAGAACAGTTTGAATATAACCCCACTAGATACAGAACAGCTTGAATATAACCCCACTAGATACAGAACAGTTTAAATATAACCCCACTAGATACAGAACAGCTTGAATATAACCCCACTAGATACAGAACAGCTTGAATATAACCCCACTAGATACAGAACAGTTTGAATATAACCCCACTAGATACAGAACAGTTTGAATATAACCCCACTAGATACAGAACAGTTTGAATATAACCCCACTAGATACAGAACAGCTTGAATATAACCCCACTAGATACAGAACAGCTTGAATATAACCCCACTAGATACAGAACAGTTTGAATATAACCCCACTAGATACAGAACAGCTTGAATATAACCCCACTAGATACAGAACAGCTTGAATATACAGTGTATTCAGACCCCTTGACTTCGCAATGAGTGGTTTGGAAGGAATCAGTGACAGTGGCTAACTGAAATCATTGCAAAGCAATGACTAGCCTGCTGTTTAGTGGAGTTGCTGTGTGGTCCCAAATCTGGGATTAAGGGGCTCTTTTCCAAGTTTAAAATGATAAACATTCAACATTGGCCATGCTGTCAATGAAGCATGCTTTGTGCCGCGCTCAAAACAACTGTTAAGTCGGAACTGCAAAAACTTGACTTCAGTGAGTTCAAGACAACTGGGAAGTAGGAAATAAACGTTTTGAACGGTCATCCAACTCGGAATTGTAAATCCGGCCTCTTTCTAGAGCTACGACCTGAAGATCAATGACGTCAACATGATTCGACCATGGTTTTTTCCCCGAGTTCCCAGTTGTTTTGAAAGCACCATAAATCCAGAGAATGCCCGACTTTGACAAAATTTGCCCACGAAGGACTGCCGCGCCACCCTCCTGTTCAATGAGCACAGCACAACAAGGTGAGTCCAAAAATGTCCTGTATGCTGCTGCATAAAGGATGTAATATGCCAGGGAGATATGTATACTGTAGCTAAGAAAGTAATACTAAGTGTATGTTATGTAGTAACAAGTTAGTAGCCCATTAGATGTTAGTGCCTCACCCAAAGAATTTGGTCTATTTACCCCTCTTAATTTAGCCTACTGTTCTGACTTGGTGGCGGAACTGCACATATAGCCTATAACCTGTTTTTGAGAAACGTAATCATAAAATATTGTAAGAGCTTTCATTGTCTGCTTATATGCCCCCTTTATTTATCCTACGGTTCTAACTTGGTGTACAGAGAGAACACTGTAAGAGCGGCCCATGTTCTGAATTCTGTTGCTGTACATTTCAAAAGTGCTAAACATATAGTTTTATTGAATATGTCTGTCCTAGCTCGCTTATTGTCTTAATCAAAATTACAGATTACCTCTTATCCGCTTGTCGTCCCCTTATGCCATAGTTTGTACATCTCAATTGTCAGTAGAAATCACATTTGTTTAAACAAGTCAGCCATATCAGCTATGTTTTTTTAAAGGGCAGTAAATGAGGCTGAATGAACTGTTTCGCTGCCAGACAAAGCTCCGCTGATAGCCAGGTGTAGCAGAAGCAATATGCTGGGACTGCTGTTGGGACAGCTTTATGGGGGCCCTAACAGTTTGTGGGCACCGTTTGTCACCGTTATAGTGCAGTTCATGTATTGTTTAGTGTTGTGTTATGTACTGGCTTTGCTGGCATGCATCCCACTTTTCTTTCCTTTCCCCCCAACAAGATGTACATGCTGAAATCATCACTGCTGCTTTGCATGAGTTAGCCTAAGCCTATCTATTGTATTAAAATGAAAATGTTCACATTATTCAAACACTCGCTGCTTCAACTTCAGTGGCCTACCTCTCCTGTCGTAGTCGGGCGTGAGAGTTCAAGTGCGCCTAGTATGTGTGGTGTCATTGAAATAGAGTTGGCTGGCTACATGGGCGGAGAATCACGTGCCAGTTAACTTAACAGTAGCGGTGCATGGGTAAAATTACCTGGGAAGCCAAGTGAAGCCATATTACAACCTACACTGTATGTGTTGTGATAATTGCGTTGTTTGCTGTTAATTCATATTCCTTGTGACTGTGATATATAGGCCGAGACAATAAGACAGTGGCAGAATAAATTCAACAACACCTTTGTTTTATCACAAAACCAGATAGCAACCTCTGTCCAGGGAAGTCCACGACGCATGTTGCATGTTTATTTATTTTATTTATTTAACCTTTTAGTAAGACAGTTATATGACCTACAGCTTGCTTAAGCAAGTTAATGTTTCCGACATTTCCGGACCACGAAACAACTATTGATTTAGAACCACAGACAGTTACCGCAAGTCACAAAGAAACCAGGAGCCGCCTCCTCTATTTCTGCACTAGTCAACTTCAACGTCATCAAATCACCTCTGCTTTGTCTAAAACTGTGACAACTAAAAGATAACAAAAACTATTTAGTCCAATCAACATCACATAAATATGATGTGGCTGTCCATTTTTCTGATTTCTGTTTGCGCGTGTGTGCGTTCGTGTAAGTAGAAAAACATGTTTACTCACCCAACCTGTAGAGAAAGGCCAATGCCATCCTCTCTTTCATGTTGACCAAACGGTCTCCCACTCTGTCATACAGTACACGCTTGTATTTTGTTGTTGTCCTAGGCTACCTAGATAAAATGCTTGCTCGCTAGCCTAACTTCCATTCATGGGTAACGTTAGCTAGTTAACATTAGCCTTCTACATCTAGCTACATATTGAACTTCCATCCTCTCAGGCCAGGGGCACAACAATGTATGAATTAATGGTTGGATCAGAATCGCTGTTGCAATCATTGGCCAGTAAGGAGAATTAGGTAAGTCCAAATCCCTATCTCCATCCATGGCTAATTTAGGAAAGGGAGAATTGTATCTATCTAGCTAGCCACCAGAGAACAACAACAACGAGATGCAACATTTCAAGTTGTTTCTGGTAAAGACTTATGCTCTCAAAGCCATTTGATAGGAGACGCCAAATCCAAGCTGGCTTCACTTGATACCTGTTTTTTTACGCCAGGACCAATCAAAGTTGATCTCCCTCAGTTTAGCTCAACGCTGATTGGCTAATTTGTATACTTTTTTTGTCAAGGGAGGCCAAATGCTCGCTGGCTTCCCTTGTATTCAATGCCACTGGCTGCAAGAATGTCACACTCGTTTGGACCAGACAGTAGACATAGAGAGACAGAGGGTTGCTGTTTGCTCGCTCCTTTTCCTGTGAGATACATTCATTCAGCCTCTTGCCAATTGAAGGAAAATGATGATACACAAAGAGATGAGAAAAACAAAATGTTCATATTTTTGGGTGGGAGCCTGGTTTCCCTTGTCGTTTGTGAATACACTTCACTCTAACTTAAATATGAAATGAACTTTAAAAAGGATTAGACTAGTTTACTACAGTGTCTGTAAATAAATATTTATAATGGAAAGAAGTGGAGGGCGCTCAACCAACGTGAGTCGAGGTGCAATCAAAAAATCAATCATCATGAAAAGGTTCTGGTCAGTCACACCGACAGCGTCATTGTGCAAAATGTTCCGCAGCATCATCTGGATATGTGTGAAACAAAAGTTTAACATTCACCTTTCTGCTACCGTTTCTGCCAAGCCGTCTACACACACAGTTTGATGCATAAGTTTGATTAAGTTCTATAAATCCAACGTATGCACCACACAGAACGCACTGCAACTGCATCTGTAACGCAATGCTGCAAGACAAACGCAGCGTTCCATTGGAAATGAATGTACTTCTGGTGTACCACAATGCAATGTCACCGTCGGTGTGACCGAGGCGTACTATGGTGAGCTAGCGTTGCGACTTTTCAATTTCAATAAGTAGACTGCCCATTTATTTGTCTCTGCCTGTAAATCGGCCTCCTGAGGTAGGCTATATGCTAAAGTAGCTGTTATCATTCTGCTTCAAGTTCAGTAGCCAGGTGCGTTTGTGGTCTCAATTAAATAGAGTAGGCTATAGCCCATGGGCCGAGAAGCACGGGGCAGTTATCTTTCCAAGGAAATGTACTTCCTAAATATGATTAGGCTATTGTCTAGAAATACATATTGGTCACCCATAGGCTATTTCTCAGTTTGAAACTCCCAAAGGGTAGGCTATAAAAATAGCTCAAGAGAAAGGGCAAGTCTCTCCAACTCTGCTGACTTCAAACTACATCTACCATATTGGCTGATATAGCCCAGTATTAAATACAGATAGCCTAATATAATGGACCCTGTGAGAATCTGGTAATTATACCTATTTCTTAAGTAATTTGCACATTTGATATTGTCTATAGGGCACAAAATTGCTGGGACCATGGCTGGCAAGAGAGCTATGTCACATACGCCTAAAATAACTTTGTGGGACTGCGGTTGGGTTTGGAACCAGTTCTTGCGGTAGAGCGTGGGAGTCGCACAGAACACCTGCGGGCGTGGTGCAGTATGAACACCTGCGGGCGTGGTGCAGTATGAACACCTGCGGGCGTGGTGCAGTATGAACACCTGCGGGCGTGGTGCAGTATGAACACCTGCGGGCGTGGTGCAGTATGAACACCTGCGGGCGTGGTGCAGTATGAACACCTGCGGGCGTGGTGCAGTATGAGCACCTGCGGGCGTGGTGCAGTATGAACACCTGCGGGCGTGGTGCAGTATGAACACCTGCGGGCGTGGTGCAGTATGAACACCTGCGGGCGTGGTGCAGTATGAACACCTGCGGGCGTGGTGCAGTATGAACACCTGCGGGCGTGGTGCAGTATGAACACCTGCAGGAGGTAGCGGGATGAAGAAATCAGTCCAGTGCAGACCTCTACTGTGGATAACTGACAATGATGTGATTATTTCAAGGTAATTCTATCTTCATGTCACTGAGACAGACAGACGGTCAGGGTATGAGGTGGCTGTTGAAATGAAGAAAGTACACGTGTTTATGGAGAGCCATTATGGCTAAACTTGGATCACAGATGACAACTTGAGGGCATATTATATTTGTACTGAGACTTTTACTTATGCCTTACTGTGCAGAGCAGGTACACATCGGTCAAGTACCTTGTAATGACTGTCATACTGAAGCTATAGTCAGCTTTCCAGTGAACAGGTCTAACACTTCCCAATACAAAACTCATTCAGAAACACTGTTCTTCTTCAGAAAAGTAAACCTATTATCACCTAGGCAGATATGTTGGCTTCCACAACAACTCATCGAACTGTTCAAACATTCTGTACACCAACTGTGTTCCCATACACGTCACTCATTCTGTACACCAACTGTGTTCCCATACACGTCAGTCATTCTGTACACCAACTGTGTTCCCATACACGTCAGTCATTCTGTACACCAACTGTGTTCCCATACACGTCAGTCATTCTGTACACCAACTGTGTTCCCATACACGTCAGTCATTCTGAGAAGTAGAATGCTGAGTACATGCAGTGCTAGATAGTTGGAGGATGCTGTTGGGTCGAGCGCTTACCGACATCCCCATCTGCTTCACAAATAGCTCCAGTAATTAAAGAGGAAGAGGCCTACTATGAGGAGGCTGAGTTTGAGCGTCGCGTGGAGGAAATGTGTTTCGGTTATAGTGACTTGGCATTTCCTGGTTGCTTGACAGAAGGAGAGAGAGCCGGAGCGAGCAAGAGACAGACGGACAGACAGACACTAGTGCTGGTTAGGAGAGCGGGCTGGAGACAGACAGACACTAGTGCTGATTAGGAGCGATGTGCTACTTACTACTCTGAGGAGCTGAAGCACCCTGTGGGCCTGTCTGGACCTACTGTTCTGACTCTGGACTCCCTGATAACCTAGGACCCAGGAGGGCTCACTGAGACTGGGTTCCTCTGAACCCCTTCTCCCTGCCCTCCCAGACACATGCAATGAGACATGGACTGGCCCACAAATGACAGTCAACTGGTAGGCTAATATTATCATTTCATTCTAGATTGATTCCAGAAAATGTGAAGATATGAGCCAAATGTTCAGCCACTCACATTGATGCACTGCATCTTACTGTATATTGGATTTAACATCTGTTACGTTGCCGCTGCTGATTTTAAAAGACGTTTGCTGAAGTTACACATTTGCCAGTAGTAGTGATCTTTAAACGGGGGTTTCTGAAGTATGTTTTGGAGTTTGCCTTGCAGCCATATTGGTGCTGCTGCCAGCTGTTGACAATGTAGCTAACTTCCTCTATAGGGGCCTGTGGGCGTCTTTCAGGCTGCAAGCATCAACGAGGCATTAGTAAACTATGTAATGAGTCAGGTTGGCCCTTGTGGGAACTGTACACCCTCACTCCACACACCGCCTGATGTGTGGAAGAAAATAACACTCCTCGTTCTCACGTGAAGAAGGCTTTGCGTCTCTCAAACGTCAGGCTCTGTGTGAAGTCAGGGGAAGGTCTCCTCTTCACTCCCTAGTAGAAAGCTGAGCTGATGTAGCATGTCTCTGTATGACTGTAATGGCACTAGCAAACTAGGTTTAAAGTGTCTCTGTCACAGTGCACCATCACTAGAAGTTCTTAGATGATTTGAACGGGAGACGTCAGTTGCACATCAATGAATGTTACCACTGAGCTCTATCTCTACGACTGATAACATCTGTTCCTAAGATAGATTGACATGTTGATAGGGTGAGGGAGGCTTATACTGAGCCACCCTGCAATAGTAGATAGTACTCAGTATCTCTGTGGTGCTAGTGTTGTTTAGTGACATCAATAGTAGATAGTACTCAGTCTCTCTGTGGTGCTCTAGTTGTTTAGTGACATCAATAGTAGATAGTACTCAGTCTCTCTGTGGTGCTCTAGTTGTTTAGTGACATCAATAGTAGATAGTACTCAGTCTCTCTGTGGTGCTCTAGTTGTTTAGTGACATCAATAGTAGATAGTACTCAGTCTCTCTGTGGTGCTCTAGTTGTTTAGTGACATCAATAGTAGATAGTACTCAGTCTCTCTGTGGTGCTCTAGTTGTTTAGTGACATCAATAGTAGATGGTACTCAGTCTCTCTGTGGTGCTCTAGTTGTTTAGTGACATCAATAGTAGATAGTACTCAGTCTCTCTGTGGTGCTAGTGTTATTTAGTGACATCAATAGTAGATGTTTAGTGACATCAATAGTAGATGGTACTCAGTCTCTCTGTGGTGCTCTAGTTGTTTAGTGACATCAGTAGTAGATGGTATCAGTCTCTCTGTGGTGCTCTAGTTGTTTAGTGACATCAATAGTAGATAGTACTCAGTCTCTCTGTGGTGCTAGTGTTGTTTAGTGACATCAATAGTAGATAGTACTCAGTCTCTCTGTGGTGCTAGTGTTGTTTAGTGACATCAATAGTAGATAGTACTCAGTCTCTCTGTGGTGCTAGTGTTGTTTAGTGACATCAATAGTAGATAGTACTCAGTCTCTCTGTGGTGCTAGTGTTGTTTAGTGACATCAATAGTAGATGGTACTCAGTCTCTCTGTGGTGCTAGTGTAGTTTAGTGACATCAATAGTAGATGGTACTCAGTCTCTCTGTGGTGCTCTAGTTGTTTAGTGACATCAATAGTAGATGGTACTCAGTCTCTCTGTGGTGCTAGTGTTGTTTAGTGACATCAATAGTAGATGGTACTCAGTCTCTCTGTGGTGCTCTAGTTGTTTAGTGACATCAATAGTAGATGGTACTCAGTCTCTCTGTGGTGCTAGTGTAGTTTAGTGACATCAATAGTAGATGGTACTCAGTCTCTCTGTGGTGCTAGTGTTATTTAGTGACATCAATAGTAGATGTTTAGTGACATCAATAGTAGATAGTACTCAGTCTCTCTGTGGTGCTCTAGTTGTTTAGTGACATCAATAGTAGATGGTACTCAGTCTCTCTGTGGTGCTAGTGTTGTTTAGTGACATCAATAGTAGATAGTACTCAGTCTCTCTGTGGTGCTAGTGTTGTTTAGTGACATCAATAGTAGATAGTACTCAGTCTCTCTGTGGTGCTAGTGTTGTTTAGTGACATCAATAGTAGATGGTACTCAGTCTCTCTGTGGTGCTAGTGTAGTTTAGTGACATCAATAGTAGATGGTACTCAGTCTCTCTGTGGTGCTAGTGTTGTTTAGTGACATCAATAGTAGATAGTACTCAGTCTCTCTGTGGTGCTCTAGTGTGTTTAGTGACATCAATAGTAGATGGTACTCAGTCTCTCTGTGGTGCTAGTGTTGTTTAGTGACATCAATAGTAGATGTTTAGTGACATCAATAGTAGATGGTACTCAGTCTCTCTGTGGTGCTCTAGTTGTTTAGTGACATCAATAGTAGATAGTACTCAGTCTCTCTGTGGTGCTAGTGTTGTTTAGTGACATCAATAGTAGATAGTACTCAGTCTCTCTGTGGTGCTCTAGTTGTTTAGTGACATCAATAGTAGATGGTACTCAGTCTCTCTGTGGTGCTCTAGTTGTTTAGTGACATCAATAGTAGATGGTACTCAGTCTCTCTGTGGTGCTCTAGTTGTTTAGTGACATCAATAGTAGATAGTACTCAGTCTCTCTGTGGTGCTAGTGTTGTTTAGTGACATCAATAGTAGATGGTACTCAGTCTCTCTGTGGTGCTAGTGTTGTTTAGTGACATCAATAGTAGATAGTACTCAGTCTCTCTGTGGTGCTAGTGTTGTTTAGAGACATCAATAGTAGATAGTACTCAGTCTCTCTGTGGTGCTCTAGTTGTTTAGTGACATCAATAGTAGATGGTACTCAGTCTCTCTGTGGTGCTAGTGTTGTTTAGTGACATCAATAGTAGATGGTACTCAGTCTCTCTGTGGTGCTCTAGTTGTTTAGTGACATCAATAGTAGATGGTACTCAGTCTCTCTGTGGTGCTCTAGTTGTTTAGTGACATCAATAGTAGATAGTACTCAGTCTCTCTGTGGTGCTAGTGTTGTTTAGTGACATCAATAGTAGATAGTACTCAGTCTCTCTGTGGTGCTAGTGTTGTTTAGTGACATCAATAGTAGATAGTACTCAGTCTCTCTGTGGTGCTAGTGTTGTTTAGTGACATCAATAGTAGATAGTACTCAGTCTCTCTGTGGTGCTAGTGTTGTTTAGTGACATCAATAGTAGATAGTACTCAGTCTCTCTGTGGTGCTAGTGTTGTTTAGTGACATCAATAGTAGATGTTTAGTGACATCAATAGTAGATGGTACTCAGTCTCTCTGTGGTGCTAGTGTTGTTTAGTGACATCAATAGTAGATGGTACTCAGTCTCTCTGTGGTGCTAGTGTTATTTAGTGACATCAATAGTAGATGTTTAGTGACATCAATAGTAGATAGTACTCAGTCTCTCTGTGGTGCTCTAGTTGTTTAGTGACATCAATAGTAGATGGTACTCAGTCTCTCTGTGGTGCTAGTGTTGTTTAGTGACATCAATAGTAGATAGTACTCAGTCTCTCTGTGGTGCTAGTGTTGTTTAGTGACATCAATAGTAGATAGTACTCAGTCTCTCTGTGGTGCTAGTGTTGTTTAGTGACATCAATAGTAGATAGTACTCAGTCTCTCTGTGGTGCTAGTGTAGTTTAGTGACATCAATAGTAGATGGTACTCAGTCTCTCTGTGGTGCTAGTGTTGTTTAGTGACATCAATAGTAGATGTTTAGTGACATCAATAGTAGATAGTACTCAGTCTCTCTGTGGTGCTCTAGTTGTTTAGTGACATCAATAGTAGATGGTACTCAGTCTCTCTGTGGTGCTAGTGTTGTTTAGTGACATCAATAGTAGATGGTACTCAGTCTCTCTGTGGTGCTCTAGTTGTTTAGTGACATCAATAGTAGATGGTACTCAGTCTCTCTGTGGTGCTCTAGTTGTTTAGTGACATCAATAGTAGATGGTACTCAGTCTCTCTGTGGTGCTCTAGTTGTTTAGTGACATCAATAGTAGATAGTACTCAGTCTCTCTGTGGTGCTAGTGTTGTTTAGTGACATCAATAGTAGATGGTACTCAGTCTCTCTGTGGTGCTAGTAGTTGTTTAGTGACATCAATAGTAGATAGTACTCAGTCTCTCTGTGGTGCTCTAGTTGTTTAGTGACATCAATAGTAGATGGTACTCAGTCTCTCTGTGGTGCTCTAGTTGTTTAGTGACATCAATAGTAGATAGTACTCAGTCTCTCTGTGGTGCTAGTGTTGTTTAGTGACATCAATAGTAGATGGTACTCAGTCTCTCTGTGGTGCTAGTGTTGTTTAGTGACATCAATAGTAGATAGTACTCAGTCTCTCTGTGGTGCTAGTGTTGTTTAGAGACATCAATAGTAGATAGTACTCAGTCTCTCTGTGGTGCTCGTAGTTGTTTAGTGACATCAATAGTAGATGGTACTCAGTCTCTCTGTGGTGCTAGTGTTGTTTAGTGACATCAATAGTAGATGGTACTCAGTCTCTCTGTGGTGCTCTAGTTGTTTAGTGACATCAATAGTAGATAGTACTCAGTCTCTCTGTGGTGCTCGTAGTTGTTTAGTGACATCAATAGTAGATAGTACTCAGTCTCTCTGTGGTGCTAGTGTTGTTTAGTGACATCAATAGTAGATAGTACTCAGTCTCTCTGTGGTGCTAGTGTTGTTTAGTGACATCAATAGTAGATAGTACTCAGTCTCTCTGTGGTGCTAGTGTTGTTTAGTGACATCAATAGTAGATAGTACTCAGTCTCTCTGTGGTGCTAGTGTTGTTTAGTGACATCAATAGTAGATGGTACTCAGTCTCTCTGTGGTGCTAGTGTTGTTTAGTGACATCAATAGTAGATAGTACTCAGTCTCTCTGTGGTGCTAGTGTTGTTTAGTGACATCAATAGTAGATAGTACTCAGTCTCTCTGTGGTGCTCTAGTTGTTTAGAGACATCAATAGTAGATGGTACTCAGTCTATCTGTGGTGCTCTAGTTGTTTAGTGACATCAATAGTAGCCTGGGTTCCAGTCTGTTTCTGCTCTCTTGCCAACTCCTTGGCTTGACAATGACAGCAATGGAGTAGGAAAGAGCACAAACATATCTGGAACCAGGCTAGAAGAGGCTATGTGAGAGATGGGAACAGATCTGGGACCAGGCTAGACGAGGCTATGTGAGAGATGGGAACAGATCTGGGACCAGGCTAGACGAGGCTATGTGAGAGATGGAAACAGATCTGGGACCAGGCTAGATGAGGCTATGTGAGAGATGGAAACAGATCTGGGACCAGGCTAGACGAGGCTATGTGAGAGATGGAAACAGATCTGGGACAAGGCTAGACGAGGCTATGTGAGAGATGGAAACAGATCTGGGACAAGGCTAGACGAGGCTATGTGAGAGATGGAAACAGATCTGGGACCAGGCTAGATGAGGCTATGTGAGAGATGGGAACAGATCTGGGACCAGGCTAGACGAGGCTATGTGAGAGATGGAAACAGATCTGGGACCAGGCTAGATGAGGCTATGTGAGAGATGGGAACAGATCTGGGACCAGGCTAGACGAGGCTATGTGAGAGATGGGAACAGATCTGGGACCAGGCTAGATGAGGCTATGTGAGAGATGGAAACAGATCTGGGACCAGGCTAGATGAGGCTATGTGAGAGATGGAAACAGATCTGGGACCAGGCTAGACGAGGCTATGTGAGAGATGGAAACAGATCTGGGACAAGGCTAGACGAGGCTATGTGAGAGATGGAAACAGATCTGGGACAAGGCTAGACGAGGCTATGTGAGAGATGGAAACAGATCTGGGACCAGGCTAGATGAGGCTATGTGAGAGATGGAAACAGATCTGGGACCAGGCTAGACGAGGCTATGTGAGAGATGGAAACAGATCTGGGACCAGGCTAGACGAGGCTATGTGAGAGATGGAAACAGATCTGGGACAAGGCTAGACGAGGCTATGTGAGAGATGGAAACAGATCTGGGACCAGGCTAGACGAGGCTATGTGAGAGATGGAAACAGATCTGGGACCAGGCTAGACGAGGCTATGTGAGAGATGGAAACAGATCTGGGACCAGGCTAGATGAGGCTATGTGAGAGATGGGAACAGATCTGGGACCAGGCTAGACGAGGCTATGTGAGAGATGGGAACAGATCTGGGACCAGGCTAGACGAGGCTATGTGAGAGATGGAAACAGATCTGGGACCAGGCTAGACGAGGCTATGTGAGAGATGGGAAACATAGTGTGACTTGATAGGAGGAGAGTAGCAGGATATGATGAGGCAGATAAGAGCTGCGATATTGACAGAACCTACAGTAGAACTCTGTATAAATGTCCCTGTGTTATAGAACCTAGAGTAGAACTCTGTATAAATGTCCCTGTGTTATAGAACCTACAGTAGAACTCTGTATAAATGTCCCTGTGTTATAGAACCTACAGTAGAACTCTGTATAAATGTCCCTGTGTTATAGAACCTACAGTAGAACTCTGTATAAATGTCCCTGTGTTATAGAACCTACAGTAGAACTCTGTATAAATGTCCCTGTGTTATAGAACCTACAGTAGAACTCTGTATAAATGTCCCTGTGTTATAGAACCTACAGTAGAACTCTGTCAAAATGTCCCTGTGTTATAGAACCTACAGTAGAACTCTGTATAAATGTCCCTGTGTTATAGAACCTACAGTAGAACTCTGTATAAATGTCCCTGTGTTATAGAACCTACAGTAGAACTCTGTATAAATGTCCCTGTGTTATAGAGCCTACAGTAGAACTCTGTCAAAATGTCCCTGTGTTATAGAACCTACAGTAGAACTCTGTATAAATGTCCCTGTGTTATAGAACCTACAGTAGAACTCTGTATAAATGTCCCTGTGTTATAGAGCCTACAGTAGAACTCTGTATAAATGTCCCTGTGTTATAGAACCTACAGTAGAACTCTGTATAAATGTCCCTGTGTTATAGAGCCTACAGTAGAACTCTGTATAAATGTCCCTGTGTTATAGAACCTACAGTAGAACTCTGTATAAATGTCCCTGTGTTATAGAACCTACAGTAGAACTCTGTATAAATGTCCCTGTGTTATAGAACCTACAGTAGAACTCTGTATAAATGTCCCTGTGTTATAGAACCTACAGTAGAACTCTGTATAAATGTCCCTGTGTTATAGAGCCTACAGTAGAACTCTGTATAAATGTCCCTGTGTTATAGAACCTACAGTAGAACTCTGTATAAATGTCCCTGTGTTATAGAACCTACAGTAGAACTCTGTCAAAATGTCCCTGTGTTATAGAACCTACAGTAGAACTCTGTATAAATGTCCCTGTGTTATAGAACCTACAGTAGAACTCTGTATAAATGTCCCTGTGTTATAGAGCCTACAGTAGAACTCTGTATAAATGTCCCTGTGTTATAGAACCTACAGTAGAACTCTGTATAAATGTCCCTGTGTTATAGAACCTACAGTAGAACTCTGTATAAATGTCCCTGTGTTATAGAACCTACAGTAGAACTCTGTATAAATGTCCCTGTGTTATAGAACCTACAGTAGAACTCTGTATAAATGTCCCTGTGTTATAGAACCTACAGTAGAACTCTGTCAAAATGTCCCTGTGTTATAGAACCTACAGTAGAACTCTGTCAAAATGTCCCTGTGTTATAGAACCTACAGTAGAACTCTGTCAAAATGTCCCTGTGTTATAGAACCTACAGTAGAACTCTGTATAAATGTCCCTGTGTTATAGAACCTACAGTAGACCTCTGTCTAAATGTCCCTGTGTTATAGAACCTACAATAGAACTCTGTATAAATGTCCCTGTGTTATAGAACCTACAGTAGAACTCTGTATAAATGTCCCTGTGTTATAGAGCCTACAGTAGAACTCTGTCAAAATGTCCCTGTGTTATAGAACCTACAGTAGAACTCTGTATAAATGTCCCTGTGCGATAGTTCAAGGCCTGTCACTCTGTCCCTTTCCATTTAAAGCACAGTATTTAATAGAGTTAAGGATGGACAAGTCGATTGATGATGAAAGAAAGTCACATTCTTTGAGCATAAGTCATGTACATGACTTAACCCATGTTTTATTTATTTGACCTATAAAGAAATGCATACTGTAGCCTGGTACTTTCGTGGTCGTGTTTTCAGCCATAGGCCTACTATTTAGAAAAAAGGCTTGAATGCATTATCTCATATGCTCCTGAATGTGCCATCACTTTCGTAAGGTTGCTGTAACTTCCTGTTGTAAAACAAGAGACGTCAGCCGCCTCAGGTTGTTGTTTAGAGTTTGAGCGCAACACACTGCATAAGGACAACCTGTGAGCACTGTGGTCAGAAAACAACAACCACAGGGCACAGTCCTTTTAACGCAATGTTAACGTGTACTGGTCCACGTGCACTGTACTTTTTCCATATTGTGTTTACTAGTTCTGCACGTGTGACTTCAGAATCAGAAAATGTTATTGCCATGCAACAAATGTTGCCAGGGATTTCCCTTGGTGTTGTACAGAGAAGCATCAATCCAGATCAGACTTGTGCCAGTATGACTGGAGACTCATCCTCTGTCTCTCTTCCCCTCCTCCCCTCCTGCAGAAAGATGAGGGCTGCCTGCAGCAGTGGCTGGAAGCGTTTGTGGCTTCCTTTGAGAAGCTTGTTGATGTGCAGTCACTGGATCCTCGCAGGTGAGTTGACTGATTGGCTCAAATGTATTTCCTACGTCCCAAATTGCAATCTATTCCCTATACTACTTTTGACCAGATTCTAGATCTGTAACAAGGGGAAAGTTCAGGGCACTGGTCGCAGGGTGTGCGACAAGCTGGCTGATACCTTGTCATCTTAAAGGCTTAAAAGTGGACCTGACCAATGAAATAGTTGTAAAAGTACTTCATTTTAAATAAACTGCAGACTTGGAAAGTAAATTCACATGGCTGGGGGCTAAAACAAATGTCTCTTCCACACAGTCAGGAAACGCCTTCAGGAAAACACAGGCCCTGATTACACATCGCAGGCACCCGTGCCAATTAGCCACACCCACCAATTAGGCAACATAATGAGCAACACTAAAACAACAGGACATGTTAGGAGATGAGCAACACTAAAACAACAGGACATGTTAGGAGATGAGCAACACTAAAACAACAGGACATGTTAGGACATGAACAACACTAAAACAACAGGACATGTTAGGAGATGAACAACACTAAAACAACAGGACATGTTAGGAGATGAACAACACTAAAACAACAGGACATGATAGGAGATGAACAACACTAAAACAACAGGACATGATAGGAGATGAACAACACTAAAACAACAGGACATGTTAGGAGATGAGCAACACTAAAACAACAGGACATGTTAGGAGATTAGCAACACTAAAACAACAGGACATGTTAGGAGATGAGCAACACTAAAACAACAGGACATGTTAGGAGATGAACAACACTAAAACAACAGGACATGTTAGGAGATGAGCAACACTAAAACAACAGGACATGTTAGGAGATGAGCAACACTAAATCAACAGGACATGTTAGGAGATGAGCAACACTAAATCAACAGGACATGTTAGGAGATGAGCAACACTAAATCAACAGGACATGTTAGGAGATGAGCAACACTAAAACAACAGGACATGTTAGGAGATGAGCAACACTAAAACAACAGGACATGTTAGGAGATGAGCAACACTAAAACAACAAGACATGTTAGGAGATGAGCAACACTAAATCAACAGGACATGTTAGGAGATGAGCAACACTAAAACAACAGGACATGTTAGGAGATTAGCAACACTAAAACAACAGGACATGTTAGGAGATGAGCAACACTAAAACAACAGGACATGTTAGGAGATTAGCAACACTAAAACAACAGGACATGTTAGGAGATGAGCAACACTAAAACAACAGGACATGTTAGGAGATGAGCAACACTAAAACAACAGGACATGTTAGGAGATGAGCAACACTAAAACAACAGGACATGTTAGGAGATGAGCAACACTAAAACAACAGGACATGTTAGGAGATGAGCAACACTAAAACAACAGGACATGTTAGGAGATGAGCAACACTAAAACAACAGGACATGTTAGGAGATGAGCAACACTAAAACAACAGGACATGTTAGGAGATGAGCAACACTAAATCAACAGGACATGTTAGGAGATGAGCAACACTAAATCAACAGGACATGTTAGGAGATGAGCAACACTAAATCAACAGGACATGTTAGGAGATGAGCAACACTAAAACAACAGGACATGTTAGGAGATGAGCAACACTAAAACAACAGGACATGTTAGGAGATGAGCAACACTAAAACAACAAGACATGTTAGGAGATGAGCAACACTAAATCAACAGGACATGTTAGGAGATGAGCAACACTAAAACAACAGGACATGTTAGGAGATGAGCAACACTAAAACAACAGGACATGTTAGGAGATGAGCAACACTAAAACAACAGGACATGTTAGGAGATGAGCAACACTAAAACAACAGGACATGTTAGGAGATGAACAACACTAAAACAACAGGACATGTTAGGAGATGAGCAACACTAAAACAACAGGACATGTTAGGAGATGAACAACACTAAAACAACAGGACATGTTAGGAGATGAGCAACACTAAAACAACAGGACATGTTAGGAGATGAGCAACACTAAATCAACAGGACATGTTAGGAGATGAGCAACACTAAATCAACAGGACATGTTAGGAGATGAGCAACACTAAAACAACAGGACATGTTAGGAGATGAGCAACACTAAAACAACAGGACATGTTAGGAGATGAGCAACACTAAAACAACAGGACATGTTAGGAGATGAGCAACACTAAATCAACAGGACATGTTAGGAGATGAGCAACACTAAAACAACAGGACATGTTAGGAGATGAGCAACACTAAAACAACAGGACATGTTAGGAGATGAGCAACACTAAAACAACAGGACATGTTAGGAGATTAGCAACACTAAAACAACAGGACATGTTAGGAGATGAGCAACACTAAAACAACAGGACATGTTAGGAGATGAGCAACACTAAAACAACAGGACATGTTAGGAGATGAGCAACACTAAAACAACAGGACATGTTAGGAGATGAGCAACACTAAAACAACAGGACATGTTAGGAGATGAGCAACACTAAAACAACAGGACATGTTAGGAGATGAGCAACACTAAATCAACAGGACATGTTAGGAGATGAGCAACACTAAATCAACAGGACATGTTAGGAGATGAGCAACACTAAATCAACAGGACATGTTAGGAGATGAGCAACACTAAAACAACAGGACATGTTAGGAGATGAGCAACACTAAAACAACAGGACATGTTAGGAGATGAGCAACACTAAAACAACAGGACATGTTAGGAGATGAGCAACACTAAAACAACAGGACATGTTAGGAGATGAGCAACACTAAAACAACAGGACATGTTAGGAGATGAACAACACTAAAACAACAGGACATGGTAGGAGATGAACAACACTAAAACAACAGGACATGTTAGGACATGAACAACACTAAAACAACAGGACATGTTAGAAGATGAGCAACACTAAAACAACAGGACATGTTAGGAGATGAGCAACACTAAAACAACAGGACATGTTAGGAGATGAGCAACACTAAAACAACAGGACATGTTAGGAGATGAGCAACACTAAAACAACAGGACATGTTAGGAGATGAACAACACTAAAACAACAGGACATGTTAGGAGATGAGCAACACTAAAACAACAGGACATGTTAGGAGATGAGCAACACTAAATCAACAGGACATGTTAGGAGATGAGCAACACTAAATCAACAGGACATGTTAGGAGATGAGCAACACTAAATCAACAGGACATGTTAGGAGATGAGCAACACTAAAACAACAGGACATGTTAGGAGATGAGCAACACTAAAACAACAGGACATGTTAGGAGATGAGCAACACTAAAACAACAGGACATGTTAGGAGATGAGCAACACTAAAACAACAGGACATGTTAGGAGATGAGCAACACTAAAACAACAGGACATGTTAGGAGATGAACAACACTAAAACAACAGGACATGGTAGGAGATGAACAACACTAAAACAACAGGACATGTTAGGACATGAACAACACTAAAACAACAGGACATGTTAGGAGATGAGCAACACTAAAACAACAGGACATGTTAGGAGATGAGCAACACTAAAACAACAGGACATGTTAGGAGATGAGCAACACTAAAACAACAGGACATGTTAGGAGATGAGCAACACTAAAACAACAGGACATGTTAGGAGATGAGCAACACTAAAACAACAGGACATGTTAGGAGATGAACAACACTAAAACAACAGGACATGTTAGGAGATGAGCAACACTAAAACAACAGGACATGTTAGGAGATGAGCAACACTAAAACAACAGGACATGTTAGGAGATGAGCAACACTAAAACAACAGGACATGTTAGGAGATGAGCAACACTAAAACAACAGGACATGTTAGGAGATGAGCAACACTAAAACAACAGGACATGTTAGGAGATGAGCAACACTAAAACAACAGGACATGTTAGGAGATGAACAACACTAAAACAACAGGACATGTTAGGAGATGAGCAACACTAAAACAACAGGACATGTTAGGAGATCAGCAACACTAAAACAACAGGACATGTTAGGAGATGAACAACACTAAAACAACAGGACATGTTAGGAGATGAGCAACACTAAAACAACAGGACATGTTAGGAGATGAACAACACTAAAACAACAGGACATGTTAGGAGATGAGCAACACTAAAACAACAGGACATGTTAGGAGATGAGCAACACTAAAACAACAGGACATGTTAGGAGATGAGCAACACTAAAACAACAGGACATGTTAGGAGATGAGCAACACTAAAACAACAGGACATGTTAGGAGATGAGCAACACTAAAACAACAGGACATGTTAGGACATGAACAACACTAAAACAACAGGACATGTTAGGAGATGAGCAACACTAAAACAACAGGACATGTTAGGAGATGAGCAACACTAAAACAACAGGACATGTTAGGAGATGAACAACACTAAAACAACAGGACATGTTAGGAGATGAGCAACACTAAAACAACAGGACATGTTAGGAGATGAGCAACACTAAAACAACAGGACATGTTAGGAGATGAACAACACTAAAACAACAGGACATGTTAGGAGATGAACAACACTAAAACAACAGGACATGTTAGGAGATGAGCAACACTAAAACAACAGGACATGTTAGGAGATTAGCAACACTAAAACAACAGGACATGTTAGGAGATGAACAACACTAAAACAACAGGACATGTTAGGAGATGAGCAACACTAAAACAACAGGACATGTTAGGAGATGAACAACACTAAAACAACAGGACATGTTAGGAGATGAACAACACTAAAACAACAGGACATGTTAGGAGATGAACAACACTAAAACAACAGGACATGTTAGGAGATGAGCAACACTAAAACAACAGGACATGTTAGGAGATGAGCAACACTAAAACAACAGGACATGTTAGGAGATGAACAACACTAAAACAACAGGACATGTTAGGAGATGAACAACACTAAAACAACAGGACATGTTAGGAGATGAACAACACTAAAACAACAGGACATGTTAGGAGATGAACAACACTAAAACAACAGGACATGTTAGGAGATGAGCAACACTAAAACAACAGGACATGTTAGGAGTTGATAGAAAGTACAGGTTGTCTATGAAATGGATGAGCTGAAATAGAAAATAAATAACATTACTTCACAGTCATCTACAGTTTCAAAATGTCAATAAAATATACATTTTGTCCATAGTGATGGGATGTCTTTCACAGATGGGATAACCTCATTGACATTTTGAAAGTAACATTGAAAGTGACATTGTTGTATGCTCGTCACATTATAGGAGCATTATTAGTGTGCAGGCAGGTTCTTTCTTTAATTCATCAATATGTTACCAAATCCCTGCTGAGGGAGAGATACTGTAGGCTACAGGTGGTTTGTGTCAGACTGAGTTGGATGAACTCTGACCTTATTACCAATCCAGAGGTGTAATTTTGACATGTTTATAGAGTACATAAGTAGTAAAACAGCACCATCCTCTATCTCATCTCTTCCTCTTCCCCTTCCCTTTCCCCTCCCTCTTTCCTCTCCCCTATCCTCCCCTTCCTCCCTCTCTCTTCCTCTTCCCTCTCCCCTTCCCTTCCCTCTCCCTCTTCTCCCCTTCCCTCTCCCTCTTCTCCCCTTCCCCTTCCCTCTCCCCTTCCCTCTCCCTCTTCTCCCCTTCCTCTTCCCTCTCCTCCCCCTCTCCCTCTTCCCTCTCCCTCTTCTCCCCTTCCTCTTCCCTCTTCTCCCCTTCCTCTTCCCTCTTCTCCCCTTCCTCTTCCCTCTTCCCTCTTCTCCCCTTCCTCTTCCCTCTTCTCCCCTTCCTCTTCCCTCTTCTCCCCTTCCTCTTCCCTCTCCTCCCCCTCTCCCTCTTCCCTCTCCCTCTTCTCCCCTTCCTCTTCCCTCTTCTCCCCTTCCTCTTCCCTCTTCTCCCCCTCTCCCTCTTCCCTCTCCCTCTTCTCCCCTTCCTCTTCCCTCTTCTCCCCTTCCTCTTCCCTCTCCTCCCCCTCTCCCTCTTCCCTCTCCCTCTTCTCCCCTTCCTCTTTCCTCTTCTCTCTCCCTCTTCCCTCTCCCTCTTCTCCCCTTCCTCTTCCCTCTCCCTCTCCTCCCCCTCTCCCCTTCCTCTTCCCTCTCCTCCCCCTCTCCCCTTCCTCTTCCCCTCCCTCCTCCTACATTCTCAGGCTGGAGGACTATATTGCGGAGGTTCCTCTCGTACCCAGGGACGTACTGGTGTTCTTCAGTGACCAGCTATCGCACAGTGCCATTCACCTCTCTGGGGCCGACAGTAACAACAGCACCCTGCACCTCTCTGGGGCCGACAGTAACAGCAGCACCCTGCACCTTTCTGGGGGCGACAGTAACAACAGCACCCTGCACCTCTCTGGGGGCGACAGTAACAACAGCACCCTGCACCTCTCTGGGGGCGACAGTAACAACAGCACCCTGCACCTCTCTGGGGGCGACAGTAACAACAGCACCCTGCACCTCTCTGGGGCCGACAGTAACAACAGCACCCTGCACCTCTCTGGGGGCGACAGTAACAACAGCACCCTGCACCTCTCTGGGGGCGACAGTAACAACAGCACCCTGCACCTCTCTGGGGGCGACAGTAACAACAGCACCCTGCACCCCCTGCTGCTTATCAAGTTCTTCATTATCGTCTGCAGGTAGACCTTATATGTTCTATGACCCTCAGTTCACCCCTTTGTTGAATAACTCTGCCCATCCTTTCTACCCATGACTGATGCTAGATAACAAGAAAAAATAAACTAGAAGCTGATGCTAGATAACAAGAACAAATAAACTAGAAGCTGATGCTAGATAACAAGAAAGAATAAACTAGAAGCTGATGCTAGATAACAAGAACAAATAAACTAGAAGCTGATGCTAGATAACAAGAAAGAATAAACTAGAAGCTGATGCTAGATAACAAGAAAGAATAAACCTAGAAGCTGATGCTAGATAACAAGAAAGAATAAACCTAGAAGCTGATGCTAGATAACAAGAAAGAATAAACCTAGAAGCTCATGCTAGATAACAAGAAAGAATAAACTAGAAGCTCATGCTAGATAACAAGAAAGAATAAACTAGAAGCTCATGCTAGATAACAAGAAAGAATAAACCTAGAAGCTCATGCTAGATAACAAGAAAGAATAAACCTAGAAGCTGATGCTAGATAACAAGAAAGAATAAACTAGAAGCTCATGCTAGATAACAAGAAAGAATAAACTAGAAGCTGATGCTAGATAACAGTGAGACCAGAGAAAGATTGGTGACAATTTAATGATCTGAGTCTCTCTGTTCTTCAGGAATATGGAAAACCTTGACCCAGAGAAGACACCAGGCTATGTCTTCGAGACCATTAAACTGTTAAACTTCTGCTTGACTCAGGTAAGACACAACCCGAGATGAACCTCATATACACACACACACACACACACACACACACACACACACACACACACACACACACACACACTTAAGCTACACATTAGTAATTTTCAACAATGGAGGATCTGCAAACTATACTATATCACTCATTCATACTCTAGATTAATATAGTGTCTATTGAGCCAGAATGATAATATACTGTCTATTGAGCCAGAATGATAATATACTGTCTATTGAGCCAGAATGATAATATACTGTCTATTGAGCTGGAATGATAATATACTGTCTATTGAGCCAGAATGATAATATACTGTCTATTGAGCTGGAATGATAATATACTGTCTATTGAGCCAGAACGATAATATACTGTCTATTGAGCCAGAATGATAATATACTGTCTATTGAGCCAGAATGATAATATAGTGTCTATTGAGCCAGAATGATAATATAGTGTCTATTGAGCCAGAATGATAATATACTGTCTATTGAGCCAGAATGATAATATACTGTCTATTGAGCCAGAGAATGCAGTGGAGATGAGAAGAATACTATCCTATAAATCCACATGACATTTTTCCAGCTAAAAGATGCAGAACTGCTTTCATGAGAATAGAGGAGTGGGTGTGCGGCTGACCTGTGTATTGTGATGTGGAATGTGTCTATATTGTCAGTATTGTTTGTGAAGAGTGTCATAAATAGGAATGTGTATTTAGAAGGGAAGAGTGTCAGGAATGTTTATTTAGTAAAAGTGTGTAGCTGTGTAGCTGCTATTATTTGCTCTGAGATGTCTTTGTGTCTTAAAAGCCTTCTCAAGGTCAAGTAAATGTGTGTGTGTGTGTGTGTGTGTGTGTGTGTGTGTGTGTGTGTGTGTGTGTGTGTGTGTGTGTGTGTGTGTGTGTGTGTGTGTGTGTGTGTGTGTGTGTGTGTGTGTGTGTGTGTGTGTGTGTGTGTGTGTGTGTGTGTGTGTGTGTGTGTGTGTGTGTGTGTGTGTGTGTGTGGTGTGTGTGTTTCAGCTGAAGAAGCAGCCTGCGGATCAGTCGTCCCTCCAGACAGTGATTCAGTATGGCCTAATGCTGTTGGAGAGTCTCTTTGACCCTTATAATACATGGAGGAGACGCCTGGCAGGGTGGGTGTGTGTGTGTGTGTGTGCGTGCGCACCCTACCCATGTTTTGAAGCTGGGTGGAGACTGCCTGTTGGACTGTGTGTGTTTTGAAGCTGGGTGGAGACTGCCCGTCGGACTGTGTCTTTTGAAGCTGGGTGGAGACCACCCGTTAGACTGTGTGTGTTTTGAAGCTGAGTGGAGACTGCCTGTTGGACTGTGTGTGTCAGTATGTCTGTGTCTTTGTGTGTGGTGAAGGACCATGTCGAGGGCAGACTGTATGAACCCAACCCTTAGAAATGACGAGGCCTTATCTCTGCTTGTTCATCTGTAGTGGATGACGGTGTTGCTGCAACAGCTCTTATCTCTGTCTCCTTAAGGGTGCATCCTAAATGGCACCCTATTCCCTATATAGTGCACTACTTTGGACCAGAGCCCTGTGGGGCACTACATGGGGAATAGGATGCTATTTGGCACAGAGGCCAAGTCTGTAGGCCTGCTGTAAATGTGTGTGTGTGTGTATGTGTGTGTGTTTTTAGGGAGGAGGTGAGCATGGCGGAGAGGAGCAAGTATAAGTTCTCCCCTCTTCCTTTACCAGAGGAGCTGCCTGCTCTATTCCATGGTGAGGCACCGCACACTCACTCACACGCTCACTCACACGCTCACTCACACGCTCACTCACACACTCACTCACTCACTCACTCACTCACTCACTCACTCACTCACTCACTCACTCACTCACTCCAGGCCTCCCTCCTACACCACAGTAACTTCTCTCTTACAGTCTATGGTCCCAATTGTACTACTCCTTCCTCAAAACAGCTTCCACTGAGTCCCACTGTAGACTTCATTCAGCACCCGTCTATTAATATATACCTCTGTGTATATATAACTACTTCTATTAATATATACCTCTGTATATATAACTACTTCTATTAATATATACCTCTGTGTATATATAACTACTTCTATTAATATATACCTCTGTGTATATATAACTACTTCTATTAATATTTACCTCTGTATATATAACTACTTCTATTAATATATAGCTCTGTATATATAACTACTTCTATTAATATATAGCTCTGTATATATAACTACTTCTATTCATATATATCTCTGTATATATAACTACTTCTATTAATATATAGCTCTGTATATATAACTACTTCTATTAATATATACCTCTGTGTATATATAACTACTTCTATTAATATTTACCTCTGTATATATAACTACTTCTATTCATATATACCTCTGTGTATATATAACTACTTCTATTCATATATACCTCTGTGTATATATAACTACTTCTATTCATATATACCTCTGTGTATATATAACTACTTCTATTCATATATACCTCTGTGTATATATATAACTACTTCTATTAATATTTACCTCTGTGTATATATATAACTACTTCTATTAATATTTACCTCTGTGTATATATAACTACTTCTATTAATATATAGCTCTGTATATATAACTACTTCTATTAATATTTACCTCTGTGTATATATAACTACTTCTATTCATATATACCTCTGTATATATAACTACTTCTATTAATATATACCTCTGTATATATAACTACTTCTATTAATATATACCTCTGTGTGTATATATAACTACTTCTATTAATATATACCTCTGTGTGTATATATAACTACTTCTATTAATATATACCTCTGTGTGTATATATAACTAATTCTATTAATATATACCTCTGTGTGTATATATAACTACTTCTATTAATATTTACCTCTGTGTATATATAACTACTTTTATTAATATTTACCTCTGTGTATATATAACTACTTCTATTAATATTTACCTCTGTGTATATATAACTACTTCTATTAATATTTACCTCTGTGTATATATAACTACTTCTATTAATATATAGCTCTGTATATATAACTACTTCTATTAATATATAGCTCTGTATATATAACTACTTCTATTAATATATACCTCTGTATATATAACTACTCAGACTACCTTTATACTAGCCTGTTCTCCTGTTCCAGTAATATACAGCTTTCCATTAGGCTGCTCAAAATGTACTTTTCTCCCTTTGGAGAAACACAGTGGGCAAGAGTCCGGTCGATATGTTCTGTCTTGATCTAAAGTTAATTATGTTATTTTCTAATTAGCAGTGTTCTCTCACTGGGATCTTAGTTTATTAAACACTTCTATTGCTAGTGTCCTTTGATTAGCACAATGCTAATCTCTAAACCATGTTGGAAACCTGTCTGGACAAGTTGAGTCTGTAGATTACAGAAAGCTCAACATGACTGTTAACACCATGCTATTGAGAGAGGGAAGTGGTTGAGCTGCATCCCAGCTGGCACCGTATTCCCTATATAGTGCATTGCTTTTGACCAGAGCCCAGTGGGCTCAGCCTCTGGTGTGTATAATACTGCTAGCTGATGTTGGACCTATTACTAAGACTTATGGGATCTCCATTGTCTTAATACATAACCTTGCCTAACGAGGGCTCAACCCACATCCTGCTATTTCTCAATGCTGTCCCAGTGTGCCTTGGATTTCCACATCTCTTTATGACATCACAGTATACTGGCTGTGCATACTGTCTTGTACAATGTATTGCCATTAGCCTGGTCCCAGATCTGTTTTCTCCTTCTGTAGCCTGATTCCAGATCTGTTGTCTCCTTCTGTAGCCTGGTCCCAGATCTGTTTTCTCCTTCTGTAGCCTGATTCCAGATCTATTGTCTCCTTCTGTAGCCTGGTCCCAGATCTGTTTTCTCCTTCTGTAGCCTGATTCCAGATCTGTTGTCTCCTTCTGTAGCCTGGTTCCAGATCTATTGTCTCCTTCTGTAGCCTGGTCCCAGATCTGTTGTCTCCTTCTGTAGCCTGGTTCCAGATCTATTGTCTCCTTCTATAGCCTGGTCCCAGATCTGTTGTCTCCTTCTGTAGCCTGGTTCCAGATCTGTTGTCTCCTTCTATAGCCTGGTCCCAGATCTGTTGTCTCCTTCTGTAGCCTGGTCCCAGATCTGTTGTCTCCTTCTGTAGCCTGTCACTTTCTGTAGCCTGGTCCCAGGTCTGTTGTCTCCTTCTGTAGCCTGGTTCCAGATCTATTGTCTCCTTCTGTAGCCTGGTCCCAGGTCTGTTGTCTCCTTCCGTAGCCTTGTCCCAGGTCTGTTGTCTCCTTCCGTAGCCTTGTCCCAGGTCTGTTGTCTTCTTCCGTAGCCTGGTCCCAGGTCTGTTGTCTTCTTCTGTAGCCTTGTCCCAGATCTGTTGTCTCCTTCTGTAGCCTGGTCCCAGGTCTGTTGTCTCCTTCTGTAGCCTGGTCCCAGGTCTGTTGTCTCCTTCTGTAGCCTGGTCCCAGGTCTGTTGTCTCCTTCTGTAGCCTGGTCCCAGATCTGGTGTCTCCTTCTGTAGCCTGGTCCCAGATCTGGTGTCTCCTTCTATCACCTGGTCCCAGATCTGTAAGTGCTCTTGTCAACTCCATTGCTCATTGTCAAGCCAGACCTTTTGGTATGACAGTGAGCGACAAGGAGTTGGCATGATGGTACAGACTGACGCTCAGGATATGTTGCCATGTCATCAAAACACCAACCATCAATATGTGGTTCACAGACAGCCTGTCAAAACAACAACCATTAATGTGTCGTTGGTTCACAGACAGCCTGCAGGACAGCCGGCAGATCCCAGAGGTCCTCACTCTCCGATTGGTCCATCTCCAAGGGGCGGTCATAAGTGGCAGCAAGGTAAAGCACTCCTACTGTACCTCTCTTCAGAATGTGTGTGTGTGTGTGTGTGTGTGTGTGTGTGTGTGTGTGTGTGTGTGTGTGTGTGTGTGTGTGTGTGTTAACTCGTATGTACTGTATCTATGCATTCCAGAAGAATGGCCTGCTCTCCATCACCCTGCAGTCTGTGGAGGACCTTCTTTCTGTACTCCGAGCCTGGTGCCTCCGGACCTCCTCTAACCCCAAGGACCCCACGCTGCTACGGCTGACCCTGCAGTGCCTGACTGCAATGGTGCATATCCTCCACTCCAGTAGTCCTGCAGAGCGCCGGCTGGAGATCAGGACCGTGTTGGATGGCTACTTCCAGGTAGTAGCAACAGCAGTAGGAGAAGTAGTGGCAGCAGTAGGAGAAGTAGTAGCAGCAGTAGGAGAAGCAGTAGCAGCAGTAGGAGAAGCAGTAGGAGAAGCAGTAGGAGAAGCAGTAGCAGCAGTAGGAGACAGCAGTAGGAGAAGCAGTAGGAGAAGCAGTAGCAGCAGTAGGAGAAGCAGTAGCAGCAGTAGGAGAAGTAGTAGCAGCAGTAGGAGAAGCAGTAGCAGCAGTAGGAGAAGTAGTAGCAGCAGTAGCAGCAGTAGGAGAAGCAGTAGCAGCAGTAGGAGAAGC
Source organism: Salmo salar (assembly GCF_965601325.2). NCBI lineage: Eukaryota > Metazoa > Chordata > Actinopteri > Salmoniformes > Salmonidae > Salmo > Salmo salar. The sequence continues at coordinate 88,176,798 of NC_138295.1, forward strand.
AGTAGCAGCAGTAGCAGCAGTAGGAGAAGCAGTAGCAGCAGTAGCAGCAGTAGGAGAAGCAGTAGGAGAAGCAGTAGCAGCAGTAGGAGACAGTAGTAGCAGCAGTAGGAGAAGTAGTAGCAGCAGTAGGAGAAGCAGTAGGAGAAGCAGTAGCAGCAGTAGGAGAAGTAGTAGCAGCAGTAGGAGAGGCAGTAGCAGCAGTAGGAGAAGCAGTAGCAGCAGTAGCAGCAGTAGGAGAAGCAGTAGCAGCAGTAGGAGAAGTAGTAGCAGCAGTAGGAGAGGCAGTAGCAGCAGTAGGAGAGGCAGTAGCAGAAGTAGTAGCAGCAGTAGAATAAGTAGTAGCAGCAGTAGGAGAAGCAGTAGCAGCAGTAGGAGAAGCAGTAGCAGCAGTAGGAGAAGCAGTAGCAGCAGTAGCAGCAGTAGGAGAAGCAGTAGCAGCAGTAGGAGAAGCAGTAGGAGAAGCAGTAGCAGCAGTAGGAGAAGTAGTAGCAGCAGTAGGAGAGGCAGTAGCAGCAGTAGTAGCAGTAGGAGAAGTAGTAGCAGCAGTAGGAGAAGCAGTAGCAGCAGTAGTAGCAGTAGGAGAAGTAGTAGCAGCAGTAGGAGAAGTAGTAGCAGCAGTAGGAGAAGTAGTAAGCGAAGTAGGAGAAGCAGTAGCAGCAGTAGGAGGAGTAGGAGAAGTAGCAGTAGCAGAAGCAGGAGCAGTGGTAGTAGCAGCAGTGGCTGTAGTAGGTTGATCTTGATGGGACAACTGTTAAGAATCTGCTCTTTTCTATCAATTGAAGCTTGGTTTGGTGGAGGGTAGGAGTGTGGTTAGCACGGCATTAGTGTTTTGGTAATGGAGGTATGCAACTGTTTCTGATACTTCCAGGTCCTGAACTGGAACCGGCCTCCAGGGTTAGGGAACGAGCAGGGGGACGGGCAGAGCTGGGAGGAACACCTCATCACTCTCCAGAGTCACATGCTGAGTAAGAGGCCTCATCCAAAACACACTCCCCAAATATTAGTCTGGTCCCACTAATGTTTGTGCCATCATGCCCCATATGGAAAACAACCATGAAAAACAAATGACAATCTTGTATGGCAGAAGAAGATTATTAGTACAGAAATCTAATAAGTAACTGGTAAGATTTAGTATGTTTTGCCTTATATGGACAAAAGTATGTGGACCCCTTCAAATTAGTGGATTAGGTTATTTCAGCCACAAACCCAGATTCGCTGACAGGTGTATAAAACCGAGCACACAGCCATGCAATCTCCATACACAATCATCTAGAATGTCATTGTATGCTGTAGCGTTAAGATTTCCTTTCACTGGAACTAAGGAGCAGTGAACTAAGGAGCCTGAACCATGAAAAACAGCCTCAGACCATTATTCCTCCTCCACCAAACTTTACAGTTGGTTCTGTAGGGTTCCCCTGGCATCCAACAAATCCAGATTCATCGATCGGACTGCCAGATGGTGAAGAGTGATTCATTACTCCAGAGAATGCGTTTTCACTGCTCCAGAGTCCAATGGTGGCGAGCTTTACACCACTCCAGCCGACGCTTGGCATTGCACATGGTGATCTTAGGCTTATGTACGGCTGCTCGGCCATGGAGACCCATTTCATGATGAACAGTTCTTGTGCTGACTTTGCATGCAGAGGCAGTTTGGAACTCGGTAGTAAGTGTTTCAACCGAGGACAGACGATTTTTACACGCTGTGCACTTCAGCGGTCCTGTTCTGTGAGCTTATGTGTCCTACCATTTCATGGTAGATTGTTGCTCCTAAACATTTGCACTTCACAATAACAGCACTTACATTTGACCAGGGCAGCTCTAGCAGGGCAGACATTTTTTGGAAAGGTGGCATCCTATGACAGTGCCACGTTGAAAGCAACTAAGCTCTTCAGTAAGGCCATTCTACTGTCAGAACAACAGATTTTTACCTTGTCAGCTCAGGGATTCGATCTTGCAACCTTTCAGTTACTAGTCCAACGCTAACCACTAGGCTACCTGCCGCCTATGGAGATTCCATAGCTGTGTGCTCGATGTTATTCACCTGTCAGCAACGGGTGTGGCTGAAATAGCCGAATCCACTAATTTGAAGGGGTGTCCACATACTTTTGTATATATAGGGCATATGCCTTATATGACATAAACAATTCATTATATGATTGTGGTGAATTTCCTATGTAGATAGGAATTCTAAGAGTGATCTAAGAACATTATAAGAAAATGTATGTTCTGACATTGTAACCTCTACAAAAGAAATGCTTTCCTTATAGCTTGTTTTTATAAGTCAACATGCGTATAAAAAAAACATGAAAGTTACTATAAGAAAAAAAACATTTGTATATACATTTTCACGTATGAGTTTTCATGTTTCTGTTGGGCAGCACCTCCTACTGGACAGTTGATCTATCTACACCTATGCCTTTGGTCTCTCATCCAGGGTTTTAACCAAGCCCAGCTTTGATATTTGTCACTGACTACTACCAATGTGCTATCATGAGAATGATTGTTGAGGGATCGCTACTCAATAACAAAATAGATTCACTGCTGTTATTGAAGTCATTCCTACTCCTCTTCCTCATCCTCTCCTTATTCTTCCCCTCTTTCTCCCCTCCTCCTTTCCTCCCCTCTTCCTCTTCCTCATCCTCCTCTTCCTCATCCTCCTCCTCTCCTTGTTCTTTCCCTCTTTCTCCCCCTCCTCCTCTGCTCTCCTCCCCCTTATCTCTTCCTTCTTTCCTCCCCTCCTCATCGTCCTCATCCTCCTCTTCCTCTCCTCTCCTCTTTTCCTCTTCCTCTTCCTCCTCCTGCTTGCGGTGGACTTTTCTTCTTTCTTCAGTAAGTGTGACGGTGCATGACGTCAGACAGTGGTATGCAAGGCCTTTGAAATGTGTATGTGAGACCTCAGAAGGCTTAGCTGACATGTCCCCCTTATGTTTTAATATAATACATGCAGAATATCTGTTGTCTAATTGTTAACCACCCATATCAGTCAGCTGATGTGACATCTGCTGATGTAAAAAGGGCTTTATAAATACATTTGATTGATTGAGATATTACAAGAATCTTCTATGAATCTTAGATGTGTATTTGCTGCAATATGTATTACTTCCAGGTATAACATACAGGAATCTTGTCTTTTATATCTGTTCCATATGGGGCCAACTTCATTTGCTGTCCTTCTCAAGCCAAACATGGCATGATAATGAGTGACAGGGAGTTGGCATGATAGCACCAACAGACTGTCCCCCAGACTGTCCCTCAGTCAAAACAGGAGACATCTCTCTTCTATATGAAGGTTTATCTCTGAAGGCCAGGTACTTATTATTGTTGTAAATGTGACAAGTTATTTATGTTGTTGTTGATGAGGAGTCGTATTGTCCTCAACAGCTTCGGTGCCTGAGATCCTGCAGTGTTCAGACAGGCCGGTGCTGCAGGCCATCTTCCTCAACAACAACTGCTTCGAACACATCCTCCGACTCATCCAGAACAGCAAGGTCTGTCTGTCTGTCTGTCTGTCTGTCTGTCTGTCTGTCTGTCTGTCTGTCTGTCTGTCTGTCTGTCTGTCTGTCTGTCTGTCTGTCTGTCTGTCTGTCTGTCTGTCTGTCTGTCTGTCTGTCTCTCTGTCTCTCTGTCTCTCTGTCTGTCTGTCTGTCTGTCTGTCTGTCTGTCCATCCATCTCTCTCTCTGTCCATCCATCTCTCTCTGTCCATCCATCTCTCTCTCTGTCCATCCATCTCTCTCTGTCCATCCATGTCTCTGTCTGTCCGTCCATCTCTCTGTCTGTCGATCTGTCTGTCTGTTCGTCTGTCTGTCTGTCTGTCTGTCTGTCCGTCCGTCCGTCCGTCCGTCTGTCCGTCCGTCCGTCCGTCCGTCCGTCTGTCCGTCTGTCCATCCATCATGCAGCAGGTGTGTTCTTCCTGCAGCAGGTGTGTTCTTCCTGCAGCAGGTGTGTTCTTCCTGCAGCAGGTGTGTTCTTCCTGCAGCAGGTGTGTTCTTCCTGCAGCAGGTGTGTTCTTCCTGCAGCAGGTGTGTTCTTCCTGCAGCAGGTGTGTTCTTCCTGCAGCAGGTGTGTTCTTCCTGCTGCAGGTGTGTTCTTCCTGCAGCAGGTGCTGCCACAGTGGAGAACCAAACATGGTCCTCTCTGAGTTGACATTGTCTCTGTCTGTCTGTCTGTCCGTCTGTCTGTCCGTTTGTGTGTCCGTCTGTGTCCTGTCCTGTAGCTCTATCACAGTAAGAGGTGTAGGTCGGAGCGTGATGGGGTGTGTGACCTCAACACACGTTTGCTCACGGACACAGAGGTGGAAGTGGACCAGGTACTTTCCCTCCATGATCATGTTGAAATAGGTCTGACTGTCAGCAGAAAACTCAGCCTCTTCTCTCTCTTGCTCTCCTCCTCTCTTTATCTCTCTCTGTCTTTATCTCTCTCTTTCACTCTCATGCTTTCTCCTCCCCCTCCTCTCCTCCCTTCTCACCTCCCCCTCCCACCTCATAGTCTATAGCTACGTAGTATAATTGCACTACCTGCATAATTTACAAACGAGGGCGACTGGCCAAACTTCCTGGTAAAAAGGCTTCCTGTTTAAAGAGCTCAGAGAGATGAAGGGTAGGATGATCTGTGTACTAGACTAGTAGCTCTCTCTTCTTTTTGTTGTTGACAATTAGTTTGTTTTTCTACAGAACTCAGTTTGGTATACAGCCCCCCCACCCCCCAAATCCACATACATTCATTCTCACAGAGGGATCCAGGAACACAACACTGAGTCCAAAACAAACTGACATTCACCCACAGAAACAAAACAGACACTGGTCCACATACGCTTTCCAGATTCTGTCAAATATGTCTGCTTTTAGAATATAACGAGTGTAATGGTGTGTAGCTAGATGGTTCAGTCGTCCAGTGTGTTGTTGTGGGTGGATATGAGCCTCCCTCTCTCTCTTCTTACACACTATATTCTCTAATAGAGGCTGAGTGTCCTGCTGTCATCAGTAGGTCAGATGAGGTGTCTGTGTGTCTGTGTGTGTGTCTGTGCTCATCTCTCCAAGCATGTATCACCTCACTGTCTCAAGGCTCCTGTTGGGATCTTCCTCCTCCTGCATGTCTGCCGGTTTGGTATCTTTCACAATGATTTATGGTTGTAGATGTGTGATGGAATCTGTGTCCTATGCAGCGCTCGGTTATTGTGGAACAATGGGTTTTGCTTGTGTGTCACATAATTTTTTGTGGCAGAAGACTTTTACAATCGTATTAGTTGTGTGATGGTTTGGGTTCTGCATGTCAACACCTGTCAGTAATTGGCCCAGTTGTTATGGTAACTTCTGTCTTTTCCCTGTGTGTGTTTTCATGTATATATGTCCCCTTGAGTTGGTGTGGGGTGTCACCTGTACATACAGTATGTTAAGTCTGCGGTGTCACATCTTATTATGTCCCCCTGACTGTGTAGGTTTTGGAGAAAGGTTCCGACTGCATCACAGTCCATGCCCTCGGAGTCCTCACATCCATCATGAGTAACTCCCCTTCTGCCAAGGTAAGGATTTCTACAACTAGTGTGGTCCTCTGGGTATTGAACCCTAGTCATCCGGACTACATTAGCCCTCCCAGTTGAACCCTAGTCATCCGGACTACATTAGCCCTCCCGGTTGAACCCTAGTCATCCGGACTACATTAGCCCTCCCGGTTGAACCCTAGTCATCCAGACTACATTAGCCCTCCCGGTTGAACCCTAGTCATCCAGACTACATTAGCCCTCCCGGTTGAACCCTAGTCATCCAGACTACATTAGCCCTCCCGGTTGAACCCTAGTCATCCGGACTACATTAGCCCTCCCGGTTGAACCCTAGTCATCCGGACTACATTAGCCCTCCCAGTTGAACCCTAGTCATCCGGACTACATTAGCCCTCCCAGTTGAACCCTAGTCATCCGGACTACATTAGCCCTCCCAGTTGAACCCTAGTCATCCGGACTACATTAGCCCTCCCAGTTGAACCCTAGTCATCCGGACTACATTAGCCCTCCCAGTTGAACCCTAGTCATCCGGACTACATTAGCCCTCCCAGTTGAACCCTAGTCATCCGGACTACATTAGCCCTCCCAGTTGAACCCTAGTCATCCGGACTACATTAGCCCTCCCGGTTGAACCCTAGTCATCCGGACTACATTAGCCCTCCCGGTTGAACCCTAGTCATCCGGACTACATTAGCCCTCCCAGTTGAACCCTAGTCATCCAGACTACATTAGCCCTCCCGGTTGAACCCTAGTCATCCGGACTACATTAGCCCTCCCAGTTGAACCCTAGGCAGTATTTCAGGGAGATTACACAGTCTTCAGGTCTTAGACAAGGCTCTTCATCACACAAGCATAGTTCTAGTACCATCTTCCTCTGTCTGACACACACACACACACACACACACACACACACACACACACACACACACACATAATCAGGACAGAAAAAGAGCCGGATAAGGCTTGACACTGTTTTCATTCTTGTTTAGACAGTCTCATTGTCCTCCTGTCTGTTGTGTGGCACTTTGCCAGGGAGGCAGTTCTTTAATTCTATCTCTGTCCCATATGGCAACCTATTCCCTGTATAGTGCACTGCTTTTGACCAGGGCCCATTGGGCTCTGTATAGGGAATAGGTTGCCATATGTCTCTGTACATTACTAGCCTGTCTATATTTGTTTCTCTGTACATTACTAGCCTGTCTATATTTGTTTCTCTGTACATTACTAGCCTGTCTATATTTGTTTCTCTGTACATTACTAGCCTGTCTATATTTGTTTCTCTGTACATTACTAGCCTGTCTATATTTGTTTCTCTGTACATTACTAGCCTGTCTATATTTGTTTCTCTGTACATTACTAGCCTGTCTATATTTGTTTCTCTGTACATTACTAGCCTGTCTATATTTGTTTCTCTGTACATTACTAGCCTGTCTATATTTGTTTCTCTGTACATTACTAGCCTGTCTATATTTGTGTCTCTGTTCTTCTGCCTCCAGGAAGTTTTCAAGGAGAGGATTGGCTACTCCCAGCTGTTTGACGTGCTGAAGAGTCAGGGTCAGCCCACTAAACGCCTGCTGCAGGAACTCATGAACATGGTGAGCAGATCAACACCTCCTCACTTCATCTGGTTAAAGGGATACTAATGTAGAGTGTAAAGGGAGAGAATGTCATGTTGTCATGAAGGCCATTAGTCATTTACTTGTCATCGTTCTGTGGGTTAGATATATTTGGTCTTCCACAAAAACCTCTCACTCTCTCACTCCTCCCTCATTGCCCTCTTTTCTCTCCCTCTCCTTCTCTCCACTAGGCGGTGGAAGGGGAACACGCCCATGCCCATCACCTGGGTATCAGTAACGACCAGCCCCTCCTCCTCCTCCTACAGTGGCTGCCTGACCTGGCCCCCCAGAGGGACCTTCAGCTCCTGGTAGCCCAGTGGCTGGCTGCGGTCTGCGGGGGCTCCCTGTCCTGCCGTACGGTGGCTGTGGAGGCCGGCCTGGTGGGGGCTGTGCTCCATGTCCTCTCCCAGCCACAGAGACTGGACCGCCAGTGTGCCGACGGCCTCCTGGGGATGCTACAGGACATGGGGTCTCTCTGTCTGAGGCCTGCTGAGCTGAAGTCTCTGTTGAGGCTTCTCCGACCCCTCGACCAGGTATTTCATTTCAAATTGATGCTCTGTAACGCTTTCATTTGTGTAACATACAGTGTAACATACAGTGTAACATTCAGTGTAATATACAGTGTAACATTCAGTGTAACATTCAGTGTAATATACAGTGTAACATACAGTTTAATATACAGTGTAACATACAGTGTAACATACAGTGTAACATACAGTGTAACATACAGTGTAATATACAGTGTAACATACAGTGTAACATACAGTGTAATATACAGTGTAACATACAGTGTAACATACAGTGTAACATACAGTGCCCTCCGTAATTATTGGGACAGTGAAGCATTGTTTGGGGCTTTATACTCCAAATATCATACACCCCACCCAAAATGCTATCCTCCCCTGTTATTGTAATGGTGAGAGGTTAGCATGTCTTGGGGGTATGATATAAAATGCTAACCTCCCCTGTTATTGTAATGGTGAGAGGTTAGCATGTCTTGGGGGTATGATATAAAATGCTAACCTCCCCTGTTATTGTAATGGTGAGAGGTTAGCATGTCTTGGGGGTATGATATAAAATGCTAACCTCCCCTGTTATTGTAATGGTGAGAGGTTAGCATGTCTTGGGGGTATGATATAAAATGCTAACCTCCCCTGTTATTGTAATGGTGAGAGGTTAGCATGTCTTGGGGGTATGATATAAAATGCTAACCTCCCCTGTTATTGTAATGGTGAGAGGTTAGCATGTCTTGGAGGTATGATATAAAATGCTAACCTCCCCTGTTATTGTAATGGTGAGAGGTTAGCATGTCTTGGGGGTCTGATATAAAATGCTAACCTCCCCTGTTATTGTAATGGTGAGAGGTTAGCATGTCTTGGGGGTCTGATATAAAATGCTAACCTCCCCTGTTATTGTAATGGTGGGAGGTTAGCATGTCTTGAGGGTATGATATAAAATGCTAACCTCCCCTGTTATTGTAATGGTGGGAGGTTAGCATGTCTTGGTGGTGTATTTGTGCATCTGTAACTTCCTCACTCATCATTATGCACGAATCATTCAGGATTATCCGTAATCATGGTAGCATCTTCATTAATGTAGAAGTGTTAAGGAACATTCTATTCTTATTTACAATAAAAATGACTCAACACATTATTTACCATTCATTTCTATTGGGCACAAAATAGTTTTTGTTGTGTTTCAGATTAACAGCAAATACATCCAACAAGTTTGTAGAGTCACCTGTTTGATGTAGTCATTGTGTGAAAATGGGACCAAATCCTAAACTTCTGACTGCTTTAATACACATAGAAGTGCATTTGACCAAATAGTTTTGGTCTCCTAAAATTGGGAGACTATGTATTAAAAAAGGGCTGTAATTTATAAATTGTTAACCCAATATGGATGAAAGTACCCTCAAATTAAAGACGACAGTATGCACTTTAACCTCATAGTCATTGTTTGATTTCAAAAGAAAAGTGCTTCACTGTCCCAATATTTAGAGGCCACTGTAAAACCATTCAGAATCAGAACCTTATTGCCATGCAACAAAAGTTACTAAGAATTTATTTTGGTGTTGTGCATAGAAGCATCTACATCACCAACCTTAACAATTAACCCAGATATCACCTCTCCATCCAGATAGCACCCCTCTGTCCAGATAGCACCCCTCCGTCCAGATAACACCCCTCCGTCCAGATAACACCCCTCCGTCCAGATAGCACCCCTCCGTCCAGATAACACCCCTCCGTCCAGATAACACCCCTCCGTCCAGATAACACCCCTCCGTCCAGATAGCACCCCTCTGTCCAGATAACACCCCTCCGTCCAGATAGCACCCCTCCGTCCAGATAACACCCCTCCGTCCAGATAACACCCCTCCGTCCAGATAGCACCCCTCCGTCCAGATAGCACCCCTCCGTCCAGATAACACCCCTCCGTCCAGATAACACCCCTCCGTCCAGATAACACCCCTCCGTCCAGATAACACCCCTCCGTCCAGATAACACCCCTCCGTCCAGATAACACCCCTCCGTCCAGATAACACCACTCCGTCCAGATATCACCCCTCCGTCCAGATATCACCCCTCTGTCCAGATATCACCCCTCCGTCCAGATAACACCCCTCCGTCCAGATAGCACCCCTCCGTCCAGATAGCACCCCTCCGTCCAGATAGCACCCCTCTGTCCAGATAACACCCCTCCGTCCAGATAACACCCCTCCGTCCAGATAACACCCCTCCGTCCAGATAGCACCCCTCCGTCCAGATAGCACCCCTCCGTCCAGATAGCACCCCTCCGTCCAGATAGCACCCCTCCGTCCAGATAGCACCCCTCTGTCCAGATAGCACCCCTCTGTCCAGATAGCACCCCTCTGTCCAGATAGCACCCCTCTGTCCAGATAGCACCCCTCCGTCCAGATAGCACATGACCACCCTTAGATAAAATTCTCTCCCTTACCAGGGGCAGGACGTGTTGGCAGGGAAGCGGACGGGGACACACCCTTACTGCGCCCGCATCATCCGGGTGTTGGCGGCAATGGCGGCCAGGGAGGGGAAGAACAGCGCCCTGCAGTATTTTGACCTGACCCATCCCCTGGCAGGGATCATGGTGCCCACGGTCCAGCGCTGGCCAGGCAGTGGGTTTTCCTTCCACGCCTGGCTCTGTCTCAACATGGACTTCCCACAATACCACTCAGAGTTCTCCACGCCCAGCACCCGCTCGTCTGCTGGGGCACCAGGGGCGGCGACCCGGGGTATGGGCAAAGGCCCCCGCAGGAAACAGCTGTACAGGTACCAGACTGGAGAGATGGGGATACACCTAACACCACACTGCTGCTTGATGTGTGCTGGCCCAATGAGAGAGCCGGTGCTGGCCCAATGAGAGTTCCTAATGGCCCAATGAGAGAGCCGGTGCTGGCCCAATGAGAGTTCCTAATGGCCTGGTACTCAGGGCTCTATTGTCCCTCCATCAGGTCCTAATGGCCTGGTACTCAAGGCTCTATTGCCTCTCCATCAGGTTCTAATGGCCTGGTACTCAGGGCTCTATTGTCCCTCCATCAGGTCCTAATGGCCTGGTACTCAGGGCTCTATTGCCTCTCCATCAGGTCCTAATGGCCTGGTACTCAGGGCTCTATTGTCCCTCCATCAGGTCCTAATGGCCTGGTACTCAGGGCTCTATTGTCCCTCCATCAGGTCCTAATGGCCTGTTACTCAGGGCTCTATTGTCCCTCCACCAGGTCCTAATGGCCTGGTACTCAGGGCTCTATTGTCCCTCCATCAGGTCCATATGGCCTGGTACTCAGGGCTCTATTGTCCCTCCATCAGGTCCTAATGGCCTGGTACTCAGGGCTCTATTGTCCCTCCATCAGGTCCTAATGGCCTGGTACTCAGGGCTCTATTGTCCCTCCATCAGGTCCTAATGGCCTAGTACTCAGGGCTCTATTGTCTATTGTCCCTCCATCAGGTCCTAATCAGGTCCTAATCAGGTCCTAATCAGGTCCTAATGGCCTGGTACTCAGGGCTCTATTGTCCCTCTAGCCACTTTGACATCAATGCAATCTAAAATCACATGAAACACTTATCATCAAAACATTATCATGCTTTTAAAACTCCCCTCCCTGTGATGATCCATTTGAAGAAAGAAGTTCAACAGCAGGTTGAATGCCTATACATATTAGTAAAGACAAGATTACATTGAGAATAGACTGATGGGTGAATGTTGAGTGTAAAGTTTCCAAATAACTGTAAATCTAGTATATAGGACCTGTTTCAAATGATCACTTTTACACTGTGCTCACTCTCCCCGGAATGGGGAAAATATCCTTTCTATTTTATTCAGCTAAGTTCAAATATATTCTTCTTACTATAAAATCATAAAATAATGGGACGGGACTTATAAGCATATCTTGTCAGCTAAATGAACTAGCCTACAGCCTATGTCATGGAGCATAGCCAGATAACATACCGTAAGCCAACTCATATTCTGTTCTTCTGAAATCCATTTTCTTCATATCATAATGTTTCTTTAGACCTGACTAAAATAAATCATGGATTTATTATGATGGTGTCTATTACATAGATGTATTATTAGATGTTCTAAAGGCGCGTGTTATTTGTTCATTACCGGTCAATTACCGTGAGACCAGCAGGCTTTTGCATGACAATAACCGGCTGGCAAAATGTCTTGACCGCCACAGCCCTGGTTGAAAGCAATATGATTTAAAAGTATGTAACAGGCAGACTAACTTAATATTGCCACCAGTCATCAGTTGGATCAAATTCAATTCCATTCAGTTAACTTTATTGATCCCCCAAGGGGGCAGTTATTGATGTGTTTCCTGTCTCCTTGGTGCTTAGCCTGTTGACAGCCGGTGGTACAGGTTTAGAGGCTTTCTTCACCATGGAGGGAGTGTTGGTGGTGGCTGTCTGCACTAAGAAGGACTACATGGTCGTGTCCCTGCCAGAACACCCTCTAACAGACTGCTGCTGGGTAAGATACACACAGAGAGGATGGGTACAGAGGATGGGGACCAAATTGCACCCTGTTCCCTATACAGTGCACTATGTTTGACCAGGGTTAAATGTAGTGCACTATATAGAGACTATAGAGAATAGGGTGCCATTTGGGTTTATTATGGATCCTCATTAGTTCCTGCCAAGGCGGCAGATACTCTTCCTGGGTTTATTATGGATCCTCATTAGTTCCTGCCAAGGCAGCAGATACTCTTCCTGGGGTTATTATGGATCCTCATTAGTTCCTGCCAAGGCAGCAGATACTCTTCCTGGGGTTATTATGGATCCTCATTAGTTCCTGCCAAGGCAGCAGATACTCTTCCTGGGGTTTATTATGGATCCTCATTAGTTCCTGCCAAGGCAGCAGATACTCTTCCTGGGGTTTATTATGGATCCTCATTAGTTCCTGCCAAGGCAGCAGATACTCTTCCTGGGGTTATTATGGATCCTCATTAGTTCCTGCCAAGGCAGCAGCTACTCTTCCTGGGGTTATTATGGATCCTCATTAGTTCCTGCCAAGGCAGCAGCTACTCTTCCTGGGGTTATTATGGATCCTCATTAGTTCCTGCCAAGGCAGCAGATACTCTTCCTGGGGTTTATTATGGATCCTCATTAGTTCCTGCCAAGGCAGCAGATACTCTTCCTGGGGTTATTATGGATCCTCATTAGTTCCTGCCAAGGCAGCACATACTCTTCCTGGGGTTATTATGGATCCTCATTAGTTCCTGCCAAGGCAGCAGATACTCTTCCTGGGGTTTATTATGGATCCTCATTAGTTCCTGCCAAGGCAGCACATACTCTTCCTGGGGTTTATTATGGATCCTCATTAGTTCCTGCCAAGGCAGCAGATACTCTTCCTGGGGTTATTATGGATCCTCATTAGTTCCTGCCAAGGCAGCAGATACTCTTCCTGGGGTTTATTATGGATCCTCATTAGTTCCTGCCAAGGCAGCAGATACTCTTCCTGGGGTTTATTATGGATCCTAATTAGTTCCTGCCAAGGCAGCAGATACTCTTCCTGGGGTTTATTATGGATCCTCATTAGTTCCTGCCAAGGCAGCAGCTACTCTTCGTGGGGTTATTATGGATCCTCATTAGTTCCTGCCAAGGCAGCAGATACTCTTCCTGGGGTTTATTATGGATCCTCATTAGTTCCTGCCAAGGCAGCAGCTACTCTTCCTGGGGTTATTATGGATCCTCATTAGTTCCTGCCAAGGCAGCAGATACTCTTCCTGGGGTTTATTATGGATCCTCATTAGTTCCTGCCAAGGCAGCAGATACTCTTCCTGGGGTTTATTATGGATCCTCATTAGTTCCTGCCAAGGCAGCAGATACTCTTCCTGGGGTTTATTATGGATCCTCATTAGTTCCTGCCAAGGCAGCAGATACTCTTCCTGGGGTTATTATGGATCCTCATTAGTTCCTGCCAAGGCAGCAGATACTCTTCCTGGGGTTATTATGGATCCTCATTAGTTCCTGCCAAGGCAGCAGATACTCTTCCTGGGGTTTATTATGGATCCTCATTAGTTCCTGCCAAGGCAGCAGATACTCTTCCTGGGGTTTATTATGGATCCTCATTAGTTCCTGCCAAGGCAGCAGATACTCTTCCTGGGGTTTATTATGGATCCTCATTAGTTCCTGCCAAGGCAGCAGATACTCTTCCTGGGGTTATTATGGATCCTCATTAGTTCCTGCCAAGGCAGCAGATACTCTTCCTGGGGTTATTATGGATCCTCATTAGTTCCTGCCAAGGCAGCAGATACTCTTCCTGGGGTTATTATGGATCCTCATTAGTTCCTGCCAAGGCAGCAGCTACTCTTCCTGGGGTTTATTATGGATCCTCATTAGTTCCTGCCAAGGCAGCAGATACTCTTCCTGGGGTTATTATGGATCCTCATTAGTTCCTGCCAAGGCAGCAGATACTCTTCCTGGGGTTTATTATGGATCCTCATTAGTTCCTGCCAAGGCAGCAGATACTCTTCCTGGGGTTTATTATGGATCCTCATTAGTTCCTGCCAAGGCAGCAGATACTCTTCCTGGGGTTTATTATGGATCCTCATTAGTTCCTGCCAAGGCAGCAGATACTCTTCCTGGGGTTTATTATGGATCCTCATTAGTTCCTGCCAAGGCAGCAGATACTCTTCCTGGGGTTTATTATGGATCCTCATTAGTTCCTGCCAAGGCAGCAGCTACTCTTCCTGGGGTCGAGCAACATGAAGACAGTTATATACAATTTTAAATATGACATGACATTACATTTTGTAACACTTTTCACAACACATTAAGTGTGTTTCCTCAGGCCACTACTCCCAGACCACTACTCCATTCGGGATGCAATCAGAGACCGAGACACAGGCTGTCAATTACGGAGTTGTTTCCCCATCTTATCTGACAGCCCTGATGTAAGCTGGGATCAGCCAGTTAGCAGCTGTGCCATCTGTTCACTACAGCTGTGTTGTTACTCTAATGAATGATCATTGTCAGGGACTGTTTAATAATGGATGTTTAACTAGTTCAAGACAAACTCATGTTTCTAGATTCTGGAGAAAGCACAATAATCTAGCAGGCATACCTTGCATAGAAGTCATATTTTACCTGCAATATACTGAGTAAAGACTATTTTCTCTTCTCGCTCTCTCCCTGTCTCTCTCTTCTCGCTCTCCCCTCCTCCCTCTCTCTCTCTCTCTCTCTCTTCTCGCTCTCTCTCCTCCCTCTCTCCTGCTCTCTCTTCTCGCTCTCTCTTCTCGCTCTCCTCCCTCTCGCTCTCTCTCTTCTCCCTCTCACTCTCTCTCTTCTCCCTCTCGCTCTCCTCCTTTCTCTTCCTCTCTCTCTCTCTTCTCCTCCCCACAGCACTCTGTGGGTATAGTCCATATTCCCGGCCGCCGTCCCTTCGGTCAGAATCTGGTCACCGTCTACATCGATGGAGAACAGCGCAAGACAGCCCAGCTCCGATTCCCCTCGCTCAATGAGGTGAGAGACTGAGACAATGGGGTGAAGGACTTTACTAAATTGGAAAGCAAAATATGGTTGGAATAGGACAAAATATGTCTGGAATAGGACATAGGCTGAGAGCAAAGTGCGAAAGACAGACATAGAAAATTGAAAGACAGTGGTTTATGATCATCAGTTCTCTCTTGTTAGATTTATTGGATTTTTTTACCTTTTACATCTGTTCTGTTTTCATGGTAACCGTTTAAACCTGAGGTCTTGCTGGGTCCATTACTGCTGCATTATCCATCCTGGGTCCATCACGGCTGCATTAGCCATCCTGGGTCCATTACGGCTGCTTTAACCATCCTGGGTCCATTACGGCTGCATTAGCCATCCTGGGTCCATTACTGCTGCATTAGCCATCCTGGGTCCATTACGGCTGCATTAGCCATCCTGGGTCCATTACGGCTGCATTAGCCATCCTGGGTCCATTACGGCTGCATTAGCCATCCTGGGTCCATTACGGCTGCTTTAACCATCCTGGGTCCAATTCGGCTGCATTAGCCATCCTGGGTCCATTACGGCTGCATTAGCCATCCTGGGTCCATCACGGCTGCATTAACCATCCTGGGTCCATTACGGCTGCATTAACCATCCTGGGTCCATTACGGCTGCTTTAACCATCCTGGGTCCATTACGGCTGCATTAACCATCCAGGGTCCATTACGGCTGCATTAACCATCCTGGGTCCATTACGGCTGCTTTAACCATCCTGGGTCCATTACGGCTGCTTTAACCATCCTGGGTCCATTACGGCTGCATTAGCCATCCTGGGTCCATTACGGCTGCATTAACCATCCTGGGTCCATTACGGCTGCATTAACCATCCTGGGTCCATTACGGCTGCATTAGCCATCCTGGGTCCATTACGGCTGCATTAACCATCCTGGGTCCATTACGGCTGCATTAGCCATCCTGGGTCCATTACGGCAGCATTAGCCATCCTGGGTCCATTACGGCAGCATTAGCCATCCTGGGTCCATTACGGCAGCATTAGCCATCCTGGGTCCATTACGGCTGCATTAGCCATCCTGGGTCCATTACGGCTGCATTAACCATCCTGGGTCCATTACGGCTGCATTAGCCATCCTGCAACAGATTGGCTAGTGAAATGCACACTCGGAACTCTGATTGAACATGTCTGATTGCATGTCTTGTTGGTGCATCTCTTGTTGGTGCATGTCTTGTTGGTGCATCTCTTGTTGGTACATGTCTTGCTGGTTCATGTCTTGTTGGTGCATCTCTTGTTGGTTCATCTCTTGTTGGTTCATGTCTTGTTGGTGCATCTCTTGTTGGTGCATCTCTTGTTGGTACATTTGTTGTTGGTGCATGTCTTGTTGGTGCATGTCTTGTTGGTGCATGTCTTGTTGGTGCATCTCTTGTTGGTACATGTCTTGTTGGTGCATCTCTTGTTGGTGCATCTCTTGTTGGTTCATCTCTAGTTGGTGCATCTCTTGTTGGTTCATCTCTAGTTGGTGCATCTCTTGTTGGTGCATCTCTTGTTGGTGCATCTCTTGTTGGTGCATCTCTTGTTGGTGCATCTCTTGTTGGTACATCTCTTGTTGGTGCATCTCTTGTTGGTGCATCTCTAGTTGGTGCATCTCTTGTTGGTTCATCTCTAGTTGGTGCATCTCTTGTTGGTGCATCTCTTGTTGGTTCATCTCTTGTTGGTGCATCTCTTGTTGGTTCATCTCTTGTTGGTGCATCTCTTGTTGGTTCATCTCTTGTTGGTGCATGTCTTGTTGGTGCATGTCTTGTTGGTGCATCTCTTGTTGGTACATGTGTTGTTGGTAAATGTCTTGTTGGTACATGTGTTGTTGGTGCATGTCTTGTTGGTGCATCTCTTGTTGGTACATCTCTTGTTGGTGCATCTCTTGTTGGTGCATCTCTTGTTGGTTCATCTCTAGTTGGTGCATCTCTTGTTGGTGCATCTCTTGTTGGTGCATCTCTTGTTGGTGCATCTCTTGTTGGTGCATCTCTTGTTGGTACATGTCTTGTTGGTCTGTCTTGTTGGTGCATGTCTTGTTGGTGCATCTCTTGTTGGTTCATCTCTTGTTGGTGCATCTCTTGTTGGTTCATCTCTTGTTGGTGCATGTCTTGTTGGTGCATGTCTTGTTGGTGCATCTCTTGTTGGTACATGTGTTGTTGGTAAATGTCTTGTGGGTACATGTGTTGTTGGTGCATGTCATGTTGGTGCATGTCTTGTTGGTACATGTCTTGTTGGTGCATCTCTTGTTGGTACATGTCTTGTTGGTAGATCTACTGGGTCTGACTGGGTGGATAGCTAACAGTAACACTTATGTCTAACTTTCTCCTCCCTCCCTTCCTACACCCTCCCTCCCTCCCTACTCCATCATTCCCTATTCACTGCATCCCTCCATCCCTACACCCTCCTTTCTTATTCCCTCTCTACCTACTCCCTACTTCCTCCCTCCCTACTCCCTCCTTCCTCCCTCCCTACACCCACCTTTCTTTTTCACTCTCTTCTCCCTTCTTCCCTACTCCCTCCCTCCCTACTCCCTCATTCCCTATTCACCCCCTCCCTCCCTACTCCCTCATTCCCTATTCACTCCCTACTCCCTCATTCCCTATTCACTCCATCCCTCCCTCCCTACACCCTCCTTTCTTATTCACTCTCTACTCCCTCCCTCCCTACTCCCTCCTTCCCTATTCACTCCTCCCTCCCTACTCCCTCATTCCCTATTCACTCCTCCCTCCCTCCTCCCTCCCTCCCTACACCCACCTTTCTTATTCACTCTCTTCTCCCTTCCTCCCTACTCCCTCATTCCCTATTCACTCCCTCCCTCCACCCACCTTTCTTATTCACTCTCTTCTCCCTCCCTCCCTACTCCCTCATTCCCTATTCACTCCTCCCTCCCTACTCCCTCATTCCCTATTCACTCCTCCCTCCCTACTCCCTCCTTCCCTATTCACTCCTCCCTCCCTACTCCCTCATTCCCTATTCACTCCTCCCTCCCTACTCCCTCCTTCCCTATTCACTCCATCCCTCCCTCCCTACACCCACCTTTCTTATTCACTCTCTACTCCCTCCCTCCCTACTCCCTCCTTCCCTATTCACTCCTCCCTCCCTACTCCCTCCTTCCCTATTCACTCCTCCCTCCCTACTCCCTCCTTCCCTATTCACTCCTCCCTCCCTACTCACTCCCTCCTTCCCTATTCACTCCTCCCTCCCTACTCCCTCCTTCCCTATTCACTCCTCCCTCCCTACTCCCTCCTTCCCTATTCACTCCTCCCTCCCTACTCCCTCATTCCCTATTCACTCCTCCCTCCCTACTCCCTCCTTCCCTATTCATTCCTCCCTCCCTACTCCCTCATTCCCTATTCACTCCTCCCTCCCTCCTTCCTCCCTCCCTACACCCTCTTTTCTTATTCACTCTCTACCCTCCCTCCCTACTTCCTCCCTCCCTACTCCCTCCTTCCCTATTCACTCCCTCACTCCCTACTCCCTCCCTCCATACACCCTCCTTTCTTATTCACTCTCTACTCCCTCCCTCCTCCCTTCCTACTCCCTCCCCCCTACTCCCTCCCCCTGTAGCCTTTCACCTCCTGTTGTATTGGCTCAGCAGGCCACCGTACCACCACCACCACCACCTCCCCCACCCTGCCTCCCCCCTCCTTCCACCCGGCAGAGATGGCCTTCCCCGCCCACGCCCCCCCCATCACCCGCTCCCAGTCCTTCCCAGCCTCCTTTGCGGCGGGCCGCTGGGGGTCTGGGCCCTTGCGTGACGCTCCCGTCCACACCATCCCCGCCGGGCTGCAGGACACAGAGTGGGGCACGCCCACCTCACTGGATGGGCTCCTGGGGACCGCCTTCATCTGTCATGAGGCCCTGCAGCCAGCGCACACCAAGGCCCTATACACTGCTGGTATACACACACACACACACACACACACACACACACACACACACACACACACACACACACACACACACACACACACACACCAAGGTCTGATACACTGCTGGTACATACACACACACCAAGGCCCTATACACTGCTGGTACACACACCAAGGCCCTATACACTGCTGGTACACACACACACACACACCAAGGCCCGATACACTGCTGGTACATACACACACACCAAGGCCCTATATGCTGCTGGTACACACACACACACACACCAAGGCCCGATACACTGCTGGTACATACACACACACCAAGGCCCTATATGCTGCTGGTACACACACACACACACACCAAGGCCCGATACACTGCTGGTACATACACACACACCAAGGCCCTATATGCTGCTGGTACACACACACACACACACCAAGGCCCGATACACTGCTGGTACATACACACACACCAAGGGCATATGCTGCTGGTAAGATTAGGACTTACTTTATTGTCCTGAGGGGTAATTGGTCTGAACATTAAAAAGTGCTGCTGCCTTCACATAGAATATCACATCATCATACAGCATCAATAATATAAGCAGCCCTCTTCCCACACACACAAGGCTGTAACTTGGTGGTCAGTTCCACATGGTTTAAGGCCTACTGGCCAGACTCCAGTTGTTGTCTTCTACCCTCTTCTACTTCTGTCTCCCCTACTAGTTAGTAGTTTTATTTACAGGGGGACCGAACATTGTATACAGTACACACTACACACACTAGCTAGGCCACACACACTAGGGCCATACATTCTGCATTATCTACACACACCCAACACACTATATATAGTAACCTTGTAACCCTCCCTGCCTCGCAGGCCCCAACCATGTGTCCCTGTTCAAGGCAGATGGAGAGCTGTCGGACCTCAACAGTAAACTGCTTCTCTACTACACTCCTCAGGTGGGTGGCTCCCTCACAGGCTCCTCCCAGACACAGGCTCCTCCCAGAACACAGTTACAATGTACTAAAAACAAGTAGTAACGCTGTAGTAACAACAGGTAGTAACAATGTATTAAAAACAAGTAGTAATGCTGTAGTAACAATGTACTAAAAACAAGTAGTAACGCTGTAGTAACAACAGGTAGTAACGCTGTAGTAACAACAGGTAGTAACAATGTACTAAAAACAACTAGTAACAATGTGCTAAAACAGGTAGTAACAAGTAGTAACTCTGTAGTAACAACAGGTAGTAACGCTGTACTAAAACAGGTAGTAACGCTGTACTAAAAACAGGTAGTAACGCTGTACTAAAAACAGGTAGTAACGCTGTACAAAACAAGTAGTAACGCTGTAGTAACAACAGGTAGTAACAATGTATTAAAAACAAGTAGTAACGCTGTAGTAACAGGTAGTAACAATGTACTAAAAACAAGTAGTAATGCTGTAGTAACAACAGGTAGTAACAATGTACTAAAAACAAGTAGTAACGCTGTAGTAACAACAGGTAGTAACAATGTACTAAAAACAAGTAGTAACGCTGTAGTAACAATGTACTAAAAACAAGTAGTAATGCTGTAGTAACAACAGGTAGTAACAATGTACTAAAAACAAGTAGTAACGCTGTAGTAACAACAGGTAGTAACAATGTACTAAAAACAAGTACTAATGCTGTAGTAACAACAGGTATTAACAATGTACTAAAAACAACTAGTAACAATGTACTAAAACAGGTAGTAACAAGTTGTAACTCTGTAGTAACAACAGGTAGTAACGCTGTACTAAAAACAGGTAGTAACGCTGTACTAAACAGGTAGTAACGCTGTACTAAAAACAGGTAGTAACGCTGTACTAAACAGGTAGTAACGCTGTACTAAAAACGGGTAGTAACGCTGTACTAAAAACAGGTAGTAACGCTGTACTAAAAACGGGTAGTAGCGCTGTACTAAAAACGGGTAGTAATGCTGGAGCAACAACGGGTAGTAACGCTGGAGCAGCAACGGGTAGTAACGCTGGAGCAACAACGGGTAGTAACGCTGGAGCAACAACGGGTAGTAACGCTGGAGCAACAACGGGTAGTAACGCTGGAGCAACAACGGGTAGTAACGCTGGAGCAACAACGGGTAGTAACGCTGGAGCTACAACGGGTAGTAACGCTGGAGCAACAACGGGTAGTAACGCTGGAGCAACAACGGGTAGTAACGCTGGAGCAACAACGGGTAGTAACGCTGGAGCAACAACGGGTAGTAACGCTGGAGCAACAACGGGTAGTAACGCTGGAGCAACACGGGTAGTACGCTGGAGCAACAACGGGTAGTAACGCTGGAGCAACAACGGGTAGTAACGCTGGAGCAACAACGGGTAGTACGCTGGAGCAACAACGGGTAGTAACGCTGGAGCAACAACGGGTAGTAACGCTGGAGCTACAACGGGTAGTAACGCTGGAGCAACAACGGGTAGTAACACTGGAGCAACAACGGGTAGTAACGCTGGAGCAACAACGGGTAGTAACGCTGGAGCAACAACGGGTAGTAACGCTGTCATTAAAACACTTGTATTTGTCTCAGGCCTTCAAGAGTCAGATCTGTGTGGACCTGTCTCCTAACCACCAGTATGATGGCAGACTGACAGGCCACAGGGTGGTGAACTGGGACATCAAGGTGTGTTGCTATTCAATCTCCCTCCAACAGTTGCTACGGTCTTTGTTAACCAAGAGCTCAGTAAACTAGTTGGACCTGGCTCTGACAACATCACTGTGTTTAGGTGAGGGTTCCTCGAGTGACAAGACTTTGTCTATGTGTATGTCTCTGTGCCTGACTGTGTGTATGTCTCTGTGCCTGACTGTGTGTATGTCTCTGTGTCTGACTGTGTGTGTGTGTCTCTCTATGTATGTATGTGTCTATGTATGTCTCTGTGTGTGACTGTGTGTATGTATGTATGTCTCTGTGTGTGACTGTGTGTATGTATGTATGTCTCTGTGTGTGACTGTGTGTATGTATGTCTCTGTGTGTGACTGTGTGTATGTATGTATGTCTCTGTGTGTGACTGTGTGTATGTATGTATGTCTCTGTGTGTGACTGTGTGTATGTATGTATGTCTCTGTGTGTGACTGTGTGTGTGTATGTATGTATGTCTCTGTGTGTATCCCTGTAGGATGTGTTGAACACAGTGGGGGGAATGGGGGTTCTACTGCCCCTCCTGGAACAGGTGTGTGAGGCAGAGCAGGTGGAGGGAGGAGGTCAGGAGACGTCAGACCTGCTGGGACCAGAACTAACCTGTAGCTCCTCCCGGGGGCCTGTCGGCATGCTGCTGCCACTGGGCAAGTCCTCCGGTCAGTAGCCTGTACAGGGTCCAGTGTGTGTTTGTACTGCTGTATGTGTGTGTTGGAGATAATACAGAGACAGATATTATACTGTATTATCAACTGGGGGGTTCCAGCCCTGAATGCTAATTGGCTGAAACAGCATTTCAGCCATTTCAGCCACAATATACCCGCAGGTATACTTGTTTACTGCTCAAATTACATTCGTAACCAGTTTCTAATAGCAATAAGGCACCTCAGGGGGTTTGAGGTATATGGCCCCTAGACCACGGCTAAGGGCTGTATCCAGGCACCTTGTTGTGTCGTGCTTAAGAACAGCCCTTAGCCGTGGTATATTGGCCTTATATCACACCCCCTTGGGCCTTAGTGCTTAATTAACCTACTTTGCAAGGTCAGTGGGTGTTAAAGAGCTACGTTACTGGGAATACTGATTGAATTTAGTAGTTTGGACATTTTGATTGTGGAAATGGTGCTCCGTGAACACTGATGAAGCGTTATCGTACTCAATAGGCTTATTTTACCTCAATTCATTTGTGTGTGTGTGTGTGTGTGTGTGTCAGATGGTCGGCTGGAGAGGAACAGTGTAGCAGCCTTCCTGCTGATGGTGAAGAATCTGATTCGTCATCACCCTGTCAACCAGGAGAGTCTACTGAACTGCCACGGACCCAGCATTATAGGAGCCATGCTCACTAAGGTACTGGCCCATTATAGGAAACATGCTCACTAAGGTACTGGCCCATTATAGGAGCCATGCTCACTAAGGTACTGACCCGTTATAGGAGCCATGCTCACTAAGGTACTGACCCAGCATTATAGGAGCCATGCTCACTAAGGTACTGGCCCGTTATAGGAGCCATGCTCACTAAGGTACTGACCCGTTATAGGAGCCATGCTCACTAAGGAGCCATGCTCACTAAGGTACTGACCCGTTATAGGAGCCATGCTCACTAAGGTACTGGCCCATTATAGGAGCCATGCTCACTAAGGTACTGACCCGTTATAGGAGCCATGCTCACTAAGGTACTGGCCCGTTATAGGAGCCATGCTCGCTAAGGTACTGACCCGTTATAGGAGCCATGCTCACTAAGGTACTGGCCCGTTATAGGAGCCATGCTCACTAAGGTACTGGCCCGTTATAGGAGCCATGCTCACTAAGGTACTGACCCGTTATAGGAGCCATGCTCACTAAGGTACTGGCCCGTTATAGGAGCCATGCTCACTAAGGTACTGACCCAGCATTATAGGAGCCATGTTCACTAGGGTACTGACCCGTTATAGGAGCCATGCTCACTAGGGTACTGGCCCACTATAGGAGCCATGTTCACTAGGGTACTGGCCCGTTATAGGAGCCATGTTCACTAAGGTACTGGCCCGTTATAGGAGCCATGCTCACTAAGGTACTGGCCCGTTATAGGAACCATGCTCACTAAGGTACTGACCCAGCATTATAGGAGCCATGCTCACTAAGGTACTGGCCCGTTATAGGAGCCATGTTCACTAAGGTACTGGCCCACTATAGGAGCCATGCTCACTAAGGTACTGGCCCGTTATAGGAGCCATGCTCACTAAGGTACTGGCCCAGCATTATAGGAGCCATGCTCACTAAGGTACTGACCCGTTATAGGAGCCATGCTCACTAAGGTACTGGCCCGTTATAGGAGCCATGCTCACTAAGGTACTGGCCCATTATAGGAGCCATGCTCACTAAGGTACTGACCCAGCATTATAGGAGCCATGCTCACTAAGGTACTGACCCGTTATAGGAGCCATGCTCACTAAGGTACTGGCCCGTTATAGGAGCCATGCTCACTAAGGTACTGACCCGTTATAGGAGCCATGCTCACTAAGGTACTGGCCCATTATAGGAGCCATGCTCACTAAGGTACTGGCCCATTATAGGAGCCATGTTCACTAGGGTACTGGCCCGTTATAGGAGCCATGTTCACTAAGGTACTGACCCGTTATAGGAGCCATGCTCACTAAGGTACTGGCCCATTATAGGAGCCATGCTCACTAAGGTACTGGCCCATTATAGGAGCCATGCTCACTAAGGTACTGGCCCGTTATAGGAGCCATGCTCACTAAGGTACTGGCCCATTATAGGAGCCATGTTCACTAGGGTACTGGCCCGTTATAGGAGCCATGTTCACTAGGGTACTGGCCCATTATAGGAGCCATGCTCACTAAGGTACTGGCCCGTTATAGGAGCCATGTTCACTAGGATACTGGCCCATTATAGGAGCCATGTTCACTAGGGTACTGGCCCATTATAGGAGCCATGCTCACTAAGGTACTGGCCCGTTATAGGAGCCA
Source organism: Salmo salar (assembly GCF_965601325.2). NCBI lineage: Eukaryota > Metazoa > Chordata > Actinopteri > Salmoniformes > Salmonidae > Salmo > Salmo salar. The sequence goes on from NC_138295.1 coordinate 88,201,411, forward strand.
TGTTCACTAGGATACTGGCCCATTATAGGAGCCATGCTCACTAAGGTACTGGCCCGTTATAGGAGCCATGCTCACTAAGATACTGGCCCATTATAGGAGCCATGCTCACTAAGGTACTGGCCCATTATAGGAGCCATGTTCACTAGGGTACTGGCCCGTTATAGGAGCCATGTTCACTAGGGTACTGGCCCATTATAGGAGCCATGCTCACTAAGGTACTGGCCCGTTATAGGAGCCATGTTCACTAGGATACTGGCCCATTATAGGAGCCATGTTCACTAGGGTACTGGCCCATTATAGGAGCCATGCTCACTAAGGTACTGGCCCGTTATAGGAGCCATGTTCACTAGGATACTGGCCCATTATAGGAGCCATGCTCACTAAGGTACTGGCCCGTTATAGGAGCCATGCTCACTAAGATACTGGCCCATTATAGGAGCCATGTTCACTAAGGTACTGGCCCGTTATAGGAGCCATGTTCACTAGGATACTGGCCCGTTATAGGAGCCATGCTCACTAAGGTACTGGCCCGTTATAGGAGCCATGTTCACTAGGATACTGGCCCATTATAGGAGCCATGCTCACTAGGGTACTGGCCCGTTATAGGAGCCATGTTCACTAAGATACTGGCCCATTATAGGAGCCATGTTCACTAAGGTACTGGCCCGTTATAGGAGCCAAATTCACTAAGATACTGGCCCATTATAGGAGCCATGTTCACTAAGGTACTGGCCCGTTATAGGAGCCATGTTCACTAGGATACTGGCCCGTTATAGGAGCCATGCTCACTAGGGTACTGGCCCGTTATAGGAGCCATGTTCACTAGGATACTGGCCCGTTATAGGAGCCATGTTCACTAGGGTACTGTCCCGTTATAGGAGCCATGTTCACTAGGGTACTGTCCCATTATAGGAGCCATGTTCACTAGGGTACTGACCCATTATAGGAGCCATGCTCACTAGGGTACTGTCCCGTTATAGGAGCCATGTTCACTAGGGTACTGGCCCATTATAGGAGCCATGCTCACTAAGGTACTGTCCCGTTATAGGAGCCATGTTCACTAGGGTACTGTCCCATTATAGGAGCCATGTTCACTAGGGTACTGTCCCATTATAGGAGCCATGTTCACTAGGGTACTGTCCCATTATAGGAGCCATGCTCACTAGGGTACTGTCCCATTATAGGAGCCATGTTCACTAGGGTACTGTCAGTAAACAATGGGAATGACTTAGATTTAAGTAGCAGTTAAAACCTGGGTCATGTTATTGTGTGTAGATGTGTATCCATAGTAGCTAATGTCCAGACCAGAGCATCATCTTCCTACAGTACTGTAGTAGCTAATGTCCAGACCAGAGCCATCATCATTCTACGGTATTGTAGTAGCTAATGTCCAGACCAGAGCATCATCATCCTACAGTACTGTAGTAGCTAATGTTCAGACCAGAGCATCATCATCCTACAGTACTGTAGTAGCTAATGTCCAGACCAGAGCCATCATCATCCTACAGTACTGTAGTAGCTAATGTCCAGACCAGAGCATCATCATCCTACAGTACTGTAGTAGCTAATGTCCAGACCAGAGCATCATCATCCTACAGTACTGTAGTAGCTAATGTCCAGACCAGAGCATCATCATCCTACGGTACTGTAGTAGCTAATGTCCAGACCAGAGCGTCATCATCCTACAGTACTGTAGTAGCTAATGTCCAGACCAGAGCATCATCATCCTACATTACTGTAGTAGCTAATGTCCAGACCAGAGCCATCATCATCCTACAGTACTGTAGTACAGTAGGACAGATAAACAGTACAAACACTTGTACATCTTGTCTCCCTTTTTAATCTTCTACTCTTGTCGTGTTACATGGAGCATGTTATGAGAAGCACATTTCTGCGAAAGTAGACAATCTCATCTCTCTCTTCCTCCCCCATCTCTCTCCCTCCCCGTCTCTCTCTCCCTCCCCCGTCTCTCTCTCTCTCCCCCGTGTCTCTCTCTCTCTCTCTCTCTCCCCCGTCTCTCTCTCTCTCCCCCGTCTCTCTCTCTCTCCCCCGTCTCTCTCTTTCTCTCCCTCCCCCGTCTCTCTCTCTCCCTCCCCCGTCTCTCTCTCTCTCCCCCGTGTCTCCTCTCTCTCTCTCTCCCCCGTCTCTCTCTCTCTCCCCCGTCTCTCTCTCTCTCCCCCGTCTCTCTCTTTCTCTCCCTCCCCCGTCTCTCTCTCTCCCTCCCCCGTCTCGCTCTCTCTCTCCCTCCCCCGTCTCGCTCTCTCTCCCTCCCCCGTCTCGCTCTCTCTCTCCCTCCCCCGTCTCTCTCTCTCCCTCCCCCGTCTCTCTCTCTCTCCCTCCCCCGTCTCTCTCTCTCTCTCCCTCCCCCGTCTCTCTCTCTCTCTCCCTCCCCCGTCTCTCTCTCTCTCTCCCTCCCCCGTCTCTCTCTCTCTCCCTCCTCCGTCTCTCTCTCTCTCCCCGTCTCTCTCTCTCTCCCTCCCCCTCTCTCCCTCCCCCATCTCTCTCTCTCTCCCTCCCCCGTCTCTCTACCCTCCCCATCTCTCTCTCTCCCCGTCTCTCTCTCTCTCCCTCCCCCTCTCTCCCTCCCCCGTCTCTCTCTCTCCCTCCCCCGTCTCTCTCTCTCCCTCCCCGTCTCTCTACCCTCCCCCATCTCTCTCTCTCTCTCTCTCTCTCTCTCTCTCTCTCTCTCCCTCCCCCGTCTCTCTCTCTCCCTCCCCCGTCTCTCTCTCTCCCTCCCCCGTCTCTCTCCCTCCCCCATCTCTCTCTCCCTCTCCCATCTCTTTCTCCTAGGTCCCAGGTAGTATGATGGATATGTCTGTTCTGATGGCGTGTCAGTTCCTGTTGGAGCAGGTATCCAGTGAGGAGAACAGTCCGTTGCTCCTGCAGCTCTACCAACACCTGCTATTTGACTTCCGCATCTGGAGCAGCAGCCACTTCGCTGTGTGTCTGGGTAAGAGCAGTCAGCCACTGTAGCCAGTAGACTTCCACATCTGGAGCAGCAGCCACTTCACTGTGTGTCTGGGTAAGAGCATTCAGCCACTGTAGCCAGTAGACTTCCGCATCTGGAGCAGCAGCCACTTCGCTGTGTGTCTGGGTAAGAGCAGTCAGCCACTATAGCCTGGTAGCCAGTAGACTTCCACATCTGGCCAGCAGCCACTTCGCTGTGTGTCTGGGTAAGAGCAGTCAGCCACTATAGCCTGGTAGCCAGTAGACTTCCGCATCTGGAGCAGCAGCCACTTTGCTGTGTGTCTGGGTAAGAGCAGTCAGCCACTATAGCCTGGTAGCCAGTAGACTTCCACATCTGGAGGAGCAGCCACTTCGCTGTGTGTCTGGGTAAGAGCAGTCAGCCACTATAGCCTGGTAGCCAGTAGACTTCCACATCTGGAGGAGCAGCCATTCGCTGTGTGTCTGGGTAAGAGCAGTCAGCCACTATAGCCTGGTAGCCAGTAGACTTCCACATCTGGAGGAGCAGCCATTCGCTGTGTGTCTGGGTAAGAGCAGTCAGCCACTATAGCCTGGTAGCCAGTAGACTTCCACATCTGGAGCAGCAGCCACTTTGCTGTGTGTCTGGGTAAGAGCAGTCAGCCACTATAACCTGGTAGCCAGTAGACTTCCACATCTGGAGCAGCGGCCACTTCGCTGTGTGTCTGGGTAAGAGCAGTCAGCCACTATAACCTGGTAGCCAGTAGACTTCCACATCTGGAGCAGCAGCCACTTCGCTGTGTGTCTGGGTAAGAGCAGTCAGCCACTGTAGCCTGGTTGCCAGTTCTGTAGGCCTTTGAACATCAGAGCAGTTGTTGGCTAAAGCACAAACAGATCTGGGAGGGTTATGTCTAGCGTGGCGTCCCTACAGTGTGCAAGACTATCCCAGTATCAACAGACTTTGGTCGGCTCTGTCAAAGCTAACTCTGCCACTTTCATATGCGTGTAGCCCAGGGACTTCTAGAGACAGGCTGAGACATAACCCTTTGGTACAGATGGAATATATTATCATAGCTATTACCCACTGATACTGTATGAATCAATGCCCTCCAGGATGTAAGTCTGTACTCGTGACATCATATAAATTAATGCTGTTTTCCAGTGGTACATTTTCAGACTGCATTGTCAATAACATAGAAGTGAAGGACTTGTGTCCTAAATAGCACCTTATTCCCTATAAAGTGCACCACTACTTTTGGTAGTGCCTTAAATAGGGAATAGGGTGCCATTCGGGACACAGCCAATGTGTGTGATGTGTTGTCTGTGAAGGCCATGTCCAGTACCTCCTATTGATGTGTTGTCTGAATGCCGTGTCTAGTACCTTATATTGATGTGTGGTCTGTGAAGGCCATGTCCAGTACCTCATATTGATGTGTTGTCTGTGAAGGCCATGTCCAGTACCTCATATTGATGTGTTGTCTGTGAAGGCCATGTCCAGTACCTCATATTGATGTGTTGTCTGTGAAGGCCATGTCCAGTACCTCATATTGATGTGTTGTCTGTGAAGGCCATGTCCAGTACCTCATATTGATGTGTTGTCTGTGAAGGCCATGTCCAGTACCTGTCGTCGGTGATCAAGGACGGGAAGCAGCGCATGAGGAAGAAATATGGAGTGCAGTACATCCTGGATACCATACGGACACACTACAGGTACCTCAACAACCCTTTACACTACAGGTACCTCAACAACCCTTTACACTACAGGTACCTCAACAACCCTTTACACTACAGGTACCTCAACAACCCTTTACACTACAGGTACCTCAACAACCCTTTACACTACAGGTACCTCAACAACCCTTTACACTACAGGTACCTCAACAACCCTTTACACTACAGGTACCTCAACAACCCTTTACACTACAGGTACCTCAACAACCCTTTACACTACAGGTACCTCAACAACCCTTTACACTACAGGTACCTCAACAACCCTTTACACTACAGGTACCTCAACAACCCTTTACACTACAGGTACCTCAACAACCCTTTACACTACAGGTACCTCATCAACCCTTTACACTACAGGTACCTCAACAACCCTTTACACTACAGGTACCTCAACAACCCTTTACACTACAGGTACCTCAACACCCCTTTACACTACAGGTACCTCAACAACCCTTTACACTACAGGTACCTCAACAACCCTTTACACTACAGGTACCTCAACAACCCTTTACACTACAGGTACCTCAACAACCCTTTACACTACAGGTACCTCAACAACCCTTTACACTACAGGTACCTCAACAACCCTTTACACTACAGGTACCTCAACAACCCTTTACACTACAGGTACCTCAACAACCCTTTACACTACAGGTACCTCAACAACCCTTTACACTACAGGTACCTCAACAACCCTTTACACTACAGGTACCTCAACAACCCTTTACACTACAGGTACCTCAACAACCCTTTACACTACAGGTACCTCATCAACCCTTTACACTACAGGTACCTCAACAACCCTTTACACTACAGGTACCTCAACAACCCTTTACACTACAGGTACCTCAACAACCCTTTACACTACAGGTACCTCAACAACCCTTTACACTACAGGTACCTCAACAACCCTTTACACTACAGGTACCTCAACACCCCTTTACACTACAGGTACCTCAACAACCCTTTACACTACAGGTACCTCAACAACCCTTTACACTACAGGTACCTCAACAACCCTTTACACTACAGGTACCTCAACAACCCTTTACACTACAGGTACCTCAACAACCCTTTACACTACAGGTACCTCAACAACCCTTTACACTACAGGTACCTCAACAACCCTTTACACTACAGGTACCTCAACAACCCTTTACTATGGTAGTCATCATCTTAATGACACAAATGGTGAATTGTGACTTATCTATGCTTCTTAAAAATGATAGCCTCCATGTAGATGGCAAAAAAATGCATGATAGATGTATGTACATGTAGATGTCACTGTTGTTTGTATGCCTCCATATGTACATCATCTGATTTGTTCATCTCTGTGTGCCTGTGTGCTCTCAGTGTGGAGAAAGATGGCAGTCCTCTGTCTGATGAAAAGCAGACTGTTCAGATCTCTCTGTTCTCTCTGCTGAGAGACTTCCTCCTCAAGTGTCCTACTCCTGAAGAGCTCCACAGCATCTTGGCCTACACACTGGCTATAGGAGAGGAGCAGCAGGTACGCAAGCTAACGTAGACATGCTTACTCCTTGTCTTTATTCAGAGAGTTTTTGGATCAAACCCTGTCCTTTCTTGAACCCTATAATTCCGCTCACATGTCTCCTCCCTCTCAACCTCCCACCTCTACGTCCCCTCTTCTCAACCTCCCACCTCTACGTCCCCTCTTCTCAACCTCCCACCTCTACGTCCCCTCTTCTCAACCTCCCACCTCTACGTCCCCTCTTCTCAACCTCCCACCTCTACGTCCCCTCTTCTCAACCTCCCACCTCTACGTCCCCTCTTCTCAACCTCCCACCTCTATCTCTCTATTTCTACTCCCATCACTTACTCTCACTGTCCTCTTTTCTCCCCCCACTCACTCTCTCTCCCCACCCCTCTCCACCCTACCCCTCTCTTACCCTCTTTCTCTCTCCACTCCCTATATTCATCCCAATCACTTACTCTCCCCCTCCCTCCTCTCGCTCTCTCCACCCCTCGCTCTCCCCCTCCCTCCTCTTGCTCTCTCCACCTCTCCCCCCTCTCTCTCTCTCTCTCTCTCTCTCTCTCTCTCTCTCCACCTCTCCCCCTCCCTCCCCTCTCTCTCTCTCTCTCCACCCCTCCCTTCCCTCTCTCTCTCTCTCTCTCTCTCTCTCCTCCACCCCCCCTCTCCCTCCTCTCTCTCTCTCTCCACCCCTCCCTCTCCCTCCTCTCTCTCTCTCCATCAGGTGGTGAGTGCATTAGATGTGGTTTACAGTCTGTTGAGGAGCAGCCCTCCCAGAGAGCAGGTCCAGGCTGTACTGTTGGAGTGGGGAGTAGAACAGCTCTACTGTCTGCTGCTCAAACCCAGCTTTGGAGACGAGGTCAGGGAGAGAGTCTTCAGGGTGAGTCAGTCTGCTGCATCACACCACCATTACACTACCACCACCACATCACACTACCACCACCACATCACACTACCACCACCACCACATCACACTACCACCACCACATCACACTACCACCACCACATCACACTACCACCACTACCACATCACACTACCACCACCACATCACACTACCACCACCACCACACCACACTACCACCACCACCACATCACATCACACCACCACCACCACATCACACCACCACCACCACCACATCACACTACCACCACCACCACATCACACTACCACCACCACATCACACTACCACCACCACATCACACTACCACCACCACCACATCACACTACCACCACCACCACATCACACTACCACCACATCACACTACCACCACCACCATATCCCACCACCACACTACCACCACCACCATCACACTACCACCACCACCACCATCACACTACCACCACCACCACCATCACACTACCACCACCACCACATCACACTACCACCACCACATCACACTACCACCACCACCACATCACACTACCACCACCCCACCACCACCACATCACCCTACCACCACCAACACATCACACTACCACCACCACACCACACTACCACCACCACCACATCACACCACCACCACCACATCACACCACCACCACCACCATTACACTTCCACCACCACATCACACTACCACCATCACCACCACCACATCACACTACCACCACCACCACCACATCACACTACCACCACCACCACATCACACCACCACCACCACCACATCACACCACCACCACATCACATCACACTACCACCACATCACATCACACTACCACCACCACCACATCACACTACCACCACCACCACATCACACTACCACCACCACATCACACTACCACCACCACCACATCACACCACCACCACCACCACATCACACTACCACCACCACCACATCACACTACCACCACCACCACATCACACTACCACCACATCACACTATCACCACCACCACCACCACCAACACATCACACCACCAACACATCACACCACCACCACATCACACCACCACCACATCACACTACCACCACCACATCACACTACCACCACCACATCACACTACCACCACCATCCACACTCACCACCACCACCACATCACACTACCACCACCACCACATCACACCACCACCACCACATCACACTACCACCACCACATCACACTACCACCACCACATCACACTACCACCACCACATCACACCACCACCACCACCACATCACCACCACCACCACATCACACCACCATCACATCACACCACCACCATATCACACTACGACCACCACCATATCACACTACCACCACCACATCACACCACCACCATATCACACTACCACCACCACATCGCACAACCACCACCACATCGCACCACCACCACCACATCACACCACCATCACACCACATCACACCACCACCACATCACACTACCACCACCACCACATCACACTACCACCACCACCACATCACACCACCACCACCACATCACACTACCACCACCACCACATCACACCACCACCACCACCACATCACACTACCACCACCACCACATCACACTACCACCACCATCATATCACACCACCACCACATCACACCACCACCACATCACACTACCACCACCACATCACACCACCACATCACACTACCACCACCACATCACACTACCACCACCACATCACACCACCACCACATCACACTACCACCACCATATCACACTACCACCACCACATCACACCACCACCACCACCACATCACACTACCACCCCCACCATATCACACTACCACCACCACATCACACTACCACCACCACATCACACCACCACCATATCACACTACCACCACCACCACATCACACTACCACCACCATATCACACTACCACCACCATATCACACTACCACCACCACATCGCACAACCACCACCACATCGCACCACCACCACCACATCACACCACCATCACACCACATCACACCACCACCACATCACACCACCACCACATCACACTACCACCACCACACTACCACCACCACCACATCACACTACCACCACATCACACCACCACCACCACCATTACACTACCACCACCACATCACACTACCACCATCACCACCACCACATCACACTACCACCATCACCACCACCACATCACACTACCACATCACACCACCACCACCACCACATCACACTACCACCACCACATCACACTACCACCACCATCATATCACACTACCACCACCACCACACCACCACCACCACATCACACTACCACCACCATCATATCACACCACCACCACCACATCACACTACCACCACCACATCACACTACCACCACCACATCACACTACCACCACCACCACATCACACTACCACCACCACCATATCACACTACCACCACCACATCACACTACCACCACCACATCACACTACCACCACCACCACATCACACTACCACCACCACCATATCACACTACCACCACCACATCACACTACCACCACCACCTTATCACACTACCACCACCACCTTATCACACTACCACCACCACATCGCACAACCACCACATCGCACAACCACCACCACATCGCACCACCACCACCACCACATCACCATCACACCGCATCACACCACCACCACATCACACCACCACCACATCACACTACCACCACCATATCACACTACCACCACCACATCACACCACCACCACCATATCACACTACCACCCCCACATCACACTACCACCACCACCACCATATCACACTACCACCACCACCACATCACACCACCACCACATCACACTACCACCACCACATTGCACCACCACCACCACATCACACCACCATCACACCACTACCACCACATCACACCACCACCACCACACACCACCACCACATCACACTACCATCACCACCACATCGCACCACCACATCACACCACCACCATCACACCACCACCATCACACCACCACCATCACACCACCACCACATCACACCACCACCACATCACACCACCACCACATCACACCACCACATCACACTACCACCACCACATCACACCACCACCACATCACACTACCACCACACCACCAGCACATCACATCACCACATCACACCACCACCACATCACACTACCACATCACACAACCACATCACACTACCACCACCACATCACACTACCACCACCACATCACACCACCACCACCACATCACACCACCACCACCACATCACACCACCACCACCACATCACACCACCACCACACCACCACCACCACATCACACCACCACACCACCACCACATCACACCACCACCACCACATCACACCACCACCACCACATCACACCACCACCACTACCACCACATCACACTACCACCACATCACACCACCACCACATCACACTACCACCACACCACACTACCACATCACACTACCACCACCACATCACACTACCACCACCACATCACACTACCACCACATCACACTACCACATCACACTACCACCACCACATCACACCACCACCACACCACATCACACCACCACCACATCACACCACTACCACATCACACTACCACCACCACATCACACCACCACCACATCACACCACTACCACATCACACTACCACCACCACATCACACTACCACCATCACACTACCACCTCCACATCACACCACCACCACATCACACCACCACCACATCACACTACCACCACATCACACTACCACCACACCACCACTACATCACACCACCACCACATCACTACCACCACCACCACATCACTACCACCACCACCACATCACACTACCACCATCACACTACCACCTCCACATCACACCACCACCACATCACACCACCACCACATCACACCACCACCACCACATCACACTACCACCACCACATCAAACCACCACCACACCACACCACACCACCACCACATCACACTACCACCACCACCACATCACACTACCACCACCACACCACACCACACCACCACCACATCACACTACCACCACCACCACATCACACTACCACCACATCACACCACCACCACCACATCACTCTACCACCACCACATCACTCTACCACCACCACATCACTCTACCACCACCACATCACACCACCACCACCACATCACACCCCCCATCACATCACACTACCACCACACCACACCACCACCACATCACACCACCATCACACCACCACCACATCACACTACCACCACATCACACTAACCGGTGCATGTTGGGGAATTTACCGAAGATACTGCAACTATAGCCATTCTATGTTCAGAGTTTTACCTAGTCATACACTCAATACACAATCTCCCCATCTTTCCTAGTTTATCTGAGCCGTAGGTCAGTGTTGTTGAAATCTCATCAAACACAAATCTCCTGCTCTCCTCCTTGGTCGTTGACGCAGGTTCTGTACAAGATCCTGAAGAGTGAACGAGTGTCTGAGCGCGCCAAGCAACGTGTCAAGTTGAAGGATTTTGGATACCTGGGTCTTGTCTGTTTCCTAGGAGACGTCCCCGTAACCATGACCACCGTGCGCTGTCTGTATGAGCAGGTGCTCGCTACAGGTAGGCCTCATATAGCCTCTGCTCATGTCCCAAATGGAGCCCTATTCCCTTTATACAGTCTAGTAAACTACTAAGGCCCATAGTGCCCTGTCAAAAGTAGTGCTCTATATAGGGACTAGGGTTCTCATAGGGCTTTGGCCAAAAGTAGTGCACTATATAGGGACTAGGGTGCTATTTGGGTGCCAACAACTCTGTGTTGTTGTTTTTGTCGCACTGCTTTGCTTTATCTTGGCCAGGTCGCAGTTGTAAATGAGAACTTGTTCTCAACTGGCCTACCTAGTTAAATAAAGGTTAAATTAAAAAAATTCATAAAAATGCCAGGTCTGTTTTTGTCCTGTGTTCCTGTACAGTCATCCTTTTACAATGCGTTTTATTCTTGTATTGATGGCTAGTCTTCAGAAAGGCTTTAGAGCTGAAATGTCAACATGAAACAGTCTCAACTATAACCTTGTTGTTCCTATAGTATGTATATCTATAGAGGATATATTTTACTGTGTATAAACACTCTCCTTGTTGTTCCTATAGTATGTATATCTATAGAGGATATATTTTACTGTGTATAACCCCTCTTCTTGTTGTTCCTATAGTATGTACAGTTGAAGTCGGAAGTTACATAAACCTTAGCCATATACATTTAAACTCAGTTTTTCACAATTTCTGACATTTAATCCTAGTAAAAATGATAGTTTTAGGTCAGTTGGGATCACCACTTTATTTTAAGAATGTGAAATGTCAGAATAATAGTAGAGAGATTGATTTATTTCAGCTTTTATTTCTTTCATCACATTCCCAGTGGGTCAAAAGTTTACATACACTCAATTAGTATTTGGTAGCATTGCCTTTTAAATTGTTTAACTTGGGTCAAACATTTTGGGTAGCCTTCCACAACCTTACCACAATAAGTTGGGTTCATTTTGGCCCATTCCTCCTGACAGAGCTGGTGTAACTGAGTCAGGTTTGTAGGCCTCCTTGCTCGCACACGCTTTTTCAGTTCTGCCCACAAATTTTCTATAGGATTGAGGTCAGGGCTTTGTGATGGCCACTCCAATACCTTGACTTTGTTGTCCTTAAGCCATTTTGCCACAACTTTGGAAGTATGCTTGGGGTCATTGTCCATTTGGAAGACCCATTTGCGACCAAGCTTTAACTTCCTGACTGATGTCTTGAGATGTTGCTTCAATATATCCACATAATTTTCCTCCCTCATGATGCCATCTATTTTGTGAAGTGCACCAGTCCCTCCTGCAGCAAAGCACTCCCACAACATGATGCTGCCACCCCCGTGCTTCACGGTTGGGATGGTGTTCTTCAGCTTGCAAGCCTCCCCTTTTTCCTCCAAACATAACAATGGTCATTATGGCCAAACAGTTCTATTTTTGTTTCATCAGACCAGAGGACATTTCTCCAAAAAGTACGATCTTTGTCCCTGTGTGCAGTTGCAAACCGTAGTCAGGCTTTTTTATGGCGGTTTTGGAGCAGTGGCTTCTTCCTTGCTGAGCGGCCTTTCAGGTTATGTCGATATAGGACTCGTTTTACTGTGGATATAGATACTTTTGTACCTGTTTCCTCCAGCATCTTCAGAAGGTCCTTTGCTGTTGTTCTGGGATTGATTTGCACTTTTCGCACCAACGTACGTTCATCTCTAGGAGACAGAACGCGTCTCCTTCCTGAGCGGTATAACGGCTGTGTGGTCCCATGGTGTTTATACTTGCGTACTATTGTTTGTACAGATGAACGTGGTACCTTCAGGCGTTTCGAAATTGCTCCCAAGGATGAACCAGACTTGTGGAGGTCCACAATTTGTTTTCTGAGGTCTTGGCTGATTTCTTTTGATTTTCCCATGACGTCAAGCAAAGAGGCACTGAGTTTGAAGGTAGGCCTTGAAATACATCAACAGGTACACCTCCAATTGACTCAAGTGATGTCATTTAGCCTATCAGAAGCTTCTAAAGCCATGACATCATTTTCTGGAATTTTCCAAACTGTTTGTATGTACAGTCAACTTAGTGCATGTAAACTTCCGACTTCAACTGTATGTCTATAGGGTATATACACTGCTCAAAAAAATAAAGGGAACACTTAAACAACACAATGTAACTCCAAGTCAATCACACTTCTGTGAAATCAAACTGTCCACTTAGGAAGCGACACTGATTGACAGTAAATTTCACATGCTGTTGTGCAAATGGAATAGACAACAGGTGGAAATTATAGGCAATTAGCAAGACACCCCCAATAAAGGAGTGGTTCTGCAGGTGGGGACCACAGACCACTTCTCAGTTCCTATGCTTCCAGGCTGATGTTTTGGTCACTTTTGAATGCTGGCGGTGCTTTCACTCTAGTGGTAGCATGAGATGGAGTCTACAACCCACACAAGTGGCTCAGGTAGTGCAGCTCATCCAGGATGGCACATCAATGCGAGCTGTGGCAAGAAGGTTTGCTGTGTCTGTCAGCGTAGTGTCCAGAGCATGGAAGCGCTACCAGGAGACAGGCCAGTACATCAGGAGACGTGGAGGAGGCCGTAGGAGGGCAACAACCCAGCAGCAGGACCGCTACCTCCGCCTTTGTGCAAGGAGGAGCAGGAGGAGCACTGCCAGAGCCCTGCAAAATGACCTCCAGCAGGCCACAAATGTGCATGTGTCTGCTCAAACGGTCAGAAACAGACTCCATGAGGGTGGTATGAGGGCCCGACGTCCACAGGTGGGGATTGTGCTTACAGCCCAACACCGTGCAGGACGTTTGGCATTTGCCAGAGAACACCAAGATTGGCAAATTCGCCACTGGCGCCCTGTGCTCTTCACAGATGAAAGCAGGTTCACACTGAGCACATGTGACAGAGTCTGGAGACGCCGTGGAGAACGTTCTGCTGCCTGCAACATCCTCCAGCATGACCGGTTTGGCGGTGGGTCAGTCATGGTGTGGGGTGGCATTTCTTTGGGGGGCCCCACAGCCCTCCATGTGCTCGCCAGAGGTAGCCTGACTGCCATTAGATACCGAGATGAGATCCTCAGACCCCTTGTGAGACCATATGCTGGTGCGGTTGGCCCTGGGTTCCTCCTAATGCGAGACAATGCTAGACCTCATGTGGCTGGAGTGTGTCAGCAGTTCCTGCAAGAGGAAGGCATTGATGCTATGGACTGGCCCGCCCGTTCCCCAGACCTGAATCCAATTGAGTACATCTGGGACATCATGTCTCGCTCCATCCACCAACGCCACGTTGCACCACAGACTGTCCAGGAGTTGGCGGATGCTTTAGTCCAGGTCTGGGAGGAGATCCCTCAGGAGACCGTCCGCCACCTCATCAGGAGCATGCCCAGGCGTTGTAGGGAGGTCATACAGGCACATGGAGGCCACACACACTACTGAGCCTCATTTTGACTTGTTTTAAGGACATTACATCAAAGTTGGATCAGCCTGTAGTGTGGTTTTCCACTTTAATTTTGAGTGTGACTCCAAATCCAGACCTCCATGGGTTAATAAATTGGATTTCCATTGATTATTTTTGTGTGATTTTGTTGTCAGCACATTCAACTATGTAAAGAAAAAAGTATTTAATAAGATTAATTTATTCATTCAGATCTAGGATGTGTTATTTTAGTGTTCCCTTTATTTTTTTGAGCAGTATACTTTACTGTGTATAACCCCTCTCCTTGTTGTTCCTATAGTATGTATATCTATTGGGGATATACTTTACTGTGTACTTCTGATTGTCATTGTTTTGTGTAGATGCCACTCCTAACTTCAGAGACCTGCTGGCTGTGGTCCATCTGTCCCACCGTGCTGAGCTCACTGTCCGTCTGGACGTCTGTCGCAAGGTCAGTCCCTACCTACACTAATCTTCTTTCCCTTCCACTATCCTGTTAACCCCTCCTCTAGTCCTCTTTCCCCACCTCTAGTCCTCTTTCCCCACCTCTAGTCCTCTTTCCCCTCCTCTATCCCCTCCTCTAGTCCTCTTTCCCCTCCTCTAGTCCTCTTTCCCCTCCTCCAGTCCTCTTTCCCCTAGTCCTCTCCTCTTTCCCCTCCTCTAGTCCTCTTTCCCCTCCACTTGTCCACTTTCCCTTTCTCTAGTCCTCTTTCCATTCCTCTAGTTCTCTTTCCCCTACTCTAGTCCTCTTTCCCCTACTCTAGTCCTCTTTCCCCTCCTTTAGTCCTCTTTCCCCTCCACTGTCCTCTTTCCCCTCCACTGTATATCTTCACATTCTCTCAGGTCATTACTAAGTATAGTACAATTGAAGATAACGGTATAGACTATTGGGCAGCTAAAGGTATAGACTATAGGGCAGCTAAAGGTATAGACTATAGGGCAGCTAAAGGTATAGACTATAGGGCAGCTAAAGGTATAGACTATTGGACAGCTACATGTATAGACTATAGGGCAGCTAAAGGTATAGACTATAGGGCAGCTAAAGGTATAGACTATTGGACAGCTAAAGGTATAGACTATTGGACAGCTAAAGGTATAGACTATAGGGCAGCTAAAGGTATAGACTATAGGGCAGCTAAAGGTATAGACTATAGGGCAGCTACATGTATAGACTATTGGGCAGCTAAAGGTATAGACTATAGGGCAGCTAAAGGTATAGACTATAGGGCAGCTAAAGGTATAGACTATAGGGCAGCTAAAGGTATAGACTATAGGGCAGCTAAAGGTATAGACTATAGGGCAGCTAAAGGTATAGACTATTGGGCAGCTAAAGGTATAGACTATTGGGCAGCTACAGGTATAGACTATAGGGCAGCTACAGGTATAGACTATAGAGCAGCTAAAGGTATAGACTATAGGGCAGCTAAATGTATAGACTATAGGGCAGCTAAAGGTATAGACTATATGGCAGCTAAAGGTAAAGGTATAGACTATAGGGCAGCTAAAGGTATAGACTATAGGGCAGCAAAAGGTATAGACTATTGGGCAGCTAAAGGTATAGACTATAGGGCAGCTAAAGGTATAGACTATAGGGCAGCTAAAGGTATAGACTATAGGGCAGCTACAGGTATAGACTATTGGGCAGCTAAAGGTATAGACTATAGGGCAGCTAAAGGTATAGACTATAGGGCAGCTAAAGGTATAGACTATAGGGCAGCTAAAGGTAAAGGTATAGACTATAGGGCAGCTAAAGGTAAAGGTATAGACTATAGGGCAGCTAAAGGTATAGACTATAGGGCAGCTAAAGGTATAGACTATTGGGCAGCTAAAGGTATAGACTATAGGGCAGCTAAAGGTATAGACTATAGGGCAGCTAAAGGTATAGACTATAGGGCAGCTACAGGTATAGACTATTGGGCAGCTAAAGGTATAGACTATTGGGCAGCTAAAGGTATAGACTATAGGGCAGCTAAAGGTATAGACTATAGGGCAGCTAAAGGTAAAGGTATAGACTATAGGGCAGCTAAAGGTAAAGGTATAGACTATAGGGCAGCTAAAGGTATAGACTATAGGGCAGCTAAAGATAACGGTATAGACTATAGGGCAGCTAAAGGTATAGACTATAGGGCAGCTAAAGGTAAAGACTATTGGGCAGCTAAAGGTATAGACTATAGGGCAGCTAAAGGTATAGACTATAGGGCAGCTAAAGGTATAGACTATAGGGCAGCTAAAGGTAAAGGTATAGACTATAGGGCAGCTAAAGGTATAGACTATAGGGCAGCTAAAGGTAAAGGTATAGACTATTGGGCAGCTAAAGGTAAAGGTATAGACTATAGGGCAGCTAAAGGTATAGACTATAGGGCAGCTACAGGTATAGACTATAGGGCAGCTACAGGTATAGACTATAGGGCAGCTACAGGTATAGACTATAGGGCAGCTAAAGGTATAGACTATAGGGCAGCTACAGGTATAGACTATAGGGCAGCTAAAGGTATAGACTATAGGGCAGCTACAGGTATAGACTATAGGGCAGCTACAGGTATAGACTATAGGGCAGCTACAGGTATAGACTATAGGGCAGCTAAAGGTATAGACTATAGGGCAGCTACAGGTATAGACTATAGGGCAGCTACAGGTATAGACTATAGGGCAGCTACAGGTATAGACTATAGGGCAGCTACAGGTATAGACTATAGGGCAGCTACAGGTATAGACTATAAGGCAGCTAAAGGTATAGACTATAGGGCAGCTACAGGTATAGACTATAGGGCAGCTACAGGTATAGACTATTGGGCAGCTAAAGGCTTGATTGTTCCCTGTTTTTATCTTTCTCTCCCCTTCTCCCTCTCTCTCTTTCCCCCTGCTCTCTCCCTCGCCTTATGCCCCCTCTCTCTCCATCGCTTCTCTCTCTCTCTCTCTCTCTCTCTCTCTCTCTCTCTCTCTCTCTCTCTCTCTCCATCTCCCAGCTCTTCTACCTGATCTATGACAATGAGGACTATGTTCGTCAGCTGGCCCGTCAGCCAGGCTGGCAGGATGTGTTAACTAAGCTCTATATGAAGGAGTCCTATGAGTCTCGTGGTCCCTCCCTGGCAGGCTCCAGCACCCACAGCTCCCTGGACCCCTCCTCCTCCCGCCCCCCTCTCAGGTAGGGATGACTTCCATTAGTCGATTGAGGGAATCTGTATCGATTCGAAAAGTTGGGAATCAATAATAACTTAAATGATATTTTATATTTCTGGACAATGAACAAGATAGTTTCTGGATTCAGCTCTACCCCTGCTATAGATCAGTTAACATGTGTTCAGCTCTTTACCCCTGCTATAGATCAGTTAACATGTGTTCAGCTTTACCCCTGCTATAGATCAGTTAACATGTGTTCAGCTCTACCCCTGCTATAGATCAGTTAACATGTGTTCAGCTCTTTACACCTGCTATAGATCAGTTAACATGTGTTCAGCTCTACCCCTGCTATAGATCAGTTAACATGTGTTCAGCTCTACCCCTGCTATAGATCAGTTAACATGTGTTCAGCTCTACCCCTGCTATAGATCAGTTAACATGTGTTCAGCTCTACCCCTGCTATAGATCAGTTAACATGTGTTCAGCTCTACCCCTGCTATAGATCAGTTAACATGTGTTCAGCTCTACCCCTGCTATAGATCAGTTAACATGTGTTCAGCACTACCCCTGCTATAGATCAGTTAACATGTGTTCAGCTCTTTACCCCTGCTATAGATCAGTTAACATGTGTTCAGCTCTACCCCTGCTATAGATCAGTTAACATGTGTTCAGCTCTACCCCTGCTATAGATCAGTTAACATGTGTTCAGCTCTACCCCTGCTATAGATCAGTTAACATGTGTTCAGCTCTACCCCTGCTATAGATCAGTTAACATGTGTTCAGCACTACCCCTGCTATAGATCAGTTAACATGTGTTCAGCTCTACCCCTGCTATAGATCAGTTAACATGTGTTCAGCTCTTTACCCCTGCTATAGATCAGTTAACATGTGTTCAGCTCTACCCCTGCTATAGATCAGTTAACATGTGTTCAGCTCTACCCCTGCTATAGATCAGTTAACATGTGTTCAGCACTACCCCTGCTATAGATCAGTTAACATGTGTTCAGCTCTTTACCCCTGCTATAGATCAGTTAACATGTGTTCAGCTCTACCCCTGCTATAGATCAGTTAACATGTGTTCAGCTCTACCCCTGCTATAGATCAGTTAACATGTGTTCAGCTCTACCCCTGCTATAGATCAGTTAACATGTGTTCAGCACTACCCCTGCTATAGATCAGTTAACATGTGTTCAGCTCTTTACCCCCGCTATAGATCAGTTAACATGTGTTCAGCTCTTTACCCCTGCTATAGATCAGTTAACATGTGTTCAGCTCTACCCCTGCTATATATCAGTTAACATGTGTTCAGCTCTTTACCCCTGCTATAGATCAGTTAACATGTGTTCAGCTCTTTACCCCTGCTATAGATCAGTTAACATGTGTTCAGCTCTACCCCTGCTATAGATCAGTTAACATGTGTTCAGCTCTACCCCTGCTATAGATCAGTTAACATGTGTTCAGCTTTACCCCTGCTATAGATCAGTTAACATGTGTTCAGCTCTTTACCCCTGCTATAGATCAGTTAACATGTGTTCAGCTCTACCCCTGCTATAGATAAGTTAACATGTGTTCAGCTCTACCCCTGCTATAGATCAGTTAACATGTGTTCAGCTCTTTACCCCTGCTATAGATCAGTTAACATGTGTTCAGCTGTACCCCTGCTATAGATCAGTTAACATGTGTTCAGCTCTTTACCCCTGCTATAGGTCAGTTAACATGTGTTCAGCTCTACCCCGCTATAGATCAGTTAACATGTGTTCAGCTCTACCCCTGCTATAGATCAGTTAACATGTGTTCAGCTCTACCCCTGCTATAGATCAGTTAACATGTGTTCAGCTCTTTACCCCTGCTATAGATCAGTTAACATGTATTCAGCTCTACCCCTGCTATAGATCAGTTAACATGTGTTCAGCTCTACCCCTGCTATATATCAGTTAACATGTGTTCAGCTCTACCCCTGCTATAGATCAGTTAACATGTGTTCAGCTCTACCCCTGCTATAGATCAGTTAACATGTGTTCAGCTCTTTACCCCTGCTATAGATCAGTTAACATGTGTTCAGCTCTACCCCTGCTATAGATCAGTTAACATGTGTTCAGCTCTCTACCCCTGCTATAGATCAGTTAACATGTGTTCAGCTCTACCCCTGCTATAGATCAGTTAACATGTGTTCAGCTCTACCCCTGCTATAGATCAGTTAACATGTGTTCAGCACTACCCCTGCTATAGATCAGTTAACATGTGTTCAGCTCTTTACCCCTGCTATAGATCAGTTAACATGTGTTCAGCTTTACCCCTGCTATAGATCAGTTAACATGTGTTCAGCTCTACCCCTGCTATAGATCAGTTAACATGTGTTCAGCTCTACCCCTGCTATAGATCAGTTAACATGTGTTCAGCTCTACCCCTGCTATAGATCAGTTAACATGTGTTCAGCTCTTTACCCCTGCTATAGATCAGTTAACATGTGTTCAGCTCTACCCCTGCTATAGATCAGTTAACATGTGTTCAGCTCTACCCCTGCTATAGATCAGTTAACATGTGTTCAGCTCTACCCCTGCTATAGATCAGTTAACATGTGTTCAGCTCTACCCCGCTATAGATCAGTTAACATGTGTTCAGCTCTACCCCTGCTATAGATCAGTTAACATGTGTTCAGCTCTACCCCTGCTATAGATCAGTTAACATGTGTTCAGCTCTACCCCTGCTATAGATCAGTTAACATGTGTTCAGCTCTTTACCCCTGCTATATATCAGTTAACATGTGTTCAGCTCTACCCCTGCTATAGATCAGTTAACATGTGTTCAGCTCTACCCCTGCTATAGATCAGTTAACATGTGTTCAGCTCTTTACCCCTGCTATAGATCAGTTAACATGTGTTCAGCTCTACCCCTGCTATAGATCAGTTAACATGTGTTCAGCTGTACCCCTGCTATAGATCAGTTAACATGTGTTCAGCTCTTTACCCCTGCTATAGATCAGTTAACATGTGTTCAGCTCTTTACCCCTGCTATAGATCAGTTAACATGTGTTCAGCTCTACCCCTGCTATAGATCAGTTAACATGTGTTCAGCTCTTTACCCCTGCTATAGATCAGTTAACATGTGTTCAGCTCTACCCCTGCTATAGATCAGTTAACATGTGTTCAGCTCTACCCCTGCTATAGATCAGTTAACATGTGTTCAGCTCTACCCCTGCTATAGATCAGTTAACATGTGTTCAGCTCTTTACCCCTGCTATAGATCAGTTAACATGTGTTCAGCTCTTTACCCCTGCTATAGATCAGTTAACATGTGTTCAGCTGTACCCCTGCTATAGATCAGTTAACATGTGTTCAGCTCTTTACCCCTGCTATAGATCAGTTAACATGTGTTCAGCTCTACCCCTGCTATAGATCAGTTAACATGTGTTCAGCTCTTTACCCCTGCTATAGATCAGTTAACATGTGTTCAGCTCTACCCCTGCTATAGATCAGTTAACATGTGTTCAGCTCTACCCCTGCTATAGATCAGTTAACATGTGTTCAGCTCTACCCCTGCTATAGATCAGTTAACATGTGTTCAGCTCTTTACCCCTGCTATAGATCAGTTAACATGTGTTCAGCTCTTTACCCCTGCTATAGATCAGTTAACATGTGTTCAGCTCTTTACCCCTGCTATAGATCAGTTAACATGTGTTCAGCTCTTTACCCCCGCTATAGATCAGTTAACATGTGTTCAGCTCTACCCCTGCTATAGATCAGTTAACATGTGTTCAGCTCTTTACCCCTGCTATAGATCAGTTAACATGTGTTCAGCTCTTTACCCCTGCTATAGATCAGTTAACATGTGTTCAGCTCTTTACCCCTGCTATAGATCAGTTAACATGTGTTCAGCTCTTTACCCCTGCTATAGATCAGTTAACATGTGTTCAGCTCTACCCCTGCTATAGATCAGTTAACATGTGTTCAGCTCTTTACCCCTGCTATAGATCAGTTAACATGTGTTCAGCTCTACCCCTGCTATAGATCAGTTAACATGTGTTCAGCTCTCTACCCCTGCTATAGATCAGTTAACATGTGTTCAGCTCTTTACCCCTGCTATAGATCAGTTAACATGTGTTCAGCTCTTTACCCCTGCTATAGATCAGTTAACATGTGTTCAGCTCTACCCCTGCTATAGATCAGTTAACATGTGTTCAGCTCTACCCCTGCTATAGATCAGTTAACATGTGTTCAGCTCTACCCCTGCTATAGATCAGTTAACATGTGTTCAGCTCTTTACCCCTGCTATAGATCAGTTAACATGTGTTCAGCTGTACCCCTGCTATAGATCAGTTAACATGTGTTCAGCTCTTTACCCCTGCTATAGATCAGTTAACATGTGTTCAGCTCTACCCCTGCTATAGATCAGTTAACATGTGTTCAGCTCTTTACCCCTGCTATAGATCAGTTAACATGTGTTCAGCTCTACCCCTGCTATAGATCAGTTAACATGTGTTCAGCTCTACCCCTGCTATAGATCAGTTAACATGTGTTCAGCTTTACCCCTGCTATAGATCAGTTAACATGTGTTCAGCTCTACCCCTGCTATAGATCAGTTAACATGTGTTCAGCTCTACCCCTGCTATAGATCAGTTAACATGTGTTCAGCTCTCTACCCCTGCTATAGATCAGTTAACATGTGTTCAGCTCTTTACCCCTGCTATAGATCAGTTAACATGTGTTCAGCTCTACCCCTGCTATAGATCAGTTAACATGTGTTCAGCTCTACCCCTGCTATAGATCAGTTAACATGTGTTCAGCTCTACCCCTGCTATAGATCAGTTAACATGTGTTAAGCTCTACCCCTGCTATAGATCAGTTAACACACAACTCTTACTAAATGTTGAACTGCTCCCCTCTCAGGAGAGATCACAGCATGGTCATAGAGGACTCTCAGGACGCTCACACAGACGTCTTCCTCCCTTACACCTCGCGGGACGAGGAAGAGGAGGAGGAGGGAGACGGCGAGGGCCTGGGAGGGAGGAATATCTCAGAGGGTTTCTCCGACCTCTCTCGGTCTTCCCCTAACAGCAGTGGAGGCACTTTGAAGGACTTTGCCGACTCTCTCCAATTTAAGTCGTTTGACTCGGTAGAGCAGGGGAGCCGCTCGTCCTCCCTGTCCAACACCATGGACATCCCCTCCACCCGGCCCCAAGAGGAGGCTCTCTACCACCCTCTGTCCCCCTTCGGCACCTCGCCCTTTGAGCTGGAGCTGGGGGGTATGAGGGGTGAGACGGGGACATGGAACCAGAACCCTGTGGGGGGTAGTCAGGCAGGCACCCCCTCGCCCCTGGAGCACAGCCGGTCGTTCCCCTCTCTGAGACCCAGGAAGAGCTCCAGTCTGTCCAACGTGCTGGACGACTCCAACTATGGAACTGACCCCCGGGCAGCTGACACCATCTCCAACACCTCCAACCCACAGGTACTGCTGCCCTAACCTTAACCTTAATCACAGGTACTGTTGTCCTAACCTTAACCTTAACCACAGGTACTGTTGTCCTAACCTTAACCTTAACCTTAACCACAGGTACTGTTGTCCTAACCTTAACCTTAACCACAGGTACTGCTGCCCTAACCTTAACCTTAACCACAGGTACTGTTGTCCTAACCTTAACCTTAACCACAGGTACTGTTGTCCTAACCTTAACCTTAACCACAGGTACTGCTGCCCTAACCTTAACCTTAACCACAGGTACTGTTGTCCTAACCTTAACCTTAACCACAGGTACTGTTGTCCTAACCTTAACCTTAACCACAGGTACTGTTGTCCTAACCTTAACCTTAACCACAGGTACTGTTGTCCTAACCTTAACCTTAACCACAGTTACTGTTGTCCTAACCTTAACCTTAACCACAGGTACTGTTGTCCTAACCTTAACCTTAACCACAGGTACTGTTGTCCTAACCTTAACCTTAACCTTAACCACAGGTACTGCTGCCCTAACCTTAACCTTAACCACAGGTACTGTTGTCCTAACCTTAACCTTAACCACAGGTACTGCTGCCCTAACCTTAACCTTAACCACAGGTACTGTTGTCCTAACCTTAACCTTAACCACAGGTACTGCTGCCCGAACCTTAACCTTAACCACAGGTACTGTTGTCCTAACCTTAACCTTAACCACAGGTACTGTTGTCCTAACCTTAACCTTAACCACAGGTACTGTTGTCCTAACCTTAACCTTAACCACAGGTACTGTTGTCCTAACCTTAACCTTAACCCTAACCACAGGTACTGTTGTCCTAACCTTAACCTTAACCCTAACCACAGGTACTGTTGTCCTAACCTTAACCACAGGTACTGTTGTCCTAACCTTAACCTTAACCCTAACCACTGGTACTGAGCATTCCTAGGAGGTATGTTGTGTGGTGTTTGAATAAACTGGACCACATGTGTTGAACATGAAGTCCAGTGTCTTGTGTAATGTCCCATATCCATATCCGTTAACGGATTTCTCCTGAAATGTATCAGTCAGAAAATCACAAGTATTAGCATCCCGTAAGCATGTTTCAGAGTCCTCAGCCGCAGAGCTGTGATAGTCTGGGAGACTCCCTGACCCCCATCTGCGGGGGTCGCACAGCCTGACCTCATACCTCAAAAACATTCCCATCCAACATGGCTCAGTGTACATGACTCCTATTCAACCAACGTGGCTCAGTGTACATGACTCCTATTCAACCAACGTGGCTCAGTGTACATGACTCCTATTCAACCAACGTGGCTCAGTGTACATGACTCCTATACAACCAACGTGGCTCAGTGTACATGACTCCTATTCAACCAACGTGGCTCAGTGTACATGACTCCTATTCAACCAACGTGGCTCAGTGTACATGACTCCTATACAACCAACGTGGCTCAGTGTACATGACTCCTATACAACCAACGTGGCTCAGTGTACATGACTCCTATTCAACCAACGTGGCTCAGTGTACATGACTCCTATTCAACCAACGTGGCTCAGTGTACATGACTCCTATTCAACCAACGTGGCTCAGTGTACATGACTCCTATACAACCAACGTGGCTCAGTGTACATGACTCCTATACAACCAACGTGGCTCAGTGTACATGACTCCTATTCAACCAACGTGGCTCAGTGTACATGACTCCTATTCAACCAACGTGGCTCAGTGTACATGACTCCTATTCAACCAACGTGGCTCAGTGTACATGACTCCTATACAACCAACATGGTTCAGTGTACATGACTCCTATACAACCAACATGGTTCAGTGTACATGACTCCTATTCAACCAACATGGTTCAGTGTACATGACTCCTATACAACCAACATGGTTCAGTGTACATGACTCCTATTCAACTGAGTGTGATGAGGGATAGAGTCGTGCTGAGAATTATGAAACTATGAAAACCAACGGTCCAATATCCTAGAATACGGCTGTGCAGATGCCGATGCGGTTTAGTCCGTCTCCAACACAGTGTACTGTATCAAAACAAATGTATTTATAAAGCCCTTCTTACATCAGCTGATATCTCAAAGTGCTGTACAGAAACCCAGCCTAAAACTCCAAAACAACAAGCAATTCAGGTGTAGAAGCACGGTGGCTAGGAAAAACTCCCTAGAAAGGCCAGAACCTAGGAAGAAACCTAGAGAGGAACCAGGCTATGAGGGGTGGCCAGTCCTCTTCTGGCTGTGCCGGGTGGAGATTATAACAGAACATGGCCAAGATGTTCAATTGTTCATAAATGACCAGCAGGGTCAAATAATAATAATCACAGTAGTTGTCGAGGGTGCAACAGGTCAGCACCTCTACCGCTCCTGTTGTCTCTAGAGAGTTGAAAACAGCAGGTCTGGGACAGGTAGCACGTCCGGTGAACAGGTCAGGGTTCCATAGCCGCAGGCAGAACAGTTGAAACTGGAACAGCAGCACGGCCAGGTGGCCTGGGGACAGCAAGGAGTCATCATGCCAGGTAGTCCTGAGGCATGGTCCTAGGGCTCAGGTCCTCCAAGAGAGAGAAAGAGAGAATTAGAGAGAGCATATTTAAATTCACACAGGACACCGGATAAGACAGGAGAAATACTCCAGATATAACAGACTGACCCTAGCCCCCTGACATAAACTACTGCAGCATAAATACCAGAGGCTGAGACAGGAGGGGTCAGGAGACACTGTGGCCCCATCCGAAGATACCCCCGGACAGGTCCAAACTGGCAGGATATAACCTGTATCTGTGTGTCTAACTGTGATTATGGTGTGTGTGTGTGTGTGTGTGTGTGTGTGTGTGTGTGTGTGTGTGTGTGTGTGTGTGTGTGTGTGTGTGTGTGTGTGTGTGTGTGTGTGTGTGTGTGTGTGTGTGTGTGTGTGTGTGTGTGTGTGTGTGTGTGGTCCCTTTCAGCAGACGCCAGAGGAGGAGCTGTGTAACCTGCTGACTAACATCGTGTTCTCTGTGCTGTGGTGCGGCAGCGGGTCGGAGGGGGGGGAGGACGCCGTGTGGAGGGAGAGGGGACAGGTCTTCTCTGTCCTCACCAAGCTGGGCTCCTCCTGCCAACTGGTTCGCCCGCCTGACGATATCAAATGCAGGTCAGTCGGTCGACAGACAGCCAGTCAGCTATTTAGTTAGTTATTCAGTCAGCTATTTAGTTAGTTATTCAGTCAGCTATTTAGTTAGTTATTCAGTCAGCTATTTAGTTAGTTATTCAGTCAGCTATTTAGTTATTCAGTCAGCTATTTAGTTAGTTATTCAGTCAGGTATTTAGTTAGTTATTCAGCCAGCCAATCAGTCAGTCAGCTATTTAGTTAGTTATTCAGTCAGTTATTTAGTTAGTCTCATGTCTTATGTCAGTATACAGATTCATTAAGGTGACTTCAAATCAAGTTTTATTTGTCAAATGCTTGGTAAACAACAGGTGTGGACTAACAGTGAAGTGCTTACTGACGGGCCCTTCACAACCATGCAGAGAGAAACATAATAACAATGAGGAACAATAACTAGGTACATACACAGGGTACCAGTACTGAGTCCATGTGCAGGGAGAGGTAAGAGGTAATTAATAACTAGGCTACATACACAGGGTACCAGTACTGAGCCCATGTGCAGGGAGAGGTAAGAGGTAATTAATAACTAGGTACATACACAGGGTACCAGTACTGAGTCCATGTGCAGGGAGAGGTAAGAGGTACTTAATAACTAGGTACATACACAGGGTACCAGTACTGAGTCCATGTGCAGGGAGAGGTAAGAGGTACTTAATAACTAGGTACATACACAGGGTACCAGTACTGAGTCCATGTGCAGGGAGAGGTAAGAGGTAATTAATAACTAGGTACATACACAGGGTACCAGTACTGAGTCCATGTGCAGGGAGAGGTAAGAGGTAATTAATAACTAGGCTACATACACAGGGTACCAGTACTGAGTCCATGTGCAGGGAGAGGTAAGAGGTAATTAATAACTAGGTACATACACAGGGTACCAGTACTGAGTCCATGTGCAGGGAGAGGTAAGAGGTAATTAATAACTAGGTACATACACAGGGTACCAGTACTGAGTCCATGTGCAGGGAGAGGTAAGAGGTAATTAATAACTAGGTACATACACAGGGTACCAGTACTGAGCCCATGTGCAGGGAGAGGTAAGAGGTAATTAATAACTAGGTACATACACAGGGTACCAGTACTGAGTCCATGTGCAGGGAGAGGTAAGAGGTACTTAATAACTAGGTACATACACAGGGTACCAGTACTGAGTCCATGTGCAGGGAGAGGTAAGAGGTACTTAATAACTAGGTACATACACAGGGTACCAGTACTGAGTCCATGTGCAGGGAGAGGTAAGAGGTAATTAATAACTAGGTACATACACAGGGTACCAGTACTGAGTCCATGTGCAGGGAGAGGTAAGAGGTAATTGATAACTAGGTACATACACAGGGTACCAGTGATGTACTGGGCCGTACGCTCTACCCTCTGTAGCGCCTT
Source organism: Salmo salar (assembly GCF_965601325.2). NCBI lineage: Eukaryota > Metazoa > Chordata > Actinopteri > Salmoniformes > Salmonidae > Salmo > Salmo salar. Next base: position 88,229,509 of record NC_138295.1, read on the forward strand.
GCGGTTGAATGCAGCCAGTCAAGATGCTCTCAATGGTGCAGCTGTAGAACTTTGAAGATCTGAGGTCCCATGACACATCTTTACCTCCTCCTGAGGGGGAAGAGGCGTTGTCGTGCCTTCTTCATGACACATCTTTACCTCCTCCTGAGGGGGAAGAGGCGTTGTCGTTCCTTCTTCATGACACATCTTTACCTCCTCCTGAGGGGGAAGAGGCGTTGTCGTTCCTTCTTCATGACACATCTTTACCTCCTCCTGAGGGGGAAGAGGCGTTGTCGTGCCTTCTTCATGACACATCTTTACCTCCTCCTGAGGGGGAAGAGGCGTTGTCGTTCCTTCTTCATGACACATCTTTACCTCCTCCTGAGGGTGAAGAGGCGTTGTCGTGCCTTCTTCATGACACATCTTTACCTCCTCCTGAGGGTGAAGAGGCGTTGTCGTTCCTTCTTCATGACACATCTTTACCTCCTCCTGAGGGGGAAGAGGCGTTGTCGTGCCTTCTTCATGACACATCTTTACCTCCTCCTGAGGGTGAAGAGGCGTTGTCGTTCCTTCTTCATGACACATCTTTACCTCCTCCTGAGACTGGATCAGGGAGAGGTTGAACATGTCAGTGAAGACACTTGCCAGTTGGTCAGTGCATGCTCTGAGTGTGCATCCTGGTAATCCGTCTGACCCCGCGGCCTTGTGAATGTTAACCTGTTTAAAGGTCTTATTCACATCAACCACAGAAAGACTTGAGGAAAGTGAAAAAAGCCTAACTTAACTTTTTTGCAGTTCTGTTCTGTTTTGGTTGAGCAAAATGTAGCTCTAAATGTTGACTGGCTATTCTCCCTCCCTCCTCTCCACCCCTCCTCTCTGCTGTGTTTCTTTCTCTCAGTCTGTTAGAGATGATGCTGGAGTCTTCTCTGTCAGACCTGAGGGACTCTCAGGGTGTCTCTCTACCATACTTCCCCAGTCTGCTGCGTCTCCTCAGGCTGCTCCAGGACTTCCTCTTCTCAGAGGGAACAGACAACCAGGCTCTGTGGAGCGAGAAGGTACAGTACTGCACCATGGTCCACATGTTGTCTGCATCTCAAATGGCACCATATATTTCTATGTAGTGCACTACTTTTGACCAGGACCCATAGGGCTCCCATAGGGCTCTGGTCAAAAGTAGTGCACTATATAGGGTGCCATTTGGGATGCATACAATATCAGCCATGCTCAATTATTTGTGAGTGTAAAATCTGTGATCTGATGGTATCATTTTGCATAGAGTTGACCTTTCTACCAAACAGCTGAGAGAGAGACTATGGATGTGTGTCGAGTACTTGCCACTGAGATGAGAGTTTGTCGTTACAAACTGTCCACTATATAAACCATATGTTGAGGATGTCTAAACTTGATTGCAGGAAATAATTACTCACCTCTTAGATGTAAAGTCCCCTGTGTAGGGGACCTGCATGGTTCTGGTACCAGTCCCGACCTACATTTTCACTTAGAAATCCATCTGTGGACCTCGTAGATGGAAATGGCTTGCGTGACGTGAAGTAGGATGTGAAATCTGAAACCACTTGAAGCTGGGATGTCCGTCCTACTGTTTTAATTCGCTCTTCCGACTGTCGCTCATCTCCTGGCTGAACCCTACGTCACAGACACTGACAAAGCACATGCTTGCAATCCTTACATTGTAGCTCAACAAGAGAGTGGTTTATTCACTATAGCACATTCAGATCGATTTACAGCCATTCCTCTCAAATAATTCATAGATTTGAAACAAAAAACACTTTCTGTTTGTCATAGATGGACAATAATAATATGAGACGAAAGGTGAGTTCCTAAGGAGTTCAGGAAGCCAAGCTAGAGGTCTGTGTGGCTCACAGCGGTGGGGGAGATGTTTTCATCAACAGAGACCTTTAGAAAATATGCACATTTTCTCTGACACTACAAATATGTATTTTACAGTTGTAAGAAAGGTGAAGTCTCATAGTTAGTGGTTTTATAATCTGATGTCGTGTCTTTGGCATCATTAAACTGAAGACATGTTTATCAAATAACTCTGTAATTATTATTACGCGATTAAACTGATTAATCGTGTAACAGTAATTAACTAGGAAGTCGGGGCACCAAGGAAAATATTCAGATTACAAAGTTATCATTTTCCTAATATAACTTTCAGATATCATAATATCTGATCTATGAGTCTTCTGATTTAATGATGTATTCGTTTACCTCGTCAGTCTCATTCCAAACGTCATAAATTGTTGGTTATCTGCACGAACCCAGTCTTCACTATGAGTCATCCATACATCAATTGTCTTAAAATCATTTATTTACTAATCTAATTCACTGAAATGCATAACAAACAGATATGGTTACAAGGAAATGATAGGAGAATGTGCCCTAGTGGGCTAAACCGGCATGGCGGCTTGTTACACAAAGAAAGGGGGTTGGGCTTGAATGAAAGAGCGGGAAGCCTGAGGAACACAGAAACAGCAGCTATGCTATCGTAAATACAGTATCTTATGCATTCTAAATTACCGCCCATTTGGAAAAGGAAAATGCAATAAATATTTACTCTGAGCTGCGCTTCGGTAGGTTGGTCGTAGATGCTGGCCGTGTTGGCCAACAGAGATCTTCCTGTCCTCGGAAGAATGTCACTGGTGGTAAAATGCATATGTCGTCCGTCCTTTCCTAGCCCACGTCTACAGCGGCCGCTGCTAACTCAACGGCTAGGAAGTATCACTTCTGTAGTGAATAAGGGTTCAAAGTTCATACCATTCCCAACCAAAGCTCACTCTGAGGTTGGCTTAGTTCTGTACTTGACATGTGTGTCCTTTTAACACAGAGGCTGCAGACCTCATGTACCCGGAACAGGCTGGTTACATTTCATCACTGACTTATATAGTGGAGAGGGAGAAGGGTGTGTTTCATCGTTTATAACCCCTGTCTCTTCACAGGGGCGGGCCACTGATTGGTCAGGGCTCTTTCCTTATGAAAACCCAATTCACTCATTTGGAAGCTAAAGTTACATTTAATCTCCTAACAAACCGTTTAAATATCAAACATTTAAATTGCACAACAATTCCATGTGAATCTGATAACTAGAATGTGTAGACTTTCCCAGGTACAGTTTATGTCGTCCTGTCATCAGTCATAATGTCTCAGATGACAACCGAACTGACATCCATACTCATTAAGTACCAACGCATATTTCCAACTGGTTCTATTACCGAAATATGGTTCCTTTCCCCCCACTTGTTTGATGTTCCCAGACTCTCTATGTTTAACAAAGGCTATTCAACAGTCCTTCAGTAGGGTCAGAAAGAGAGGGGAAGGGATAAAGGTATTTATGGAGGGGTCATAAACCTTACCCACAGGCCAACGTCATGACACTGATTATACTATATTTAGAAAGCATAGAAGTCATTTCAAGCCTTATTCATACAGTTTTGTTGAATAGGAAATACGTCATAAAATATTTCATATTTTCATATTTGTATCATATTTGTACTGTGTATTTGAGCTTGTGTCCTCAAAAGTGACTACATCTCAGCAATGTATAACTATTTTTTTACCAGAAAGGTTAGATTGACCCTTTCTTGGAGTATGCAGCATTACTAGTTATTGTTTATGGTCATCATGATAAATAATACATATTCGGGGATTAGGTAGATTACATTTTAGATTACATGTAGTTACATGTATTAATGGCACAGCTACTTCCTGTTATTGTGACGGTATGTGTGTTTAATGTCAGTGGACGCATCTTGGCTTTAGCTTGGTTACTGTTTTGAATAGTAGTTCTATATCATTTAACTGTGTGGTAACCGGTCTTGAGAATTGACTCATTGTTATGTTGTATTCAGGTATCTGCACTCTTGCCTACATAATTGCCCCTTGTGGGAATTGAATTGAATGAAAATGTGTTGTGGACTGTTAACAGGTGTGTTGTTGTTGTAGATCTTTGAGGGGGTGGTGAACCTCCTGGACAGACTACAGGCATGGCACAGTACCCCTGGTACCCCCGGAGCTCTGGAGCTCAGAGAGATGGCTCAGATCGGCCTGCGCATCATCACCGGCTACGTCCAGCAACAGGACTCACAGGTCAGTCACCTATGTTACGCTACGCCCACCTCCCTCTAGCCAAACTAGACTGGCTCCAACTCTGGCTTGCATGCCGAATGGCTCCCTAATCACTATATAGTGTACTACTTTTGACCAGAGCCCATAGGCTGGGATAGGGGTGGATAGGGTGCTATTTGGGAAACAACTTCTTTCTCCAAATTACATCCATTTAGGGCATTAGTCAACGCGTGGGTTTGATGTCGTGGGACCAATCCCAATGCTCTGTCTGTCAGTACACATTTACTATCAAATAAAGGTTAGACCTTTTGAGGGGAAAGTGTGTTTAGAATACCAGTTCATCTATGGTTATCTATCAGTGCACAGAGAACATAGCTAGCATTCCTCCTGAGGAGTGTTGTGTAGGACGGGGCAGCTCTTCTCTGAGTTATAACTACTGTTGGGATGCATCCCAAATGGTACCCTGTTCCCTACATAGTGCATAACTTTCTGGTCAGAAGTAGTGCACTATGTAGGGAATGGGGTGCTATTTGGCACTCCTGTAGGAGTGTGGGATCAAGTGGTCATAAATAAATGGTCCAAAGACTTCCTTTAAGCGTTGGGATTTGTTTATTTATTTTTAAGGAGCAAAGCTTTTTCCATCCACTTGAATTGTTGTTGTGTGTTTTGTTAATATTAGTACCCCACTTAATAAATCAGCTGAGTATTAATAATATCAGGTTTGTATACTGATGAAACATTTACTAGGACTTCTGTTGATTCTAACACCTGTGAGAATACTTTTGAAGTGGAGACTAATTTGCTTTTTGACCAAAGAATCTCTGTGTCTCTCTCTGTGTCTCTCTCTCTCTGTGTCTCTCTCTCTCTCTGTGTCTCTCTCTCTCTGTGTCTATCTCTCTCTGTGTCTCTCTCTCTCTGTGTCTCTCTCTCTGTGTCTCTCTGTGTCTCTGTCTCGCTGTGTCTCTCTCTCTGTGTCTCTCTCTCTGTGTCTCTCTCTCTGTGTCTCTCTCTCTGTGTCTGTCTCTCTGTGTCTCTGTCTCTCTGTGTCTCTCTCTCTGTCTCTCTCTCTTTGTCTCTCTCTCGCTCTGTCTCTGTGTCTCTCTCTCTGTGTCTCTCTCTCTCTCTGTGTCTCTCTCTGTCTCTCTCTCTCTCTCTATGTCTCTCTCTCCCTTCCCTCTCTCCCCAGGTGTCTGTAATGGCCTGCGTTAAACTCCACAGCCTCCTGCAGACAGTTCTCTCTCTGGGCTGGGACGAGGTGTGCTTCCTGCTGGGGCGACTAGGTGCCCCCCTGTGGCCCGGCGGGGTAATGGAGGTACATTTATGTTGGACATTTCTGTCATTTTAGCAGACGCACTTATCCAGAGCGACTTAGTCAGTGCATTCACAACCCCATAACATAGTCATTGCAATTAAAACTTTCCTCAATAAAGCAGCTATTTCTAAATTGGTGCTAGTGTGAGACCTTTATTGTGAGAACATATTGGAATTTGGGACTTAATGGAACTTTTATTTTGACATCCGTTATTCTGGTGTTTCCTTTCTTATCACTGGCCTTACACTAGTAAATAAAGACAAGTATGACTGTTAGTGTGAGAAAGACAAGTACAACAGTAAGGTGTTTTGTTTTAGGCCGACCCCAACGGAGGACACACGGAGACCTTTTCCCAGCTGGTGCCCATCGTGCGTACCCTCCTGGACCAACACGCTGACCCCGTGACCCTGCACGGCCTGCTGCCCAGCCTGCCAGTCACCAACGGCAGCCCCACCTTCGCCCAGGACCTCCAGAGCTACAGCCACACAGTGGAGTGGCTGGACTTCTACCAACGCCACGTCAGTACTACTCAACCTTCATTTATCTATCTTCTGGTTTATATCATCTGGATCCCAAATGGCTCCCTATATAGTGCACTACATTTGACCAGGGCCTTACAGACGGGTTGGCCAACGGGTGTGCAACTAGGGGGCAAAACAGACGGGTTGACTTAGATTGTTGACAACATGTAAACTATATTTCATCTCAGTGTTTATTGGAACTGAATATATGAGCATAAGGAGCTCTTTTTGTTTCTAGAATCCATCGTTGCAGTTGTAGGTTCGCTAGCTAGGGAATTTCAGCTATATTAGCATAGACATGACATCAGTCAAACACCTCAAAGCAAAACATGGTATCAAGAACAACCTAAAACTAGCTGAAACGAGCCACCTATGATTCCCCACATGGCAGCTTCGTATAAAAAAAGGGGTTTATTTCACCTTTATTTAACCAGGTAGGCCAGTTGAGAACAAGTTCTCATTTACAACTGCGACCTGGCCAAGATAAAGCAAAGCAGTGTGACACAAACAACAACACAGAGTTACACATGGAGTAAACAAACATCCAGTCAAGTATGTTGGACAGCTCATTTTCCTCAGTAGTCCCTTGGTAGTTCCTGGACAGGCTAAAAACATTAGCTTGTACACTTCTCTTCTTTAGTTCAGAAACTAAACTGAGTCCGTAGGTTCTACTACTAAATGTGGTGTTGGCGTTTGTCTCTTCTCAGGCTAGTATTTCTAGACAGGCTGATGTAACATCCTCCTTTCTGCCTCAGAGTGAAAAGTAAACCAGGGACAGATAATGTGTCTGTTCAGTGTTCTCTGGTCCTCCTCTCTCATTATTTACCTCATAGTCTACACACTGGAGGTACGTGGATGGAAGGCCAGGATCTCTCCCAGTTTAGAAAAGCTTTCCTTGTATTTACTGTGTGAATGTGATGGAAGAGAAGTCACCTAGCAGACCAAGAGGTTTGAGGATATGAAGCCAAACAGACGTCTACCCACTGGGTTTAGCTGAGGATTTATTATAGATGTGTGTGACAGTGTATAATCACAAATCTGTTTTGTTTAGATATCTTGTAAATAGAAAATGTCTTAGATCTGGCAGTAAAGCCCAGTCTGATTCAGAGGGGTTGGGTTAAATGCAGAAGACACATTTCAGTTGAATGCATTCAGTTGTACAACTGACTAGGTATCCCTCTTTCCCAGTCTGAGCAACAGTTTGTCTGTGTCTGTGCGTGTGTGCTCGTTTATCAGCTTATGTCCATTACCTTTAGGGCCTTTGCCAATGTGATATGTAGTATATAACATTACAGTATATAATGTATAGGTAGTATATAACATTACTGTATATAATGAATAGGTAGTATATAACATTACAGTATATAATGAATAGGTAGCATATAACATTACTGTATATAATGTATAGGTAGTATATAACATTACTGTATATAATGTATAGGTAGTATATAACATTACTGTATATAATGTATAGGTAGTATATAACATTACTGTATATAATGTATAGGTAGTGTATAACATTTCAGTATACAATGTATAGGTAGTATGCATCATTACTGTATAGGTAGTATATAACATTACTGTATATAATGTATAGGTACTATATAACATTACTGTATAGGTAGTATATAACATTACTGTATATAATGAATAGGTAGTATGTAACATTATGGTATATAATGTATATGTATTATGTAACATTATTGTATATAATGTATAGGTAGTATGTAACATTACTGTATAGGTAGTATATAACATTACTGTATATAATGTATAGGTAGTATATAACATTATAGTATATAATGAATAGGTAGCATATAACATTACTGTATATAATGAATAGGTAGTATATAACATTACTGTATATAATGTATAGGTAGTATGTAACATTACTGTATATAATGAATAGGTAGCATATAACATTACTGTATATAATGTATAGGTAGTATATAACATTACTGTATATAATGTATAGGTAGTATATAACATTACTGTATATAATGTATAGGTAGTATATAACATTACTGTATATAATGTATAGGTAGTATATAACATTAGTGTATAGGTAGTATATAACATTACTGTATATAATGTATAGGTCGTATATAACATTACTGTATATAATGTATAGGTAGTATATAACATTACTGTATAGGTAGTATATAACATTACTGTATATAATGTATAGGTAGTATATAACATTACTGTATATAATGTATAGGTAGTATATAACATTACTGTATATAATGTATAGGTAGTATATAACATTACTGTATATAATGTATAGGTAGTATGTAACATTACTGTATAGGTAGTATATAACATTATAGTATATAATGAATAGGTAGCATATAACATTACTGTATATAATGAATAGGTAGTATATAACATTACTGTATATAATGTATAGGTAGTATGTAACATTACTGTATATAATGAATAGGTAGCATATAACATTACTGTATATAATGTATAGGTAGTATATAACATTACTGTATATAATGTATAGGTAGTATATAACATTACTGTATATAATGTATAGGTAGTATATAACATTACTGTATATAATGTATAGGTAGTATATAACATTACTGTATAGGTAGTATATAACATTACTGTATATAATGTATAGGTCGTATATAACATTACTGTATATAATGTATAGGTAGTATATAACATTACTGTATATAATGTATAGGTAGTATGTAACATTACTGTATAGGTAGTATATAACATTACTGTATATAATGTATAGGTAGTATATAACATTATAGTATATAATGAATAGGTAGCATATAACATTACTGTATATAATGAATAGGTAGTATATAACATTACTGTATATAATGTATAGGTAGTATGTAACATTACTGTATATAATGAATAGGTAGCATATAACATTACTGTATATAATGTATAGGTAGTATATAACATTACTGTATATAATGTATAGGTAGTATATAACATTACTGTATATAATGTATAGGTAGTATATAACATTACTGTATATAATGTATAGGTAGTATATAACATTACTGTATAGGTAGTATATAACATTACTGTATATAATGTATAGGTCGTATATAACATTACTGTATATAATGTATAGGTAGTATATAACATTACTGTATATAACATTACTGTATATAATGTATAGGTAGTATATAACATTACTGTATAGGTAGTATATAACATTACTGTATAGGTAGTATATAACATGACTCTATATAATGTATAGGTAGTATAGAACATTACAGTATATAATGTATAGGTAGTATATAACATTACAGTATATAATGTGTGTACGTAACATTACAGTATATAATGTGTGTATGTAATGTATAGGTAGTATAGAACATTACAGTATATAATGTATAGGTAGTGTATAACATTACAGTATATAATGTGTGTACGTAACATTACAGTATATAATGTATGTATGTAATGTGTAGGTAGTGTATAACATTACAGTATATAATGTGTGTATGTAAAGTGTAGGTAGTGTATAACATTACAGTATATAATGTATGTATGTAATGTGTAGGTAGTGTGGTAACATTACAGTATATAATGTGTGTATGTAATGTGTAGGTAGTGTATAACATTACAGTATATAATGTGTGTATGTAATGTGTAGGTAGTGTATAACATTACAGTATATAATGTATGTATGTAATGTATAGGTAGTGTATAACATTACAGTATATAATGTATGTATGTAATGTGTAGGTAGTGTATAACATTACAGTATATAATGTGTAGGTAGTGTGTAACATTACAATATATAATGTATGTATGTAATGTGTAGGTACTGTATAACATTACAGTATATAATGTGTGTATGTAATGTGTAGGTAGTGTATAACATTACAGTATATAATGTGTAGGTAGTGTATAACATTACAGTATATAATGTGTGTATGTAATGTGTAGGTAGTGTATAACATTACAGTATATAATGCATGTATATAATGTGTAGGTAGTGTATAACATTACAGTATATAATGTGTGTATGTAATGTGTAGGTAGTGTATAACATTACAGTATATAATGTGTGTATGTAATGTGTAGGTAGTGTGTAACATTACAGTATATAATGTATGTATGTAATGTGTAGGTAGTGTGTAACATTACAGTATATAATGTATGTATGTAATGTGTAGGTAGTGTGTAACATTACAGTATATAATTGTGTATGTAATGTGTAGGTAGTGTATAACATTACAGTATATAATGTGTGTATGTAATGTGTAGGTAGTGTATAACATTACAGTATATAATGTGTGTATGTAATGTGTAGGTAGTGTGTAACATTACAGTATATAATGTATGTATGTAATGTGTAGGTAGTGTGTAACATTACAGTATATAATGTATGTATGTAATGTGTAGGTAGTGTGTAACATTACAGTATATAATTGTGTATGTAATGTGTAGGTAGTGTATAACATTACAGTATGTAATGTGTAGGTAGTGTATAACATTACAGTATATAATGTGTAGGTAGTGTATAACATTACAGTATATAATGTATGTATGTAATGTGTAGGTAGTGTATAACATTACAGTATATAATGTGTGTATGTAATGTGTAGGTAGTGTATAACATTACAGTATATAATGTGTGTATGTAATGTGTAGGTAGTGTATAACATTACAGTATATAATGTGTAGGTAGTGTATAACATTACAGTATATAATGTATAGGTAGTGTATAACATTACAGTATATAATGTGTGTACGTAATGTGTAGGTAGTGTATAACATTACAGTATATAATGTATGTATGTAATGTGTAGGTAGTGTATAACATTACAGTATATAATGTATGTATGTAATGTGTAGGTAGTGTATAACATTACAGTATATAATGTATGTATGTAATGTGTAGGTAGTGTATAACATTACAGTATATAATGTATGTATGTAATGTGTAGGTAGTGTATAACTTTACAGTATATGATGTGTGTATGTAATGTGTAGGTAGTGTATAACATTACAGTATATAATGTATGTATGTAATGTGTAGGTGCAGCCCACCATGGAGCAGTATGAACTGGATCAGTTTGGGAAGAGTCATGACCTCATGTCTAACTTCTGGAACTCATGCTTTGATGACCTGATGAGCACTGCCATACGGCGGGACAAAGAGAGGACCTACAGCAAAGACAAGTTCCAGGTAAACTATGCTAGTAGCAGGCCTGGTACTCCTATGAGGTCATAGTACAGCCCACTGTCCTCCATTATGAAATAACCTTCATTATGACATTAATATCAAGTCAATATTATGTCTTGAAAGTTGTTTTTTGTTCAGCTTCTAGTTGTACTGTTGTCATTATATTGTGGTGATCTGGAGTATTCTGAAGCAGTGGATTATCAGCCCAGTAGAACTTGGTTTGTGCTTGTATTGCTGATTGGTCAGTAATCTACAGGTATTTGTGTGTGTGTGCGTGTTCGTGCGTGCGCATGGGGTCTGTGTGTGCTCTTACAGGAGGTGATAGTGGACCCGTACCTGAGGCGGGTACGCAGTGAAAACAGCCGTTACCACAGTGGTCAGAAACAGAGCTCCGGCCAGCAGGGAGTTGTGTGGCGCCACTGGAAGTCCCTCCGCAGGCTGCTCACCAGCGAGAGAGGGGCCTGGGCACACAGGTCAGACTCTATTGTATCTACAGTTGAAGTCGGAAGTTTACATACACTTAGGTTGGAGTCATTAAAACTCAACCACTCCACAAATTTCTTGTTAACAAACTATAGTTTTGGCAAGTCGGTTAGGAAGTCTAGTTTGTGCATGACACAAGTAATTCTTCTTACAATTGTTTACAGACAGATTATTTCACTTAGAATTCACTGTATCACAATTCCAGTGGGTCAGATGTTTACATGCACTAAGTTGACTGTGCCTTCAAACAGCTTGGAAAATTCCAGAAAATGATGTCATGGCTTTAGAAGCTTCTGATAGGCTAATTGACATTTGAGTCAATTGGAGGTGTACCTGTGGATGTATTTCAAGGCCTACCTTCAAACTCAGTGCCTCTTTGCTTGACATCATGGGAAAATCAAAAGAAATCAGCCAAACAAGTCTGGTTCATCCTTGGGAGCAATTTCCAAATGCCTGAAGGTACCACGTCCATCTGTACAAACAATAGTACGCAAGTATAAACACCATGGGACCACGCAGCCGTCATACCGCTCAGGAAGGAGACGCGTTCTGTCTCCTAGAGATGAACGTACTTTGGTGCGAAAGTGCAAATCAATCCCAGAACAACAGCAAAGGACCTTGTGAAGATGCTGGAGGAAACAGGTACAAAAGTATTTATATCCACAGTAAAACGAGTCCTATATCGACATAACCTGAAAAGCCACTCAGCAAGGAAGAAGCCACTGCTCCAAAACCGCCATAAAAAAGACAGACTACGGTTTGCAACTGCACATGGGGGCAAAGATCATACTTTTTGGAGAAATGTCCTCTAGTCTGATGAAACAGAAATAGAACTGTTTGGCCATAATGACCATCGTTATGTTTGGAGGAAAAAGGGGAGGCTTGCAAGCCGAAGAACACCATCCCAACCGTGAAGCACAGGGGTGGCAGCATCATGTTGTGGGGGTGCTTTGCTGCAGGAGGGACTGGTGAACTTCACAAAATAGATGGCATCATGGAGAAGTAAAATTATGTGGATATATTGAAGCAACATCTCAAGACATCAGTCAGGAAGTTAAAGCTTGGTCGCAAATGGGTCTTCCAAATGGACAATGACCCCAAGCATACTTCCAAAGTTGTGGCAAAATGGCGTAAGGACAACAAAGTCAAGGTATTGGAGTGGCCATCACAAAGCCCTGACCTCAATCCTATAGAAAATGTGTGGGCAGAACTGAATAAGCGTGTGCGAGCCAGAAGGCCTACAAACCTGACTCAGTTACACCAGCTCTGTCAGGAGGAATGGGCCAAAATTCACCCAACTTATTGTGGGAAGCTTGTGGAAGGCTACCCGAAACGTTTGACCCAAGTTAAACAATTTAAAGGCAATGCTACCAAATACTACTTGAGTGTATGTAAACTTCTGACCCACTGGGAATGTGATGAAAGTTATAAAAGCTGAAATAAATCATTCTCTCTACTATTATTCTGACATTTTACATTCTTAAAATAAAGTGGTGATCCTAACTGACCTAAGACAGGGAATTTTTACTAGGATTAAATGTCAGAAATTGTGAAAAACTGAGTTTAAATGTATTTGGCTAAGGTGTATGTAAACTTCCGACTTCAACTGTATATCTATATTTGCGTCCCAAATGGCACCCTATTCCCTAGGTAGTGCACTACTTTTGACCAAGGCCCATAGGGCTCTGGTCAGACCCTAAAGGTAGTCCAGACCGTATCTTTATGTGTCTGTATATTTATCTGTATGGTTTAAGCTCCAGGTTGTAGTTGCCGTAAGGTATATATCTAGGCTCTGGTTACCTTCCCCATGTCCTAACATTAAAGGAATAGTTCATTATTTTACAACATGACTTTAGCTGGTTCCTCACCCTGAAAGTAGTCCATGGGCCAGGAGAAACTGGAATCCATGGTGCAGTTATCTTTAATCAACCATTTTCAAACTTCAGCTAACTTTAGCCACCGCTAGCTACAAATCAATGGACGTGATGGGGGCATGTTTAGAAACAAATACTGTCCAAGTCACCTGACACTAACTCCATATTTGGTTTGATGTTACTTTAAGATGATTTGGCCATATAAAAAATAAACATGCTCACCCCCCCATCACTTCCATTGATTTTTAGCTAGCGTTTGCTAAAGTTCGCTTAAGTTTGTAATGGCTGTTTCTCCTGGCTCATAGGCTACTTTCAAGGTGAGGAACCATCTAACATCATGTTGTAAAATAGTGAACAACTCCTTTAACCATTAGGGGTTAAAGTGCAAAACTGACCCTAGATCAACATATAATGGGAGCTTTGCCCTGCACCAGATGGACTCAACCACTAATGTCATATATTGTAAGCTTTGTTGTGGTGCTTTGTGCCTGACTGGAATCTACTGTGATTTCTACCTCAGAGTCCCACTAGAGGTGAAATGGAAGTTGTCCAGTGCAGAGACGTATTCTAAGATGCGTCTGAAACTAGTGCCTAACTACCAGTACGACACTCACCAGGAAGCCAGCGCCTTCAGAGACAATATGGGTATGCCTTATGAGATGACAAATATACATCGCATGGTAGGACTTTAGGTGCTTGCCATGTTATGATGTCGTAGCCATGTCTACAAGATTTCAGTCAATTGCTTTTGTTGAGCAGAAGCAAGTTTCCAATCTAAATTGGTAGGTGATCTGTTTTCGTGTGCAGGTTAGTTCAGGGCACTGCTGTGTTTTGAAGATGTGTTTTAAAAATCTGTGTTCAGGTAACATTGGATTAGAAGACCTTTATTTTCCTAAGATTGGGGAATTCGTTTGGCATTAAGCTTCAAAACATCAGATAAAACAGAAATATCATTCTGAATCTCTGCTCAGGTAATATAGGTCTGTGAGAGTGTGTTCAGGTAATATAGGTCTGTGAGAGTGTGTTCAGGTAATATAGGTCTGTGAGAGTGTGTTCAGGTAATATAGGTCTGTGAGAGTGTGTTCAGGTTCAGTAGAATGTATTGTCTGTCTGCATCTCTCCACAACAGGAGCTGATAGTCCTCGCAGCTCAGAACCCCTCCCATTGGCTGTTGCCAAGGAGGCCAAAGTGAGTGACATGGAGGATGACCAGTTAGGAGAAGAGGACATTGTCTTTCTGGACAATAAGTGAGTGACTTGATCTCCACCCCCCTACCCACTCCACATATCAACCTCAGCACCAGTGACCTGATTGAACTAGTAAAATAATCAGCAAGCTGTTGGTTGAATCAGAAATGCTAGTGGGGGAATATTCATCTGATACATGTCTTTTCTCTGTCGGTTCCTCAGGGTGGAGGGGGAGGACGACAGTCAGAAGGAGAAGCTGGTTCTGTCGGAGGACTGTGAGCTCATCACCATCGTGGCGGTGGTTCCGGGTCGGCTGGAGGTCACCACACATCACCTGTACTTCTACGACGCCAGCAGCGAGAAGGAGGAGACGGAAGAGGGTGAGGACATAAAGACGTCTGGCAGTGAACACTATGGGGCAGTTTCCCGGACACAGATGAAATCTAGTCTGAGACCGTAAAGCTATATCAATGGAGATTCTCCACTCAGCAGGCTTCTTAGTCCAGGACCAGGCTTCATCTGTCCATAGGATCTGTCTTTGTGTATGCATCATTCCCCAGTTACAGTAAAGAACAGTCGCTGCTGACATCATGATACAACTGTCCACAGGATCTGTCTTTGTGTATGCATCATTCCCCAGTTACAGTAAAGAACAGTCGCTGCTGACATCATGATACAACTGAATCTGAAAGAGTTGATGTTGACAAACTTCTATCTATCCAGGAATTGGTTTTGATTTCAAGCGGCCCTTGTCTCAGCTGAGAGAGGTGCACCTGAGACGCTACAACCTGCGTCGCTCTGCTGTGGAGCTGTTCTTCATCGACCAGTCACACTACTTCATCAACTTCAAGAAGAAGGTGTGTCACTAGTCTAACTGCTAGATTCAAGGGCCTGAGGTCTTACTACAGTGAAGGCTAATGAGGGGAAGATGGCTCCCAGTAATGGCCGGAATGGAGTCAATGTATTGGTATCAAACACAAGGAAACCATGTCTTTGATGTGGCTGATACCATTCCGTTTCCAGCTGAGCCCATCCTCCGATTTAATGTGGCACCAGCCACCACTGTCTTTGTACCAGTGTTGAGCCCAATACCTGTAAAAGATGTGGAATTGTATCATTATTTGACACCAATGATAATGTGAAGTGATTTGAAAAGGACCAGTGTAAGAGACATATATAACCTGACCCCGACCTCCCTCCCCAGGTGAGGAACATGGTGTACTCTAGGATCCTGGGGCTGCGGCCCCCCAACCTCTTCTATTTTGGCTCCCGCTCTCCTCAGGAGCTCCTCAAGGCTTCTGGCCTCACACAGGTACAGCTGATAACTCCGTCTGCATCACAAATGGCACCCTATTCCCTATGTAGGGCCCATAGGGCTCTGGTCAAAAGCAGTGCACTATGTAGGGAATAGGGTGCAGTTTGGGATGTAACCTGTGTGTTACAACAGATAACTATTGATTCAGTAAGGACCTACTACCTCAGCCTACTACCTCAGCCTACTACCTCAGCCTACTACCTCAGTAACATCTTAATGATTGAGTCTCAGATGATGATGATGTCAGACATGTCAACTAAACTAAGAGGAAGCTGCTGTTTGTGTTTGTCATTAGAGATGGGTATGCAGAGAGGAAGCTAACTGTTTGTGTTTTGTCATTAGAGATGGGTATGCAGAGAGGAAGCTAACTGTTTGTGTTTTGTCATTAGAGATGGGTATGCAGAGAGGAAGCTAACTGTTTGTGTTTTGTCATTAGAGATGGGTATGCAGAGAGGAAGCTAACTGTTTGTGTTTTGTCATTAGAGATGGGTATGCAGAGAGGAAGCTAACTGTTTGTGTTTTGTCATTAGAGATGGGTATGCAGAGAGGAAGCTAACTGTTTGTGTTTTGTCATTAGAGATGGGTATGCAGAGAGGAAGCTAACTGTTTGTGTTTTGTCATTAGAGATGGGTATGCAGAGAGGAAGCTAACTGTTTGTGTTTTGTCATTAGAGATGGGTATGCAGAGAGATTTCCAACTTTGAATATCTGATGCAACTGAACACCATCTCTGGACGTACCTACAACGACCTGTCTCAGTACCCTGTGGTAAGTCCCTGTCCCGGAAACCAGGGAGGGAGGGAGGAATGAAATGAATGAACAGAAGAATCAACAAACAAATGAATTATTGGTTCTATGAATGAATGCAGGAACAAATGAGCGAACAGCATTCATGCTGTAGTCCAGTCTAATCTAATGGTGTCCCTGGGTTGGGTTGGGTTGTATCCAGTTCCCATGGGTGTTGAGTGACTACACCTCTCCAGATCTGGACCTGGAGAACCCAGCCGTGTTCAGAGACCTGTCCAAACCCATCGGAGTAGTCAACCCCCGCCACGCACAGAACGTCAGGGAGAAGTGAGTACTGCAGTAACCTCGCACAGAGAACTCCAGGTCTGTGTCCCAAATGGCATCCTGTTTCCTATGCACACTATGTCACTATTTATAACCAGGGAATAGGTGGCTCTGGTCAAAAGTAGTGCACTATGTAGGGAAGATGATGCCATTTGGGACGCAGATCAGATCATCTCCAGTTCTGTTAAAACACCAAGCTTATCCTAGTACATGTGTTGTGTTATCTGAATTGAGTCTGTTATATTATGACCAGTATTATACACAGCCTACATGCTCCACAAATACACTGTGTTACTGCCTGTGTTTCATGTTGAATTCATTGTTGTTCCTGTTAATGCAGGGTACCATTTTAATCATTTTGTCTTGTCTGATCAGGTATGAGAGCTTTGAGGACTCAACGGGCACGATAGACAAGTTCCACTATGGAACACACTACTCTAACGCTGCAGGAGTCATGCACTACATGATCCGTATGGAGCCCTTCACCACCCTCCACATCCAGCTGCAGGACGGCAGGTACAGTAACCCTTCACCACCCTCCACATCCAGCTGCGGCGGCAGGTACAGTAACCCTTCACCACCCTCCACATCCAGCTGCAGGTACAGTAACCCTTCACCACCCTCCACATCCAGCTGCAGGTACAGTAACCCTTCACCACCCTCCACATCCAGCTGCAGGTACAGTAACCCTTCACCACCCTCCACATCCAGCTGCAGGTACAGTAACCCTTCACCACCCTCCACATCCAGCTGCAGGTACAGTAACCCTTCGCCACCCTCCACATCCAGCTGCAGGTACAGTAACCCTTCACCACCCTCCTCATCCAGCTGCAGGTACAGTAACCCTTCACCACCCTCCACATCCAGCTGCAGGTACAGTAACCCTTCACCACCCTCCACATCCAGCTGCAGGTACAGTAACCCTTCACCACCCTCCTCATCCAGCTGCAGGTACAGTAACCCTTCACCACCCTCCAGGTACAGTAACCCTTCACCACCCTCCTCATCCAGCTGCAGGTACAGTAACCCTTCACCACCCTCCACATCCAGCTGCAGGTACAGTAACCCTTCACCACCCTCCACATCCAGCTGCAGGTACAGTAACCCTTCACCACCCTCCACATCCAGCTGCAGGTACAGTAACCCTTCACCACCCTCCACATCCAGCTGCAGGTACAGTAACCCTTCACCACCCTCCACATCCAGCTGCAGGTACAGTAACCCTTCACCACCCTCCACATCCAGCTGCAGGTACAGTAACCCTTCACCACCCTCCTCATCCAGCTGCAGGTACAGTAACCCTTCACCACCCTCCACATCCAGCTGCAGGTACAGTAACCCTTCACCACCCTCCACATCCAGCTGCAGGTACAGTAACCCTTCACCACCCTCCTCATCCAGCTGCAGGTACAGTAACCCTTCACCACCCTCCTCATCCAGCTGCAGGTACAGTAACCCTTCACCACCCTCCACATCCAGCTGCAGGTACAGTAACCCTTCACCACCCTCCACATCCAGCTGCAGGTACAGTAACCCTTCACCACCCTCCACATCCAGCTGCAGGTACAGTAACCCTTCACCACCCTCCTCATCCAGCTGCAGGTACAGTAACCCTTCACCACCCTCCACATCCAGCTGCAGGTACAGTAACCCTTCACCACCCTCCACATCCAGCTGCAGGTACAGTAACCCTTCACCACCCTCCACATCCAGCTGCAGGTACAGTAACCCTTCACCACCCTCCTCATCCAGCTGCAGGTACAGTAACCCTTCACCACCCTCCTCATCCAGCTGCAGAGCGGCAGGTACAGCAGGGGTGTGTGTGTGGGTGTATATTGGGTTGTTTGAAGACACACGTGTGTATCAGGGTGTATGGAGCTGTGGAAGGGAGTGTGGTGGTGTTTGAAGTTGTATGGGGGTGTAACGTGTTAACCTAACATTTCAAAGTGTGTGTGTGCCTGTTACATTTGAACAGTGTGGTTCCTGGCCGTGTGTGTTGCAGGTTTGACTGTGCAGACCGTCAGTTCCACTCTGTAGCAGCAGCCTGGCAGGCTCGCATGGAGAGTCCCGCAGACGTCAAAGAGCTCATCCCTGAGTTCTTCTACTTTCCAGAGTTCCTGCAGAACATCAACGGTAAGTAGCACTAAGGCTGTGTTCCCTTCACATGAGGATGACGAAGGCTGTGTTCCCTTCACATGAGGAAGACTAAGGCTGTGTTCCCTTCACATGAGGATGACGAAGGCTGTGTTCCCTTCACATGAGGAAGACTAAGGCTGTGTTCCCTTCACATGAGGAAGACTAAGGCTGTGTTCCCTTCACATGAGGATGACGAAGGCTGTGTTCCCTTCACATGAGGAAGACTAAGGCTGTGTTCCCTTCACATGAGGAAGACTAAGGCTGTGTTCCCTTCACATGAGGAAGACTAAGGCTGTGTTCCCTTCACATGAGGATGACGAAGGCTGTGTTCCCTTCACATGAGGATGACGAAGGCTGTGTTCCCTTCACATGAGGATGACGAAGGCTGTGTCCCCTTCACATGAGGATGACGAAGGCTGTGTTCCCTTCACATGAGGACGACTAAGGCTGTGTTCCCTTCACATGAGGATGACGAAGGCTGTGTTCTCTTCACATGAGGAAGACTAAGGCTGTGTTCCCTTCACATGAGGATGACGAAGGCTGTGTTCTCTTCACATGAGGAAGACTAAGGCTGTGTTCCCTTCACATGAGGAAGACTAAGGCTGTGTTCCCTTCACATGAGGATGACGAAGGCTGTGTTCTCTTCACATGAGGAAGACTAAGGCTGTGTTCCCTTCACATGAGGAAGACTAAGGCTGTGTTCCCTTCACATGAGGAAGCCTAAGGCTGCTGTGTTAACAAACTCACTCTGGAGTGTCAAAGTGCGCTCTGCGAACTGTCAAACCAGAGTGCTCTATAATCTGAGTAGATTTCCAGGGTGTATTTAGGAAAGCATCCTAAGTGGAATGCAACGATGTTATGTTAATTCATATTCACAAGTCATTCCTTACACAGTATATCAACACAACAGAAATATGGCCTATCATAGTGTTTCATAGAGCCTCATACCCTACCAAATGTTGGATAGTCTGTTTATGTAGCTGAGGAAGGATTGACTGTCTCTGTGTGTGTTTACTGCAGGGTTTGACCTGGGCAGTCTGCAGATGACCCAGAACAATGTGACTGATGTTCTGTTACCACAATGGGCCTTGTCTAGAGAAGACTTCATCAGGAAACACAGGAAAGCTCTGGTGAGGCCTTCCGCCTTGAAAAATAATCTATGGGAAACGCTGGTGCAACCCCCACAGCCATGCTACACTCTGATTGGACACATTTTAATCAAGTAATCAAATACATTTCCTTTTACAAATGCATTTGTCCCTCAACATGGTGTAGGAGTGTGAGCACGTTTCCTCTCACCTCCATGAGTGGATTGACCTGATCTTTGGCTGCAAGCAGAGAGGGGAGGAGGCGGTGAAGGCCCTCAATGTCTTCTACTACTGCACCTATGAAGGTAAGGAGAGTCCCGAATGACACCCTATTCTCTATATAGGTCACTAATATTGACCAAAGCCCTATGGCTCCTAGTCTAAAGTAGTGCACTATATAGGGAAAAGGGTACAATTTGAGACTTCTCCCAATGTGATATGAGGAATAGGAGTGGGTGAGAGAGCTCTTCCCTCCATCCTCACTCAGACACCACAATGTATACTAGGTACATTTCCATATCAGAGTTGCACAATAGACTTCTATTCTGGTCTGTTCTATTCTGGTCTGGTCTATTCTGGTCTGGTCTATTCTGGTCTGTTCTATTCTGGTCTATTCTGGTCTGTTCTATTCTGGTCTAATCTGGTCTGTTCTATTCTGGTCTAATCTGGTCTGTTCTATTCTGTTCTGGTCTGTTCTATTCTGTTCTATTCTGGTCTGGTCTATTCTGGTCTGTTCTATTCTGGTCTATTCTGGTCTGTTCTATTCTGGTCTAATCTGGTCTGTTCTATTCTGTTCTGGTCTGTTCTATTCTGGTCTGTTCTATTCTGGTCTGGTCTATTCTGGTCTGTTCTGTTCTATTCTGGTCTGTTCTATTCTGGTCTGTTCTATTCTATTCTGGTCTGTTCTATTCTGGTCTGTTCTGTTCTATTCTGTTCTATTCTGGTCTGTTCTATTCTGGTCTGTTCTATTCTATTCTGGTCTGTTCTATTCTGGTCTGTTCTATTCTGGTCTGTTCTATTCTATTCTGTTCTGTTCTATTCTGGTCTGTTCTGTTCTATTCTGTTCTATTCTGGTCTGTTCTATTCTGGTCTGTTCTATTCTATTCTGGTCTGTTCTATTCTGGTCTGTTCTATTCTGGTCTGTTCTGTTCTATTCTGTTCTATTCTGGTCTGTTCTATTCTGGTCTGTTCTGGTCTGTTCTATTCTGGTCTGTTCTGGTCTGTTCTATTCTATTCTGGTCTGTTCTATTCTGGTCTGTTCTATTCTGTTCTATTCTGGTCTGTTCTATTCTGGTCTGTTCTATTCTATTCTGGTCTGTTCTATTCTGGTCTGTTCTGTTCTATTCTGTTCTATTCTGGTCTGTTCTGTTCTATTCTGTTCTATTCTGGTCTGTTTTATTCTGGTCTGTTCTATTCTATTCTATTCTGGTCTGTTCTATTCTGGTCTGTTCTATTCTGGTCTGTTCTATTCTGGTCTGTTCTATTCTATTCTGGTCTGTTCTATTCTGGTCTGTTCTATTCTGGTCTGTTCTATTCTGGTCTGTTCTATTCTGGTCTGTTCTATTCTGGTCTGTTCTATTCTGGTCTGTTCTATTCTGGTCTGTTCTATTCTATTCTGGTCTGTTCTATTCTGTTGTGTTCTATTCTGGTCTGTTCTATTCTGGTCTGTTTTATTCTGGTCTATTCTATTCTGGTCTGTTCTATTCTGGTCTGTTCTGTTCTATTCTGGTCTAATCTGGTCTGGTCTGTTCTATTCTGGTCTGTTCTATTCTGGTCTGGTCTGTTCTATTCTGGTCTGTTCTATTCTGTTCTATTCTGGTCTGTTCTGGTCTGGATTCTGATTCTGTTCTATTCTGGTCTGTTCTATTCTGGTCTGTTCTATTCTGGTCTGTTCTGGTCTGTTCTATTCTATTCTGGTCTGTTCTGTTCTGTTGTGTTCTATTCTTGTCTGTTCTATTCTGGTCTGTTCTATTCTGTTGTGTTCTATTCTGGTCTGTTCTATTCTGGTCTGTTCTATTTATTATATTCTGTTATTTTGTGTAGGTGCGGTGGATCTGGACGCCATAGCCAATGAGACGGAGCGCAAGGCCCTGGAGGGCATCATCAGTAACTTTGGACAGACGCCCTGTCAACTACTCAAGGTGTGTGTGTGTGTGTGTGTGTGTGTGTGTGTGTGTGTGTGTGTGTGTGTGTAAGTGTGTGTGTGTGTGTGTGTGTGTGTGTGTGTGTGTGTGTGTGTGTGTGTGTGTGTGTGTGTGTTTGACTGAATGACACTGTTGATCAGTCTGTGAATCTGACTGTCTGTAGCTCCCTGTCTGGGTGTCTGTAGCTCCCTGTCTGGGTGTCTGTCTGTAGCTCCCTGTCTGGGTGTCTGTCTGTAGCAAGCTGTCTGGGTGTCTGTCTGTAGCTAGCTGTCTGGGTGTCTGTCTGTAGCTAGCTGTCTGGGTGTCTGTAGCTAGCTGTCTGGGTGTCTGTCTGTAGCTCCCTGTCTGGGTGTCTGTCTGTAGCTCCCTGTCTGGGTGTCTGTCTGTAGCTAGCTGTCTGGGTGTCTGTCTGTGCTGTGTCTGTCTGTAGCTATCTGTCTGGGTGTCTGTCTGTAGCTAGCTGTCTGGGTGTCTGTCTGTAGCTAGATGTCTGTCTGTAGCTAGCTGTCTGGGTGTCTGTCTGTAGCTCCCTGTCTGGGTGTCTGTCTGTAGCTCCCTGTCTGGGTGTCTGTCTGTAGCTCCCTGTCTGGGTGTCTGTCTGTAGCTATCTGTCTGGGAGTCTGTCTGTAGCTAGCTGTCTGGGTGTCTGTCTGTAGCTAGCTGTCTGGGTGTCTGTCTGTAGCTCCCTGTCTGGGTGTCTGTCTGTAGCTCCCTGTCTGGGTGTCTGTCTGTAGCTCCCTGTCTGAGTGTCTGTCTGTAGCTCCCTGTCTGGGTGTCTGTCTGTAGCTAGATGTCTGGGTGTCTGTCTGTAGCTCCCTATCTGGGTGTCTTTGCTAGCTGTCTGGGTGTCTGTCTGTAGCTAGCTGTCTGGGTGTCTGTCTGTGCTAGCTGTCTGGGTGTCTGTCTGTAGCTCCCTGTCTGGGTGTCTGTCTGTAGCTAGCTGTCTGGGTGTCTGTCTGTGGCTAGCTGTCTGGGTGTCTGTCTGTAGCTCCCTGTCTGGGTGTCTGTCTGTAGCTAGCTGTATGGGTGTCTGTCTGTAGCTAGCTGTCTGTCTGTAGCTAGCTGTCTGGGTGTCTGTCTGTAGCTCCCTGTCTGGGTGTCTGTCTGTAGCTCCCTGTCTGGGTGTCTGTCTGTAGCTCTGTCTGGGTGTCTGTCTGTAGCTCCCTGTCTGGGTGTCTGTCTGTAGCTCCCTGTCTGGGTGTCTGTCTGTAGCTAGCTGTCTGGGTGTCTGTCTGTAGCTCCCTGTCTGGGTGTCTGTCTGTAGCTAGCTGTCTGGGTGTCTGTCTGTAGCTCCCTGTCTGGGTGTCTGTCTGTAGCTACCTGTCTGGGTGTCTGTAGCTCCCTGTCTGGGTGTCTGTAGCTCCCTATTTGGGTGTCTGTAGCTACCTGTCTGGGTGTCTGTAGCTCCCTGTCTGGGTGTCTGTAGCTCCCTATTTGGGTGTCTGTAGCTACCTGTCTGGGTGTCTGTAGCTCCCTGTCTGGGTGTCTGTAGCTCCCTGTCTGGGTGTCTGTAGCTCCCTGTCTGGGTGTCTGTCTGTAGCTCCCTGTCTGGGTGTCTGTAGCTCCCTGTCTGGGTGTCTGTAGCTCCCTGTCTGGGTGTCTGTAGCTCTCTGTCTGGGTGTCTGTAGCTCTCTGTCTGGGTGTCTGTAGCTCTCTGTCTGGGTGTCTGTAGCTCCCTGTCTGGGTGTCTGTAGCTCCCTGTCTGGGTGTCTGTAGCTCCCTGTCTGGGTGTCTGTAGCTCCCTGTCTGGGTGTCTGTAGCTCCCTGTCTGGGTGTCTGTAGCTCCCTGTCTGGGTGTCTGTAGCTCTCTGTCTGGGTGTCTGTAGCTCCCTGTCTGGGTGTCTGTAGCTCCCTGTCTGGGTGTCTGTAGCTCCCTGTCTGGGTGTCTGTAGCTCCCTGTCTGGGTGTCTGTAGCTCTCTGTCTGGGTGTCTGTAGCTCCCTGTCTGGGTGTCTGTAGCTCCCTGTCTGGGTGTCTGTAGCTCCCTGTCTGGGTGTCTGTAGCTCCCTGTCTGGGTGTCTGTAGCTCCCTGTCTGGGTGTCTGTAGCTCCCTGTCTGGGTGTCTGTAGCTCTCTGTCTGGGTGTCTGTAGCTCTCTGTCTGGGTGTCTGTAGCTCTCTGTCTGGGTGTCTGTAGCTCCCTGTCTGGGTGTCTGTAGCTCCCTGTCTGGGTGTCTGTAGCTCTCTGTCTGGGTGTCTGTAGCTCCCTGTCTGGGTGTCTGTAGCTCCCTGTCTGGGTGTCTGTAGCTCCCTGTCTGGGTGTCTGTAGCTCCCTGTCTGGGTGTCTGTAGCTCTCTGTCTGGGTGTCTGTAGCTCTCTGTCTGGGTGTCTGTAGCTCTCTGTCTGGGTGTCTGTAGCTCTCTGTCTGGGTGTCTGTAGCTCCCTGTCTGGGTGTCTGTAGCTCCCTGTCTGGGTGTCTGTAGCTCTCTGTCTGGGTGTCTGTAGCTCTCTGTCTGGGTGTCTGTAGCTCTCTGTCTGGGTGTCTGTAGCTCTCTGTCTGGGTGTCTGTAGCTCTCTGTCTGGGTGTCTGTAGCTCTCTGTCTGGGTGTCTGTAGCTCTCTGTCTGGGTGTCTGTAGCTCTCTGTCTGGGTGTCTGTAGCTCTCTGTCTGGGTGTCTGTAGCTCTCTGTCTGGGTGTCTGTAGCTCCCTGTCTGGGTGTCTGTAGCTCCCTGTCTGGGTGTCTGTAGCTCCCTGTCTGGGTGTCTGTAGCTCCCTGTCTGGGTGTCTGTAGCTCTCTGTCTGGGTGTCTGTAGCTCTCTGTCTGGGTGTCTGTAGCTCTCTGTCTGGGTGTCTGTAGCTCTCTGTCTGGGTGTCTGTAGCTCTCTGTCTGGGTGTCTGTAGCTCTCTGTCTGGGTGTCTGTAGCTCCCTGTCTGGGTGTCTGTAGCTCCCTGTCTGGGTGTCTGTAGCTCTCTGTCTGGGTGTCTGTAGCTCTCTGTCTGGGTGTCTGTAGCTCTCTGTCTGGGTGTCTGTAGCTCTCTGTCTGGGTGTCTGTAGCTCTCTGTCTGGGTGTCTGTAGCTCTCTGTCTGGGTGTCTGTAGCTCTCTGTCTGGGTGTCTGTAGCTCTCTGTCTGGGTGTCTGTAGCTCTCTGTCTGGGTGTCTGTAGCTCTCTGTCTGGGTGTCTGTAGCTCCCTGTCTGGGTGTCTGTAGCTCCCTGTCTGGGTGTCTGTAGCTCTCTGTCTGGGTGTCTGTAGCTCTCTGTCTGGGTGTCTGTAGCTCTCTGTCTGGGTGTCTGTAGCTCTCTGTCTGGGTGTCTGTAGCTCTCTGTCTGGGTGTCTGTAGCTCTCTGTCTGGGTGTCTGTAGCTAGTTTCTCAGTGGGACATTGACTGACTCAGTGTGCTCTCTTTCTTTCTCTCTTTCTTTCTTTCTTTCTTTCTTTCTTTCTTTCTTTCTTTCTTTCTTTCTTTCTTTCTTTCTTTCTTTCTTTCTTTCTTGTTAGGAACCACACCCTCCTCGTATGTCATCAGAGAATGCCTCTAGGAGGCAGGCCCGCATGGACACTCTACCCCCCAACCTGTTTGAACAGCTCGACAAACTACGCCCTTTTAAGGAGGTAAAGAGAGGAATCATTCTCCTATATTTCATCAGAATCAGAACGTTTCTCTAGTAGTCTATATCATAGCCCCTACATTTACAATAACCACTTCACTATTCAAATGTTGATTGTGTGTGTGTGTGTGTGTGTGTGTGTGTGTGTGTGTGTGTGTGTGTGTGTGTGTGTGTGTGTGTGTGTGTGTGTGTGTGTGTGTGTGTGTGTGTGTGTGTGTGTGTGTGTGTGTGTGTGTGTGTGTGTGTGCTCCTAGGTGGTGTGTGATGGGCAACCTCTGGTCCAGGCGGTGGTTCCCAGGAACCAGAACCGCTCCTTTATCATCCAGGGCTCTGACGTACTGGTGAGAACAATATCTCACTCACTCACACACACACACACACACACACACACACACACACACACACACACACAGGCAGCAGGTAGCCTAGCGGTTGGAGTGTTGGGCCAGTAACTGAAAGGTCACTAGTTCGAATCCCCGAGCCGTCAATCTGTCGATGTCCTGTTGAGTAAAGCCCTTAACCCTAACCGTCAATCTGTCGATGTCCTGTTGAGTAAGGCCCTTAACCCTAACCGTCAATCTGTCGATGTCTCGTTGAGTAAGGCCCTTAACCCTAACCGTCAATCTGTCGATGTCCTGTTGAGTAAGGCCCTTAACCCTAACCGTCAATCTGTCGATGTCCTGTTGAGTAAGGCCCTTAACCCTAACCGTCAATCTGTCGATGTCCTGTTGAGTAAGGCCCTTAACCCTAACCGTCAATCTGTCGATGTCCTGTTGAGTAAGGCCCTTAACCCTAACCGTCAATCTGTCGATGTCCTGTTGAGTAAGGCCCTTAACCCTAACCGTCAATCTGTCGATGTCCTGTTGAGTAAGGCCCTTAACCCTAACCGTCAATCTGTCGATGTCCTGTTGAGTAAGGCCCTTAACCCTAACCGTCAATCTGTCGATGTCCTGTTGAGTAAGGCCCTTAACCCTAACCGTCAATCTGTCGATGTCCTGTTGAGTAAGGCCCTTAACCCTAACCGTCAATCTGTCGATGTCCTGTTGAGTAAGGCCCTTAACCCTAACCGTCAATCTGTCGATGTCCTGTTGAGTAAGGCCCTTAACCCTAACCGTCAATCTGTCGATGTCCTGTTGAGTAAGGCCCTTAACCCTAACCGTCAATCTGTCGATGTCCTGTTGAGTAAGGCCCTTAACCCTAACCGTCAATCTGTCGATGTCCTGTTGAGTAAGGCCCTTAACCCTAACCGTCAATCTGTCGATGTCCTGTTGAGTAAGGCCCTTAACCCTAACCGTCAATCTGTCGATGTCCTGTTGAGTAAGGCCCTTAACCCTAACCGTCAATCTGTCGATGTCCTGTTGAGTAAGGCCCTTAACCCTAACCGTCAATCTGTCGATGTCCTGTTGAGTAAGGCCCTTAACCCTAACCGTCAATCTGTCGATGTCCTGTTGAGTAAGGCCCTTAACCCTAACCGTCAATCTGTCGATGTCCTGTTGAGTAAGGCCCTTAACCCTAACCGTCAATCTGTCGATGTCCTGTTGAGTAAGGCCCTTAACCCTAACCGTCAATCTGTCGATGTCCTGTTGAGTAAGGCCCTTAACCCTAACCGTCAATCTGTCGATGTCCTGTTGAGTAAGGCCCTTAACCCTAACCGTCAATCTGTCGATGTCCTGTTGAGTAAGGCCCTTAACCCTAACCCTAAATCTGTCGATGTCCCGTTGAGTAATGTGTGAAATAGGATAAATACTGTATAAGCACCAAATGATTACACACACACACACACACACACACACACACACACACACACACACCACACACACACACACACACACACACAAAGAGACAAACTAGAGAAGGGACATCTCACTGACACCAGCCTCTCTCACACACAACACAGCTACATGAAACAACACATTCACACTCAACACAGCTACATGAAACAACACATTCACACTCAACACAGCTACATGAAACAACACATTCACACTCAACACAGCTACATCAAACAACACATTCACACTCAACACAGCTACATGAAACAACACATTCACACTCAACACAGCTACATCAGACAACACATTCACACTCAACACAGCTACATCAAACAACACATTCACACTCAACACAGCTACATCAAACAACACATTCACACTCAACACAGCTACATCAAACAACACATTCACACTCAACACAGCTACATCAAACAACACATTCACACTCAACACAGCTACATCAAACAACACATTCACACTCAACACAGCTACATGAAACAACACATTCACACTCAACACAGCTACATCAAACAACACATTCACACACAACACAGCTACATGAAACAACACATTCACACTCAACACAGCTACATGAAACAACACATTCACACACAACACAGCTACATGAAACAACACATTCACACTCAACACAGCTACATGAAACAACACATTCACACACAACACAGCTACATGAAACAACACATTCACACTCAACACAGCTACATGAAACACATTCACACTCAACACAGCTACATGAAACACATTCACACTCAACACAGCTACATGAAACAACACATTCACACTCAACACAGCTACATGAAACAACACATTCACACTCAACACAGCTACATGAAACAACACATTCACACTCAACACAGCTACATGAAACAACACATTCACACTCAACACAGCTACATCAAACAACACATTCACACTCAACACAGCTACATGAAACAACACATTCACACTCAACACAGCTACATGAAACAACACATTCACACACAACACAGCTACATGAAACAACACATTCACACTCAACACAGCTACATGAAACAACACATTCACACTCAACACAGCTACATGAAACACATTCACACTCAACACAGCTACATCAAACAACACATTCACACTCAACACAGCTACATCAAACAACACATTCACACTCAACACAGCTACATGAAACAACACATTCACACACAACACAGCTACATGAAACAACACATTCACACTCAACACAGCTACATCAAACAACACATTCACACTCAACACAGCTACATCAAACAACACATTCACACTCAACACAGCTACATCAAACAACACATTCACACTCAACACAGCTACATCAAACAACACATTCACACTCAACACAGCTACATCAAACAACACATTCACACTCAACACAGCTACATGAAACAACACATTCACACTCAACACAGCTACATCAGACAACACATTCACACTCAACACAGCTACATGAAACAACACATTCACACTCAACACAGCTACATGAAACAACACATTCACACTCAACACAGCTACATCAAACAACACATTCACACTCAACACAGCTACATGAAACAACACATTCACACTCAACACAGCTACATGAAACAACACATTCACACTCAACACAGCTACATGAAACAACACATTCACACACAACACAGCTACATGAAACAACACATTCACACTCAACACAGCTACATGAAACAACACATTCACACTCAACACAGCTACATCAAACAACACATTCACACTCAACACAGCTACATGAAACAACACATTCACACACAACACAGCTACATGAAACAACACATTCACACTCAACACAGCTACATGAAACAACACATTCACACTCAACACAGCTACATGAAACAACACATTCACACTCAACACAGCTACATGAAACAACACATTCACACACAACACAGCTACATCAAACAACACATTCACACTCAACACAGCTACATGAAACAACACATTCACACTCAACACAGCTACATGAAACAACACATTCACACTCAACACAGCTACATCAAACAACACATTCACACTCAACACAGCTACATCAAACAACACATTCACACACAACACAGCTACATCAAACAACACATTCACACTCAACACAGCTACATGAAACAACACATTCACACTCAACACAGCTACATCAAACAACACATTCACACTCAACACAGCTACATCAAACAACACATTCACACTCAACACAGCTACATCAAACAACACATTCACACACAACAAGGTGTGCTAAAGGTGTTGGACCTTTCTGCTTGGTTGAAGAGATACAGAGGTGCAGCACAGGGTTGCACAAGTCCGGTAACTTTCTCAGGTTAACCAGAAATCCCAGTTGGTAGACTCCTGGAATGAGGAGGGGTCTGGGAATGCTCTTACCAGGACTTCTGGAAAAACCAGGAATTTGGGGGAAAGTTACCAGAATTGTTTAACCCTAGTGCAGTATGGGGCTTCTTTTGACTGTGTCCCTCCCTGCTCTCTTCCTTCCCTGTAGGTGACAGTGAGTTCTAACGGTCTGATTGGGACCCACAGCTGGCTGCCTTACGATAAGAGCATCGCCAACTACTTCACCTTCACCAAGGACCCCACCGTGGCCAATCCCAAGTAAGTTAGTGGCCCTACAAAATGCCTGCCAATAAATGACAACAAAAAGTAAATCCCACTCTAAACACAGAGAGAAGTATAAGGAGGACCCCACCACACACAGTGTGGCTGCATCCCAAATGGCACCCTATTCCATATATAGTGCCCTACAGGACCCTATGGGCTCTGGTCAAAAGGAGTGGGCTAAATAGGGCCTAGTGTTCCATTTGGGACTCAGACTGTGTAGTGTGTAGCCATCCCATCTGGTCCCCAGCTCAGCTGCTTGCTTTTATTCATGTGACTTCAAAGCACAAGTTTAAATGGATGGAGAAGTCTGTGTTTTATGAGGCTGGAGCGTTAGAACTTCACTGGCCCTATAAACATGTGTCTTATTGGGATTAGTCTGAATGGGAAACACTTGAGTTCCTTTTCATTGATAAACATCTTTCTGCTAGGAAATGTTAAAGGACAAATCACCATTTGTGTATATTAACATGCCACAACTATAGAAACATATTGGTTTCAACAACGTCTCTGTTCCTTCAGTTAAAGGCCCGTTAATGTAAATCATTACTAGGTTTACTCAACCTCCGCTCTTCTCTCTCCTCCCTCCTGCAGAACCCAGCGGTTCCTCAGCGGTCTCTTCGCCCCAGGGGTAGATCTCAGTACCCAGGTGTTGGTGGTGTCCAACGATGGTCGTCTGCTGTTCAGCGGAGGACACTGGGACTGCAGCCTCCGAGTCACCCAGCTGGGAAAGGGCAAACTGGTGGGCAGGATCTGCCGACACATCGGTGAGCTACGGAGAATGATGGGAGGACAGGGAGGGAGGACGGGGAGGGAGGGAAGGAGGACGGGGAGGGAGGGAGGACGGGTGGAAGGGGAGGGAGGACGGATGGAGAGGAGATCATGTTTCAATTTTCTCAGAGTAAGAGTTTTAGGATCAGTTTTGCCTTTTAGATCAAAATCAGTAAGGTTACTTGGACAGGGGGGATCTGATTCTAGATCAGTAAGGTTACTTGGACAGGGGGGATCTGATTCTAGATCAGTAAGGTTACTTGGACAGGGGGATCTGATTCTAGATCAGTAAGGTTACTTGGACAGGGGGGGATCTGATTCTAGATCAGTAAGGTTACTTGGACAGGGGGGATCTGATTCTAGATCAGTAAGGTTACTTGGACAGGGGGGATCTGATTCTAGATCAGTAAGGTTACTTGGACAGGGGGGATCTGATTCTAGATCAGTAAGGTTACTTGGACAGGGGGATCTGATTCTAGATCAGTAAGGTTACTTGGACAGGGGGGATCTGATTCTAGATCAGTAAGGTTACTTGGACAGGGGGGATCTGATTCTAGATCAGTAAGGTTACTTGGACAGGGGGGATCTGATTCTAGATCAGTAAGGTTACTTGGACAGGGGGGATCTGATTCTAGATCAGTAAGGTTACTTGGACAGGGGGATCTGATTCTAGATCAGTAAGGTTACTTGGACAGGGGGATCTGATTCTAGATCAGTAAGGTTACTTGGACAGGGGGGATCTGATTCTAGATCAGTAAGGTTACTTGGACAGGGGGGATCTGATTCTAGATCAGTAAGGTTACTTGGACAGGGGGGATCTGATTCTAGATCAGTAAGGTTACTTGGACAGGGGGGATCTGATTCTAGATCAGTAAGGTTACTTGGACAGGGGGGGTCTGATTCTAGATCAGTAAGGTTACTTGGACAGGGGGGATCTGATTCTAGATCAATAAGGTTACTTGGACAGGGGGGATCTGATTCTAGATCAATAAGGTTACTTGGACAGGGGGGATCTGATTCTAGATCAGTAAGGTTACTTGGACAGGGGGATCTGATTCTAGATCAGTAAGGTTACTTGGACAGGGGGGATCTGATTCTAGATCAGTAAGGTTACTTGGACAGGGGGGATCTGATTCTAGATCAGTAAGGTTACTTGGACAGGGGGGATCTGATTCTAGATCAGTAAGGTTACTTGGACAGGGGGGGATCTGATTCTAGATCAGTAAGGTTACTTGGACAGGGGGATCTGATTCTAGATCAGTAAGGTTACTTGGACAGGGGGGTCTGATTCTAGATCAGTAAGGTTACTTGGACAGGGGGATCTGATTCTAGATCAGTAAGGTTACTTGGACAGGGGGGATCTGATTCTAGATCAGTAAGGTTACTTGGACAGGGGGGATCTGATTCTAGATCAGTAAGGTTACTTGGACAGGGAGGATCTGATTCTAGATCAGTAAGGTTACTTGGACAGGGGGGATCTGATTCTAGATCAATAAGGTTACTTGGACAGGGGGGGTCTGATTCTAGATCAATAAGGTTACTTGGACAGGGGGGTCTGATTCTAGATCAGCCCCCAAAGAGATGACATAGTTCTATTGTTGTTTCTGTTGTCCAGATAGAGATGAGAGATACTGTCTGTCCTGTAGACCTGGTAACATGTCTGATAGTGATGAGTGTCCTGTCTGTCCTGTAGACCTGGTAACATGTCTGATAGTGATGAGTGTCCTGTCTGTCCTGTAGACCTGGTAACATGTCTGATAGTGATGAGTGTCCTGTCTGTCCTGTCTGTCCTGTAGACCTGGTAACATGTCTGATAGTGATGAGTGTCCTGTCTGTCCTGTAGACCTGGTAACATGTCTGATAGTGATGAGTGTCCTGTCTGTCCTGTCTGTCCTGTAGACCTGGTAACATGTCTGATAGTGATGAGTGTCCTGTCGAGTGGTAACATGTCTGATAGTGATGAGTGTCCTGGTAACATGTCTGATAGTGATGAGTGTCCTGTGACTGGTAACATGTCTGTAGTGATGCGTGTCCTGTAGACCTGGTAACATGTCTGATAGTGATGAGTGTCCTGTAGACTGGTAACATGTCTGATAGTGATGAGTGTCCTGTAGACTGGTAACATGTCTGATAGTGATGAGTGTCCTGTAGACGTGGTAACATGTCTGATAGTGATGAGTGTCCTGTAGACCTGGTAACATGTCTGATAGTGATGAGTGTCCTGTAGACCTGGTAACATATCTGATAGTGATGAGTGTCCTGTCTGTCCTGTAGACGCGGTGACATGTCTGATAGTGATGAGTGTCCTGTCTGTCCTGTAGACCTGGTAACATGTCTGATAGTGATGAGTGTCCTGTCTGTCCTGTCTGTCCTGTAGACGTGGTGACATGTCTGATAGTGATGAGTGTCCTGTCTGTCCTGTAGACCTGGTAACATGTCTGATAGTGATGAGTGTCCTGTCTGTCCTGTCTGTCCTGTAGACGTGGTGACATGTCTGATAGTGATGAGTGTCCTGTCTGTCCTGTAGACCTGGTAACATGTCTGATAGTGATGAGTGTCCTGTCTGTCCTGTAGACGTGGTGACATGTCTGATAGTGATGAGTGTCCTGTCTGTCCTGTAGACCTGGTGACATGTCTGATAGTGATGAGTGTCCTGTAGACGTGGTAACATGTCTGATAGTGATGAGTGTCCTGTAGACGTGGTAACATGTCTGATAGTGATGAGTGTCCTGTAGACGTGGTAACATGTCTGATAGTGATGAGTGTCCTGTAGACCTGGTAACATGTCTGATAGTGATTAGTGTCCTGTCTGTCCTGTAGACGTGGTAACATGTCTGATAGTGATGAGTGTCCTGTAGACCTGGTAACATGTCTGATAGTGATGAGTGTCCTGTAGACCTGGTAACATATCTGATAGTGATGAGTGTCCTGTCTGTCCTGTAGACGTGGTGACATGTCTGATAGTGATGAGTGTCCTGTCTGTCCTGTAGACCTGGTAACATGTCTGATAGTGATGAGTGTCCTGTCTGTCCTGTCTGTCCTGTAGACGTGGTAACATGTCTGATAGTGATGAGTGTCCTGTCTGTCCTGTAGACGTGGTGACATGTCTGATAGTGATGAGTGTCCTGTCTGTCCTGTAGACGTGGTGACATGTCTGATAGTGATGAGTGTCCTGTAGACATGGTAACATGTCTGATAGTGATGAGTGTCCTGTAGACGTGGTAACATGTCTGATAGTGATGAGTGTCCTGTAGACCTGGTAACATGTCTGATAGTGATTAGTGTCCTGTCTGTCCTGTAGACGTGGTAACATGTCTGATAGTGATGAGTGTCCTGTAGACCTGGTAACATGTCTGATAGTGATGAGTGTCCTGTAGACCTGGTAACATATCTGATAGTGATGAGTGTCCTGTCTGTCCTGTAGACGTGGTGACATGTCTGATAGTGATGAGTGTCCTGTCTGTCCTGTAGACCTGGTAACATGTCTGATAGTGATGAGTGTCCTGTCTGTCCTGTCTGTCCTGTAGACGTGGTAACATGTCTGATAGTGATGAGTGTCCTGTCTGTCCTGTAGACGTGGTGACATGTCTGATAGTGATGAGTGTCCTGTCTGTCCTGTCTGTCCTGTAGACCTGGTGACATGTCTGATAGTGATGAGTGTCCTGTAGACGTGGTAACATGTCTGGTAGTGATGAGTGTCCTGTAGACCTGGTAACATGTCTGGTAGTGATGAGTGTCCTGTAGACGTGGTAACATGTCTGATAGTGATGAGTGTCCTGTAGACCTGGTAACATGTCTGGTAGTGATGAGTGTCCTGTAGACCTGGTAACATGTCTGATAGTGATGAGTGTCCTGTAGACCTGGTAACATGTCTGATAGTGATGAGTGTCCTGTCTGTCCTGTCTGTCCAGTAGATGTGGTGACATGTCTGATAGTGATGAGTGTCCTGTCTGTCCTGTCTGTCCTGTAGATGTGGTGACATGTCTGGCTCTGGACCTCTGTGGTATCTACCTCATATCTGGTTCCAGAGACACATCCTGTATCGTGTGGCAGGTTCTACAGCAGGTAGGACTTTCATCTTCCACTATCACAGGTCTTAGGAAATCAGTGGCACTAGTAGAATAAGCAGGGTACAAATGATCTCCTAATTATCTTCATATTTCTGATGGAGAGTCAAAAAGGTTTAATCTCCCCCCGCTCTCTCCTCTCCCAGGGTGAGTTCTCCAGTGGTCTCTCTCCTCGTCCAGTGCAGGTCCTCTGTGGACACGACCAGGAGGTCACCTGTGTGGCCATCAGCACCGAGCTGGACATGGCTGTCTCTGGGTCAAAGGTGAGAGGTCAGGGGTCAGATATGGTGTGTTAAAGGGGAAATCTGGGATTTGAGAGAGCCCTTCA